>NC_054558.1:9349797-9697297 GCF_017654505.1 Polyodon spathula
GTCTCCATGAACGGCTGTGAGGGTGGGTACCTGGAGAAATGCCCGTGCTAAAAGGGGGGGGATTTTCTAAGCTTGGTAACTTACGTTGAATGAATGAATGTATAATGATAAAGCGCCTGGAACTAAAAAACACAAACCACATTTAGAAATCCAAAAACATTAAAAAGAAAAAAAAATGTAAATTGAAAATCGCTGTTTTTTTTCACTTGCAGTGTTTTAAAAATAACTACCTAGGGTCCTGTTTTAATTGTCTAAACTGCGAATGTGTTTAGATATTTAAAGGCGCTGCAGTTTCTCAACTTTAACAAAGTGTTTTCCCCCCTTTCCCCTCAGTGATTTACGACAGCTGCCCGAGAGCGATGGAAGCTGTGATCTGGTGGCCGAGGACCAAGTTCGGCCTTCCTGCGGCCGTACCCTGCCCCAAAGGATCAATCGGTAAGCCTTTAACCCTTCCTATCCAGAGAATCAT
This sequence comes from Polyodon spathula, assembly GCF_017654505.1. Classification (NCBI taxonomy): domain Eukaryota; kingdom Metazoa; phylum Chordata; class Actinopteri; order Acipenseriformes; family Polyodontidae; genus Polyodon; species Polyodon spathula. The sequence continues at coordinate 9,350,267 of NC_054558.1, forward strand.
TTTAATAAAGGCCACCAACATGCACTCTTTAGATTGCAAACAAGGTTTCTCGTGATTTATCCAGGCCTCTCTGCTGTCACACTAGGGGTTGATATTAAATAAGTAGACAGGTCTGGACTAACTTACTCTCCAGAGGGACACCTGGGACTTGGAGATATTGCATTGGTCCCTGCCCCGTATTTGCCTCTGACAGTGCAAACTCATTAAACCTTGAATCCAGCTGGAGGGGGTTATTAACCCCGTGCTGAGCCCAGCAGTGCTGGAAAGACCCAACAGTTCCACACCTGACTCCTTGCCGCTCAAATCGTCTTCATTAGTCATTATCAATTTGCTCTGTTAATTGGTAACATCATGAAATCTTTTCACATGGGTTCCACTGTATGTCCTAATGCTGCAGCTCATTTAGAAACACCACTGTATCCACTGGTGCTTTATGAAAACTCACTGATCGAGTTCATTTTCTCCCCCCCCCCCCAGGTACTGCGATTCGGCACTGTGATGAACACAAGGGCTGGCTCTCTCCTAATATATTCAACTGCACCTCCTTGACCTTTGCAGATCTGAAGACCTTTGTACGTATCTAATTGCTCTGCAGAGGTGGCGGCACCCTGGTTTCGTAGTTGGAGCAATGACTATGGGAACTCATGACTCTGTTAGATCTTTGCTGATTGATGGTTTTAAATATTCAATTACAGCCCCCCCCCCCCCCCCCCCCCCCCCTCCCGATCTGACTGCCCTACAACTTATTTAATCTTGGGTCTTTACATGCATGCATCTGTTTGTGGAAAATGATTAACTTTTACATGCATAAAATGTTCCATTTTAATAATTTGAGAGGATGCACTAAATGTCCCCTGGCTTTTCTTGGAGAGCGTGCTACCAGCTATCAAGTGAGGGTATGTTAATTGAATCATCTCTCTCTTTCCTGCAGTCTGATAAGCTGGCCAGCAATGAGTCTGTCTTGGAGGTAGGCAAGTCCAGACAGATGGCACTGCTGCTGCGCAATGCCAGCCAGCACACTGGCGCTTACTTTGGCAGCGATGTGAAGGTGGCATACCGGCTGACGAATACAATCCTGGAATACGAGAACAAGCAGCAGGGCTTCGGGTTGGCTGCTACCCAGGATGTTCATTTCACTGAGGTGAGAGGGGCTGCTGAGAGACAGCTAGAGACACGGAGACAGGCCAAAAGGCAGCGGGGCCCACATGGGTACCAAGCATATTAACTCCATTAGATTGGTGGTAGACTGCCAGATGCAGGATATCAATGACACTTAAAAATACAAAGCTGTCAGTCTTTGAATGTTATTTAGGGGAACTCGGTTGCCTGGTTCCTGTCCTGATTTTTCCTTTGCATCAGAACCCTGTGCAAACAGATTTCTCAGAACAGACACTACCTGTTGGTCGAATTTGCAACTGTGCTATTGTATTTAGTAAATTCTAATAAAGGGAAACCCAGATCTCCTGCATGCCTCTAGCAAGGATATACTGGATAGATATATTGGGGGATGGCATGAAGTCTAGCTGAGTGCTGAATTGGGTTACTGGTGTAGACCAAGCCTTCAATTTGCTTCTTATTGCATCATTGTGTTCCCCATTACATGTACTATGCAAGTACCAAAATTCAGCGTTGGCTAAATAAAGCTTTGTCAGCCCTACATATCAATAATGTGACTGGTGTCTGTGCCAGGATGGAAATAGCAGTTTCACCCATTGCAGGTTTTATTACAAACTTGGTTAGCCCCAGTGTCTCGGTAACAAGCTCATGTGTGTCTCATTAAACCAGGAATGGTTGAATGCGCTATGCAATGGGATTCTTATTTCCAACCCTGCATGCTGTACAACTGTCTCGTCTCTGTGGCCTCCCCTCAGAACCTCCTCAAAGTGGGCAGTGCCATCCTGGACCCTGATAACAAGCCACACTGGGAGATGATCCAGCAGACGGAGGGCGGCACAGCTCTCCTGCTCCGGCACTACGAGGACTACGCCAATGTGCTGGCACAGAACATGAGGAAGACCTACCTGAACCCCTTCACCATCATCACCCCCAACATTGGTGTGCTTCCTCTGCCTTTATCTGCCTGCTCCTTTCTGTTTCCGTTTATTCTCCCTGTAGATCTAGTTTTTATTCATCTTGCTCTATACCATTTTCTCCTTCATCACCTACTCTCTTCTTTGTTTCCCGCCCTAGAAAGTGACTTGTATTTTCCCGTTTTCCACACAGTCATCTCCGTGGATCGCCTGGACAAGATGAACTTCGCCGGCGCCAGGCTGCCTCGTTACGAAGGCCTGCGCGGGGCCCAGCCTGCTGACCTGGAGACCTCCGTCACCCTACCCGACTCTGTCTTCCAGCCTGCTGAGACGAGAGGTGAGTGCTGTGCATTGTGTTGTGTGTCTGCACCATGGAAACAAAAAGCAGCCTAACCCAGTTAGTACATCCTGATAATCAATAGGTATTGATCAGTGCAGTTTGTTCAATAGTATGATAGCTGTGAGAAGGATATAGTGGCCTTTAGTCAACTTTCAGTATCACAGTTCAGTAGTAATCTTAATGTTAAAAGTATTCTCACAAACTGAGATACAGATTGAGACCCAGATGATGTGTCTTCTAAGTCAGCTAGCACCAGACTGGTCTCCTCTCCAGCTCTGCTTTGCTGTATGTCTTGTACAGTAACTCTTCCACTTTGTTGTACGCAGTCTCCAGGATCTTGGATTCCCTCGCTGAGGAAAACAACGGGACCATGAACCGGAAGAGGCGACATCCGGACACGAGTGAGCAGCAGGCCATCGCGAGCGTCATCATCTACCGCTCCCTGGCCAGCCTGCTCCCGGAGCACTACGACCCCGACAAGAGGAGCCTGAGGTACACCTTAGGGTGCAGTATACATGCTGAAGGATATATGTACAAATTTTAATTGGCATGACCTGTGTAGTAGGACTGCATCCTTGACACTTGATAGATACCTGATTGATTGTACCCCACGTTTTAATAAGCTGCAGTTCCTCGCATGCACGCTGTGTTTGTGTCCAGACCTGTCAGTCTCGCTGTGTCTGGCTGTCTCTCTCTGTGTCTCACTGCGTCTCACCGTGTCTCACTGTGTCTCTCAGGGTTCCCAAGCGGCCAGTCATCAACTCCCCGGTGGTGAGCATCACCGTGCACGACAACGATGAGCCGCTGCAGCACGTGCTGGACAAGCCCATCACAGTGCAGTTCAGACTCTTCGAGAGCAAGGAGAGATCTAAACCCATCTGTGTCTTCTGGAACCACTCCATCCCGTGAGTCCACACCTCAGCCTGGGTGCTGGAGCGAGCAAGCCCCTACCGTCACATGTGCCCTCAGTATCACTGTGGACCTGTGCACTGAAAACCATTCAGGAAGTTGTCTGTGTTTAATTCATCCATTCACAGAGTTGCTCAAATGAATACCTGTGTTCACGTATGTAATTTAAGAACATGCAACAGTGAAAATAGTGCCCTTAGCAACACACACGTTTATGAAATGGCATTAAGTGTTTACTGTATACTGCAGACATGTATACAGGTTTAGGAAAGACCAAAAGTAGTGTAGTATACTGAAGTGTGTATCTATGTCCATTTTTTATTCATTGTTCAGCGCACAGCTCTGGTTGTCGTAGTGTAGGGTTGAATGAATGCAACTGGAAGATGGATTTGTCATGTGTGGCTGACTCTCTCCTTGTGCAGGATCGGGGGCACTGGAGGATGGTCTGCTAAGGGCTGTGAAGTGGTGTTCAGGAACCAGACCCACATCAGCTGCCAGTGTAACCACATGACCAGCTTCGCAGTGCTGATGGACGTCTCCCACAGAGAGGTAGGGTTGGCTGGGAGGAGTGGAGAGTTTCCTGTAGGTTTACCTTGGATATGTGGGGGTGTAACAGGTCCACAATGATGGCATGTGGCTTTACTCTGGGAGGTGTGACGGAGGCATGGCAGGTCCATCCTGACAGTGGTGCGTTCTCCCCACAGAACGGAGAGATCCTGCCCCTGAAGATGATCACGTACGGCACGGTGGCGGTGACGCTGGGCTCCCTCTTCCTCACCTTCATGGTGCTCCTCTTCCTGCGCTCGCTGCACTCCAACCAGTCCAGCATCAGCAAGAACATGGCGGTGGCTCTCTTCCTCTCCGAGCTCATCTTCCTGCTGGGGATCAACCAGGCAGACAACTCAGTGAGCAGCCCGGGCTCTCCCACTCCCAATGGGTGGGAGCCAAGCCAAACTGGTGGCAAACTAATCTAACTGCCATGCTAAAGCAATATGTTATATTGGGAGTTTATAATATTTAACCCCTCTACAGAGATAAAGCAAAATTATTGCTGCTGTCAGCTTGTCCGAAACTCCAGACGTTACCTGTTTGATGATGTAGTAAGAGTCCCCAGGCAAGGTTTTAGAAAATAGAAAGTGGATGATTTATCTTTCATCCCTAGCGCCAAGCATACCAGGAACATGTCCTGCATGTCCGAGCTGTGCTGACCGTGTCTGTTTCCCTTGCTGCAGTTTGTGTGCACGGTGATCGCTATCCTGCTCCAGTTCTTCTACATGTGCACCTTCGCCTGGATGTTCCTGGAGGGGCTGCACATCTACCGCATGACGACGGAGGTGCGCGACATCAACTACGGCCCCATGAGGTTCTACTACATGATCGGCTGGGGAGTGCCTGCATTCATCACAGGTCTGTACTGATCAGTACCCTCTGACACAGATTCGCCAGGAGTCTTCTCACTGCAAAGTCTGCAGCACGCTAGCATTTGTAGGAACTCTTATGCATTTGAAAGTTTTGCAACGTGAACATGTTGTGTGATTAGTTGACTTAGCTTCTTCTTGGTTGCCTTTTGAATTCAGCGTGCGGGTTTTGGAGTTCTGGATTAAGCTAATCAATAGTTTACACTTCGTGCTTTTCACTCCGTGTGCTTTCCAGTCAGAGTTGCTGTTACACCTCTCCCTGCCAACTGAAAAAAAGCCAAACCCCATGTGCATGATTAAATTAGCTCCACATCATTGCCAGGAAACGAGCCGATTTAAAGGAGCTGGAGGCACAGCCCTGGGGTCAGGGGTGAAGTATTGCTCCGGTCCCAGCAGGGCACTTAGCTGATACGTGCTGTTCTTTGATAATTGCAGGGCTGGCTGTGGGTCTGGACCCCGAAGGCTACGGCAATCCTGATTTCTGCTGGCTCTCCATTTACGACACCCTGGTCTGGAGCTTCACAGGGCCCATCGCCCTGGCAGTGTCGGTAAGTACTGTGCTTGTGTGGCCATGCTTAGAACACTGAGGCTGTGATGAGGTCATAGCCTTAGAATTGGAGGAAGCATTCTTTCCACATTCCGGCTTCTGATCTGCATCAGGGATTCTGCAGAGCAGTCATTAGTAATGTCTAACATGCATGCCTGGGCCTTGCTTTTGCAGTTTATCATTGGTTTTGAAACTCTGGATTTTTTTTTTTAAAGTCTATTAGATGGTTTGGTTCAAATGTGTAAAATGTTCAATTACAAATCCCTGCCCTGTGCTGTATGACATTCTATCCAGCCCACTATAGGAGAGTGTCTATCCTGTTCAGACCTGCAATGTGACGATGCCTCTCTCTGTGTTTCTGCTCACAGATTAATGTTTTCATGTACATCTTGTCTGCCAGAGCGTCCTGCTCACCCCGCCACCACGCTTTGGAGAAGAAAGGAGGCACAGTGTAAGTTGCACTGGGAGCTGATCTGAACTGGCACCATTACTATTACCACTGCAAGGCAACAGCAGTAGTCTACTCTCCAATCATAAGGAATGAACAAAGTAAAGGAAAAAAAATACTAATAATTTGAGGATTTTAAAAACGGGTTTGTATTTGTAATATTTCAACATGTGTTGATAATTTTGAGTTCATTTAGTTTTGGGGAGTTCTTTTTATACTGCTGATTTTGTATTTGTTTTAGTTTTTTTTTAGTTGTGTTGTAGAGAATTTGTACCTATGAGCCTGATAACGTATATCCTGCAGAGCAGCAGTTTATCAGAATAACTGAATGGACTCCCCCCCTCTCTCCAGCACTGGGCTGCGGACCGCTGTGGCTATTCTCCTGCTGGTCATTGTCACCTGGCTCCTGACTCTCCTGGCTGTGAATAGCGACACCATCATTTTCCACTACCTCTTCGCTGGCTTCAACTGCGTTCAGGTAAGAGCCCCGTTCCCTCTCCCTGCTGACATCACACACACAGGACCTGTACAGTCCATGGTGCTGAAGAGAGACTCCCTGCAGACAGAGTGCTGCTTTGGTGCTGCAGTGTTTTATACATTACAGATAAGGTGGCGCCTGTGCTGTATAGCACTGTGTCTCTGTGTAATCCTGCGTCTGTATATTCACCGTGCTGTTAATTTTTTCGCAGGGCCCGTTTATTTTCTTCTTCCGAATCGTCTTCAACAAGGAGGTGCGGAAAGCCTTCAAGTATGCCTGCAGTCGGAAACACGCGGATGACATGATCGCCACGAAGTCCATGGCTTCGGTAAGTACACCCTGGAAGATCCAGCCTCTGACTCCCTTTTAAAGAAGCGGCGCGGATTATCTCGTACGTCGGAGGTACAGGAGATGGTTTTCTTTTCATTTAATAATTGATAACCATGTGCAGCCTTCACTGTGTTCACATGCGAGTCCAGGGGTAGGGGTAGGGGTAGGGATCGAGCCAGTTCATGACGATTACTTCTATTTCCATGCAGTCCTATAACTGTAACAACACTTACGTGGATGGCCACTTGTATGGCCCGCCCTTCGGAGACTCGACCATCTCCCTGAACAGCACCATGATGTCCGGCAAGAGCCAGCACAGCTACATCCCCTTTGTCCTCAGGTACTGCCCGCACAGAGATTCAGAGAGAGCTGCTCACTTTGTTTGTGTTTGTGTCTGGATGCTCTTGGGTTACAAAGCGTCTGTGTTCGCTGTTGATTTTCAGAGATGACTCTGGACTGAACAACAGCCAGGCCCACATTGCTCTGACGGACCACAACTCCTTGCTCTTCCACGAGGTCAAAGATCACCCTGACGGTACGGCCCCGACCTGTTTGCTTGTTTGTTTGATGCAAACTGTAGAAAGTATTCAGGAGGAAGGAGAACCACCAGCATCCTGGTGCATATGATTTGCAGCTACCCCATTCTTGTGTGCTGTTTCTCCCCCCAGACCCCGACTCTGACTCGGACAGTGACCTGTCCCTGGAGGACGATCAGAGCGGCTCCTACGCCTCGACGCACTCCTCCGACAGCGAGGAGGACGAGCCCTTCTCCCGGGAGCAGTGCTGGGAAAGCCTGGCCACGCAGAGCAACGACAAGACCCAGCACAGCGCGCTCAAAGGTAATGCTGCCATTAGAAACAGGTGTACCCTGACAGGTCGATCACACCTGTGTGTTTCTGTAGTATGTGAATGCTGATCTCATCTTTACCAGCAACGTCTGTCTTGATCTTCAATGCAAATGTTACGTGTTCTGCAACAGAAACATGTTAAGTTTCATTATATGTAATGTGAACTGGGATACCTGGTGCTGGAATGTTAAATAATTTAAATATACTGAGCTGTCCTTTGGCTGGATCCCTGCTGTAATTTTGAAAAAATGTTTCTTGTTATGTTATTTAAAAAGGAGAGCCACTCTCTTTTCTCCTAATTCAGACCCCAAATAATGTTATTAAACAATATAGCTCCAAAACAAGGCAATGCTGTGTTTGTAGCACTCCAGTAAGTGTCGCTCTGTTCCTCAGTGGATAACGTCGTCTCGGCCCACATGAAGCCCTACTGGCCGGGTGACTTTGTGACGACGGCGAGCGACAGTGAGGGGCACGGCGGCTCTGAGAAGCTGAAGGTGGAGACGCTGCCCAGCTCGGAGCTGCCCTGGGACAAGATGAGCCTGCTGGAGGAGCGGCCCAAAGAAAACGGGGACAGCCAGGACAACCACAAGGACAACACGCTGGTGTGCCTGCCCATCCCCCACGCGCAGCCACACAGAGGTAACACACGCAGAGCAGGGCCAGAGGCAGGGGGTATAGAAAGGCACAGTAAATCACAGAGAATAGGAGGGTATAAAAATAGCAACGCATGCAATCAGCAACTATCACTGGCGCAGCAACTACAGAGAGGCAGTCTGTAGGAATCCTGGTTTTGGGAGCAAGTCTGTCTTTGTGAGGAGAACATGGTTTAGCATGTTGACAAAGCAAGATCATGATTATTTCTCAGGACTTCACTGTATTTCCTGGTAATGTAAAGCAGGGATACACAGTTCCAGTCCTTTACAGCCTGAACCACGAATTGTTTCCTGAACCAATGTAAACTCCCTCCCAGTCTTCATTGATATTGTATAACCTGGAGGATTGCGCACCTTTTGATATGGAGCCTCTTGAATTTTCATTCCTCTCTCTCTGTGTCTCCCTCGCAGGGATCCTGAAGAAGAAGAGCCTCCCCACCATCCCAGAGAAGAACAACATCAACAGAATCCACAACGAGCTATCCAATCACAGGCCGGGTCCCGCCTCCTCCCGCGCCTCCTCGTCCAGTGAGGGCAGCCGGGCGCAGAGGCCCAAGCAGAGCCTGCAGGAGCAGCTGAACGGCGTGACGCCCATCTCCATGAGCACCAAGGCCGGGGCGCTGGACGAGGACTCGTCAGGGTCAGAGTGAGTACAGGAGCAAGCAGAGAAGACGACGGGATTCCTGTCAGCCAGCATGTCGCAACACCAGGGAGGAACAGTTACTGACGTCTTTTTGAGAACAGGTCAACCTGGAATTCTGTCTGGGTGACTGGGTCGGCTCCATCCAGCCCCCCTCTCCCCTCTCCCTCCCCATTCCTCTCCCCCCTTCAGTCCTGGCAGCTATATTGCCTTTGTTTCTGCTCTGTGTTAACTCTGCTGCCCTCAAGTGGTGTAACATAGTTATAGCAACTTATTTCTCCCTCTGCTGTACTGAACTAACAATTCTGGTCAGATTTGTACATTTCGTATTTCACTTTTTTTTTAAAGAAATTTGAAACTGCTACTGACAACACGTAAAAACACAAATTCTGTCCCAAACATCGTCTGCTGGTTAAACTCTAACCCTGCTTGAACCATGTGTCTTTAACACACACATGCGGCTGTGAACTAACTTGCTTTTTTCCCTTCTGTCTTCCCTTCAGATTCCTGTTCTTTAATTTTCTACATTAAAACATTAATGCACCTCCAAATTTAATGAGACCAACAATGCATTATCTCTTATTGTTTTTACACATAAATCAAAATGCATATGCCTTCTCCCCATCTCCGAGTCGCATTCTACTCATCGTGCATTGTTCTTTCTTTCTTTCCTTTTCTTTCATCCCTCCCCCCATCCTCCTTCACAAGCAGCAGCAGTAACGAGACTGCAATATAAAGCAGTCGTGTGAAACACTGGACTTCACCCAGAGAAGCGGCCGCACCTCATTCACTTCACAGAGCCTGCGGACGCCCCACAGAGCTTGCGCTGTGCCTGCACTCAGGCTGGACCCAGCTCAGTTTGGGGAGCTGTCAAGTGAGAGATGTAAGGGACTTCTTTCTTTCCCCTCAGAAGAAAACCCCTCTCTCAAGCCTCAAGACTCTTTTTTTTATTTTATTTATCAAATCAGTGCCAAATGAAGAAGCCAAGCTGAAGCTGTGGTTCAGACCAGTTGGGGCCTGCTGGCTGGATTTTATATATATATATATATATATAACTAACAACATACATACATACTTGAAATGGACGCACTTTTATTTGACTGGCTTGGACAAACCTGATTCGTTGTTGGAACCTTTAACTGAATAAGGAACTGAGCTAATGAACTTTTAGCCACTTGGTCAGCAAACCTAATGATTTTAACCTTCAGGGATTTCTATGGAACTGGGGCTATGTCTGTGCATATTTTGGGGGGCTGTACTTTACTGGTCATAATCTTTCTACGGCACAGAAAAAGATATATTTTGGTTATAACTATTAATATAAGTGCCACGCGTCCAGTCCTGCGATTTTTAATATTGACTTTTCAGGTGTGCATTGCGCGTGGAACGGAAGGGCACAGCCTGATTACAATGAACCCTGCTGTGGCCAGTCTTGTGTTTAATGTCGAACCCGGATCCCTTTGGGACTGGTGATGCAGCAGTGGATCCGGAACGCTGGGCACTGACGAGAGGAAGCACATCCTATGCATTATGCCTGGTTCTCCAGAGCAGTCCTAGCTTGAGCAGGACGAGTCTTAAGTTAATAAATGCCATTGGAGGGCAGGGAGGGAGCAACCCTTGACACAGAAAGCCTTGCTTGATTTTGTTACAGCATCTATGGTGTTTCAGACTTGCTATGGTGTAGAACAATACAGTTCTATTAAGCTTCAATAATAAAAACACAAGTCCTCTTTGGAGAAGGGTTCGAGTTGGTTATAAGCTGGCAACATTTAAAAAACGGACATGTATTTACTTAAGACTTTTCCCTCCCTAGTTTACCTGTAGTGGGATAGTTAGACAGCCAGTAGGGAGTGGTGGTTAAGAGCTACGACCCTGATCATATCACTGATAACCCTGCTGTCGTTTGGAGGGTCTGGAATCCAAACCCACAGGGACTGCCTATGGAAATGCCTTCAGCCGCTTAGCCTTCGTTTTGTACTTTCACTGGAATTGTTTGTCTTACTGGTGATCCCTGTTCGGAACAGTGATTTTTTACGTTTTATTTGGAAATCTTTTTTTTTTATAGGAATTGTTCATATTGACTTGAGAAAAAATAAAAAAATAAAGCAGTTGTGAATTAGAATTGGATGTGTTTGCTGAATGATCTCTTTATTTAAACACATGCAAGACAAATGCATTAGTGCTTCTTGTATTATGTCAGAATTGTTTATATTGTATAGATGTCAGCATTTTTTTTTTTGTGTAAAATGTATACCACTGTACAGATTAAAAAAAAAAAAACTTCTGATGTCTAAAGTGTTGCATGCCAGAGAAAGAAAGACTATTTTTTCAATATGAAAAGCATAATCATAGCAATTCACCTTGCTTCAGCCTGCACTGTAAGAACCAGGCAGTGCTCAATGCATCATCACATGTGTCACAAGTTGTGCAGCATGGAGATTTTGGCAATGCATTTGAGTAGGTGGGGGGTCATGGAAGCAAACCCTTGAAATGGACAATTTGCACCGTTTCACTGGGTCTACACAGTACAGAACAGGCACACTGGAAGAGCTGCTGTCAGGGCATGCTGAAATACTCCTTGAGTCCTCAAAGTTTTTTTTGTTTTTTTTAAATTGCTGACCACTTAAAAAAGAGAGATGCTGGACTTTGGATTAATTTCCGAACAGTAAATTTGTACAGATTGGTTGCTCGTGTACATAGTGTAGGTTTTGCAGTAAGTGTAGTTTTTATGCAGGTAAATCACCTGACCGTATCAATCTTGGCAGATTCTTTTGCCAGACTTTTAAAATTCTTTTACTTTGCAATTACAAAAGCAGAAAACACTGGGTTTACATTCTTCATTTAATTTGTATCGTTATTATAATTTGTAGTGGAAGATCTGTGTAAGAGTGTATCCTTCCAAATACAATAGTGTCATGTATTATTTTTGTATTTCACACCCATATTTCAGATCTGTAAAAAAAAAAAAAAAAAAAAAAAACAACCTACAAATGCTTCAATACAAACTTTGGATGATGTTGAACATTTGAAGAAAGGCTAAGTAGCTAAATTAATAGGTAATTAAAAAAATAAAAAATATATATATATATACACACACACACACACCAAAGACAAAGGCTCCCATATCAGTCATCAGCGAACTCGTTTATTTTGCTTTGGTAATTGTTTTCACACTGATTCATTTACTTGGCCATGATGTTTATTTCATTCTCCTGGTGTATGTTGAGACACAGGCTTTAGTTTTTCTCTTCTTTGGATAGTTTTGCATTTCAGACTGCAGAGATCCAGGCTCTTGTTAGCTGTTCTTTATTTATTACTGTATAGAGTGATGGAAGACCAGCGCTGCATTTAGATCAATAAATGGGATTTTTGGAGTCCTGAATTCCCTGTGTCGCTGTGTTCATGACCCTCAGGTGTGGCTGGAGACGGTCTTTTTTTAAAAAGGCTCTGGTTTATTCAGTTTTTTTGCAAGTTGGTTTGTGCTGTGCAGAGGCAGGGTCAAGGAATCCCTCTTTATCAGTTCCACTTCCTTCAAATCAATTTCCAATTCCTTCAAAGAATATTTTAGAGACATAATGATAATTGTGAAGCCACTTTCATTTGAAGCCAGTTTAATGGATTAACAGGGACTTTAGTGTAAGTAAATTGTTGCCACTGTGAGAAGCTCATTTTAACAGAAAACTGCTCATTGCAGTCTTTGATCAATGATGTGTTGGAATTTATTAAAAGGGAATGGGAATTAGAATTGGGAATGGATTTTAAAAAGCAATTGGAATTGAGTAACAGGAATTGACCCCAGGCCTGTTACAGTACACATACGAAAGACAACGTTTACGATCATATTTAGTAACAAATAAAACATTTATTTATAATCGCATGAGTGGTTAACACATTTCCGTTACAGAAAGTTATACATTGGCTTTGCTATAAGAAACTAATATAAAAATACTAAAAAGATCCACTGACATCCTATAAAAACTTGGATAAAAACTTCAGGTCAAAGCGGTTTTATTCTCATTTACTACCATACACCTTTTGAATAAGTGATGAAAGTTATGGATGATAAAAACAAATATTACACAAAAACATTAATTAGATTTAACACACACACACACACACATTCATTCATTCATTCATTCATTCATTTGCTGACAACCTGCACTCTGTGTCTCTCTCCAAACAAAACCACTCCACCCAGACAAAGGATTCCTCCTGGCTTTTATAGTCTGTGGCTAGAGCCCAATCAATAATTAACAATTAGCCTATTAAAGCTCCAGCCACATTCTCACATGTATTTGCAGGGAGAAATTTAACCCCCTCCTTGCCGATCCAAAACACAAGCATTATCACGAAAATCATAATGAAAACAGTAAAAACTAACACAAATTATAAAGGCGGGCTGGCACCCCATCACAATGTTATTCATTTCACAGGCTGGCTGTCATGTCTCTGCCTCTAATACTTCGGTTTCATTTTCCAAGTCCTACTCTATTTATATGTGCCAACAAAAAGCCATTGGCAATTCTTGTAAGGCAACATCCAAAAGCAGCTATTTAAAATCCCACAATTACAGGAAAATTACATTACAATAAAGAAAAGAGGTCTTCTTTGTATAGTTATCAGGAGCTGCATATGGTTGGATGAATTAAGGGTGAAGTAACAAGGCTTTAAAATCTTCCTTATCTTATTCATTGTAGCTGAACTGTTAGTAGATCTGAAATATCTTGCAATATACTAGGTAGCTGCAGCCAGCTTTACAGGTGATGATTACATAGAGCAAGAGTGACATCTAGTGGCCACACTGGATTTTTCAGTTCTTTGTCACCGTGTATATTGCTGAAGCGTCCAGTAAGCATTGAAGTACGCTGTAAATCCTGAGGGCAAATCAACTGGAACCAATCAAAAAAAAAAATGTAATCAATAGAAGACAAATCTTTTTCATTTCTAAATCTCTTAACGGGCTAATGAGATGCGAAGTGGCTTAAAGAATGGATTGCCCTTCGGTTGTCCATTTCTTCTTAATATCTCTGGAATGTCTTGCACAGCTGCCCTTGGAGAAACATGACATTTACTACAAGGTCTGCTAATTCTCTGGATTTAGAATATGTACATGGCATGAGATACATAAGGGTAATACAATTCACTTTTGTCATCTAACTGGAGCGGTCAACAGCTGTGGGCAATTCATTGCAGTTAATGAATCCTATATAAAAGATTATTATTATATATTATTATTATTATTATTATTATTATTAATAGCAAAACTACCGTTCAGTTGCTTGTGTCGCCTTCTTAGGTGGGACCAGCCTGCTTCGATTTGCATACGTAGGAAGATTAGACTGTCCAGCTGAAGGAGCTGCAATAGAAATGGGGAAACCAACAACGTGTTGCAGTACAGGACAAGGATTAGTGAATTTGCATTATTCTGTCTCTGTTGATTTCACAACATGAACCTCACAGTACTATTACAAGGCAATATTCCAAACAGTGCTGATGAGATATCGGTATTCGCTAAGGCCGTGGTTTTCACCCTTTTCATCTCAAGTGCCAGCAGGTGCAATCTTAAACAGCCGTTGTAAAAGCGAGATCTACCCCATTACAAGCAGGTTTGCTGTGTCTGTACTCGCTTGTTTGTTGCCCTGTTCTGAATGGTTAATCCATGCAGCTGATGACTGTAATGAACTCGGCATGTTTACATTTAAAATATTTTGCATGTATTGTGTGTGGAATTGGTGACCACATGTTGTAATATGGAAACAGCATGTTGCAGCTCCCATGCTCAGTGTTAGTGAAGTCCTGATCTGACAGCATGTAACACAGACAGCTCTTCTGATTACATGACGGTGTGATTGAAGAAGTACTGTAGTTGAGGAATCATATTGTCCTGAAGAACACCTGCCAGTGTGTTCCAGGTGCAAGCAGTCACGTACCAGTACTGGTACTCATACCACAGGCTGAAATCCACTGCTGTAAAGGTGCTAGTGTCTTACCTCGGAGCCCACCCTTGGGTTGTGTCAAGGACCCTGGTCTTGCTAAGCCATTCCCAGAAGGAGCTCTGTCGCTGGGGGGCTGCAGATGGCTTGTACCCCCTGACTTTGCTGAGGGTTTTAGCATGGCTGACAGAGTTGGCAGCCTGCTGACCGGCGCAGGGATGCCTGTTCTCTCTCTGAATGTGTTAGATTTCTCTATAAAATGATAATGAATACATATAAATTACAATACTGATGTCACATTAGAAGAACTCAAATCATTTCAATAAACAGACTTCCCACTTTGCCCCTTTCACAGGGGCCCTACCTGAGTGTAAGGCGATTGGGGCGGCCCCAGGTCTCCCGGCTAGCGACGAGTTCAGATTCTGATGGGCGGAGACTGAAGAGGCTACAGAAGTGTTTTCTTTTTGCTTAACTGTGGAGCCACAGTGAAGGTCTTCCTGTAAGAATCACATGTTTTATTTGAATGCATGATTTAATAATTGACAATGTTCCCAGGCAATTGTGTTGAAATGATTACACAGGAGATTGTATCTCCTCATTAACCTGAAAGTGCACCAGAGTCGTGGTAGATGAACAAACAGACGTCTCTGTGACAAGGCAGGTTAGGCTATTAAACACACTGGAGGAGAAGAAAACTAGAGGAAAGATTAAGATTGGTCAACGCACACAGCTGAGGAATTCATCTCGTCATTAAATGATTAAAAAGAAATTAGTAACCTAGGCCTGTAGTCGGCATTTGTGTGTGAAAACTTGATTTGTTTAGATCTGACACATGCACAATTAAATCCTAATTCATCAATCTTGCCTACAGTTAAAAAATCTCAATGTCACTAAGGTTGTTCCCATGTCGAAATGTCCCTATATAACCATATATGGTAAATCTGCCCACACTGCCATTTCAAAGAATAAATGAATCATGGGATCCACCTGCACACTGAGCCACAGCATTTAGCAAACGGAGACGGGCATCCGATATAACCTGCGCATTAACTGAAAGGTCCTGATTTCTGGTCATGAAATTAAATGAATTCACTCTTGATGCTTTAAGTGCTACATGAGTACAGGACCGGTAGTACTGGAGAGCCCAGCAATTTAATGGAAATCCCTTTTTGCTCCAGTCTGCTTTTCTTCACTGTAGAGAAATTGAATGTAGCAAGGACAGAGTGAAAAGATCAAGTCTAAAATCGCAGCCATGTGCTAAAAGAGGCTCATGAAATGCCAGTTACTGTATGTCTGATGTGCCTTTAAGCTACTATCGGCCAAAAAGCCATTAATAGACAGAACCTGAATATAGTTTATGAAACAATTATATGTGACAAACAATGCAATTTCAGCAATACTTGCATCAATAACATAACCCTAATGAGAACATTATTATTTTACACAGTGCACTGACTGGATCTTTGGCTGATTTAGTGGGAGTTTGATCTTCTCTTATAATACACCATCATTCTAACTCAGGGAAACAATGGAGCGCATGGTGCAGACTGCGTGAGTCTCCGAACATTCGCACGGACACTTCTGTGCTGATAAATCACATGATAAATATAGGCCCTGCTTAATGTTTGCTTTGCATTTGAAATACCTTTCTCTCAGTTCGGGAGCAGAATGCCTTCACTGAGGTTGTCTTTTTACCACTCTGTGATCTGCTGGATACTGGTGAGCAAACAGATTTGCTTCGTGTCATTTTCTCCTCTTTTGGCAATTGGCGAGACAGCTGGGAGGATGGCATCTTGCATGGCGCGGGTTTGTCCTCCCTTGGCAGTTTTCGAGATGTGGGTGAGCGCACATTCCTGCTTAGTGGCAGTTTTCGAAATGCCGGAGAGGAGACACTTTTGCTCAGTGTTGGTGTGTCTACCCTTGCCAGTTGTCTAGATGCTGGAGAGGAGGCACTTTTGCTCAGTGTTGGTGTGTCGACCCTTGCCAGTTGTCTAGATGCTGGAGAGGAGGCACTTTTGCTCAGTGTTGGTGTGTCGACCCTTGCCAGTTGTCTAGATGCTGGAGAGGAGGCACTTTTGCTGGGTGTCAAAGTATGGTCTCCCTGCAGTTTGTCAGGTGTGGATGAGCATGGGCACTTGCTTGGTGTGATTTTCTCGCACTTTGACAGTTTGCTGGTAGCTGGTGAACAAGCAGTCTTACCAGCGGCTGTCTTGGAATCCTGTGCCAGTCTGTTAGACGCCGGGGAGCTGGGAGTGGCTGTTCTCTTGCTGAGCTTTTCCAGTGATTCATCTCTACTGCATGGCCTGGGCTGGACGAGGGCAGTGCTGCCAGCCATGTGAACATCCTCACAGTGTGCCCATGCCAGCGGGGAGACGCACACACTCTCTGTGTCTACAGAGGGAAGCAGTGACTTCACAGGGCTGTTTTTCACCAGGTACGTCTCCCGTCTCGGGCTCCGGGAGCTTTTCCTGTACTCCTGTTCGTCCTTCAGCACCCTGAGTTTGGCTCTGGCCTCCCCTAGCGGTGAGTTCCTGTCCCCAATCCCTGTGTTCTCTTTCAGGCTGCTCTTCTCCAGCTGCATGGCCAGTCGGTTGGCCTCCCTGGAGATCTCCTCCAGTTTATCTGCACTCAGGGGGCTCCAGCTCCACAAGCCCTGTTTGCTTCTCCTCCTCTGGCTCTCCCCGCTCTTCTGAATGTTCAGGTCAATGCTCTTGGCCACACACCTCTCAACGTGTTTCACAGGCCCAATGAAGACCTCATCCTCCTCTTCCAGACTGACCTCCAGGCTGGAGGAAAAAACATTTTAAAGAGACAGGCACTTTGGGTCTTACTGCTGTTGAAAAATGTGTCAGACATTCGGTCAGCACTTAAAAATTATAAACGTCTGATTTATCAAACTTCAGGATATATATATATATATATATATATATATATATATATATATATATATATATATATATATATATATATATATACACACACACACACACACACACACACACACACAAGCACACACACAAACATACAAACATACACTACAGACACTATAGGTAAAATGTTGCAAATCCTTGTGGTTACAGTAAAGACATACCTGTCTGAAGGTGAATCCACTCCAAACTCAAAGGTTTCTTCTGTTATTAGTGATATATCTGAAAATAAAAACACACATATTTTACAATCATTTTGAACAATCCATTAAGCTTATGTAATAGAAATGAAACACGAGGTTTCCCTGCAATTTGCGCTGTGAAAATGCTTGCTTTATTCTCGCTGTGAGTAAAATGCGTGCTTAGCCATCACAGTTCAGTTGTATGTGAAATCTTTGAAAAAAAAAAAAAAAAAAAAACAACACAGAACGTGGATCAGAAAGGTCATCTGCAAACTTGAAGTGTACAGATAGCAGGTATATTTCTTTCACTGAAACATAATTGACGTCACTGAATACACATATGTACAAATGCACTTGTAATTCAAAAACACGAAACATCACTGACTTACCTTCTTCAGCCTGTTCCATTGTGTGTAGTCAGTGCCTGCTTTGGAGATATAGAGATATAGTATGCTATGGATATATATATATTATATATATATATAATATATATACTATATATTATTATATATATATCTATATAGTATAATATACATCTTGTTGAGCATCAGAAATACATTATTCAGTGGCGTAAAATATGAAGTGAGGGTGCCTACATGGTATAAACAAAGACCACATGGATTTCTGAAAAACAAGCATCAGAAATGTTAATCAACACAGTATTTATATCAACAGTGTCGTTAACTACTAATTACAAATCATTAAAAAAGAATCACCCTGGTACTAACAACATGAAGACCAACATACTGTGCAAGTGAACAGATACAGACCATACCAAGTTTCGTCTTCCGAAAATATTTAAGTTTAAACCCACCTTCAAAGATCTACCCTACCCTGTCTATACGTAGTAATATATCACGATGATCGCTTGCTTGCTTGTAAAAATAAAACCGATCCTGTTTATCAATGGTGTCTTATTGTAAATGATACGTTTATTTACAAACTCCACAAGTCATTTTCGCCCAATAACTAAACACTACGACGGGGCAGTTTTAAATTTAACGAACTCGATTCGTGATTGGATGAGCTGACTCGAGCTCCGCCCACACGTGGTAGAATAAAGTTTCGTCAAGTCAGAGACAGTATATACAATACAATACAATATTGTATACATTGTATGTCTGTATAAGCAACACATGCATTGTAACACAGCACACGCTTTAGAGGGTATTTTATTCCAGCTGTAGTTTGACATGTTGGGGTTTATATCTTTGTCTGTGGGGAACCTTTCTTCTGCGCGTCGGAGCACGGTCGAATCAGTCGGAACTGAATTCAGATAGTACCCACCGCACACGAAGTGGGGGGTGGGGGGGGGTTGCATTTTAATATCTCCCCGTTTGAACTTGGTCTGCGCGGTAGATTTTGTATTAACTTTTTTAAATCGTTACACATCAGATATGTCGGGTATTCCTCCGGATTCGTGGCAGCCGCCTATTGTCATCCTAGAGACAACGTGAGTAAACCTCAGCAATTAATATATTCGTATTGAACACAACAACATAGATGCGCTCGGCGTGTGGTGTAATGCACGGGTGAATGAATAATGCAAGCAGTTTTACGTGCCGCTGATTTTATTTGTAAACACGATTTTCTTTAGCCTGTCTTGATGTTTTAGAAACGGTA
The DNA here is from genome assembly GCF_017654505.1 of Polyodon spathula. Taxonomy (NCBI): domain Eukaryota; kingdom Metazoa; phylum Chordata; class Actinopteri; order Acipenseriformes; family Polyodontidae; genus Polyodon; species Polyodon spathula. The sequence continues at coordinate 9,369,573 of NC_054558.1, forward strand.
TAGTATGTATAATCGCAGTCCCAAACAGGTACCGTGTGTGTGTGTGTGTCAGTGATACCCACAGATAGGTAACACACCAGTCATAGTTTAACTTTGTGTTTGTATTATTTTGAGTATTTTCAGTTTGTAACATTTACATGCAAAGCCATTTATATGAATTACGTAATAAAATACTCGTTGTTGCAAGGAAACTGGTAAGTCAATAAAAGTGCTTTTATGTGGCAGCAAGTAATTTGTAAGTGTCATAGAAATTATTTTTATAAAGATGCAGCATTATACAATACTGGCTATTTCTTCTAATTTAGGCTAGTTTAGGGAACTGAGAAAACTAACAAACAGACGTGTTGCATTCCACAGCATGGGCACCATTGCTGTTGAGCTGTACTGGAAGCACGCCCCTAAAACATGCAAGAACTTCGCCGAGTTAGCGAGGAGAGGCTATTACAACGGGACCAAGTTCCACAGGATAATCAAGGACTTCATGATCCAAGGCGGGGATCCAAGCGGGACAGGTAACGCTAAAGTGTGTTCTTGTTCAGAGCGCGTTTCGTATAGGATTTTTTACCGGCACTAAACCTGTTTTCGCTAGTGCCAGTATTTGCACAAACACATTCTTTACACAACTACCCCGCTTCCATTTCTCTAAACCAAAGGTATGATGTTAAACTACTGACAGCAGCTTTGAGAAACACCATCTCATCTTCTTTGTAATGGTTTATGTTTAAGAGTTTATACTTTTGTTTAGGTAAACACAAACCTGAAACCTGTTGTTTTTTGCAAACGTATAAAGCTGTCACTACCTAACCTGATGAGTGCTGCCCAGCGCTTCTGTGGACTCTTGTGGTTGCAGCTGCATTGAGATTTGCAGCCCACCCCAGGCTTGTCAGGGAAGCAGGGTACACCAATTGGAGTCTTCTAACTACCAAACCAGACTTGCTAATACAGGGAATGGCTTCATTAGACCCCTGCTTACTCTGAGTCATAAAGAATGGTTGGTTTGTTAGTTCAAGTTTTAATATACAACATAGCTTAGTACAGTGCGCCAGTAATGGGTGGGATTGCAGGCAGCAGCCGGATGTATTTCAGTTCAGCTGAGGTCAGTGGGGGGACACTAGCTTTGCTTTTCTCTGTGTTGTCTTATAGGGGAAACTTATGGGTTCTTCCTATGCTTGCAGGACGAGGTGGCGCATCTATATATGGGAAGCAGTTTGAAGACGAGTTACACCCAGAATTGAAATGTACAGGTATACTATATTATTATTATTATTTCATTGACCAGGATAGCTTTACATTGCAGTTAAAGAACAATATTTTGATCGCTTTTTTTTTGTAGTTAAAACAGAATAGGTTGTCATGCTAAAGTAATGGTTTGGTAGTCATTTCTTTTAATGTGGTGAAGGTGATTTATTTATTTATTTATTTTTTGTACATTTAGGAGCAGGGATCTTGGCAATGGCAAATGCAGGACCGGACACAAACGGCAGTCAGTTCTTCCTCACTCTGGGCCCTACCCAGTGGCTGGATGGCAAGCACACTATCTTCGGGAGGGTGTGCCAGGGGATCCATGTGGTGAACCGTGTTGGAATGGTGGAGACAAACGCCCAAGATCGGCCAGTGGACGATGTCAAAATATTAAAGGCATATGTACCAAACTGACGACCAGCAGAGCACAAGAACTTGTACGTCAGCAGGATGGTTTTAGTTTTTTGTACAGGAAGTTATTGGTGCCTGATTTCTGTTAAATAGTTTTTTTAAGAGAATAAATGTCTTTTTTTTTTTTTTTTTTTTTTTTTTTTTTTTTTTATTTGTGATTATGCTATAGGGCAAGCCTGTTCTGGAGAGCTACTGGGTCTGCTGGTTTTCCTTTCAGCCAAGTTCTCAATTACTCCATTACACCAATTATGGGCATAATTAGTCAAGATTAACAGCTGTTCCAGATCTTTAGCCACTGATGACGTAAAGACACCTGTAAAACCTGCAGGATATGTGGCTCCAGGACCAGGGTTGGAGATGGAGGGGGTCATCGGATTACACAGCATGCTAGGTCTCCCATGGCTCCCGTTCTAATCTCATTGCTCCGAGTATAGTGTGTTGGTTTCAACGCAAGCGCTTCATTAATTTTATACAGGGCATTGTCAGATCTTGCTTGCAATTTGTTGGTAAGAGTAAAGTGCCTGGTGCTGGGATGTATCACATTAAGCAGTGTTTAAAAACAATGAAATAAAGCTCTGCAATCACTTCAGCATACTAGAATAAAAAAGAATGGGAACGTGTTTGTATGTATTTTATATGAACAAGTGGTTTCTTGGGCATTTTCTTTGTAATGTATCAAAACATTATTTAAAAGTACAGGGCTCCTTCCTTGAAGACACGTTCTGTAAACCACACCCTCCATCAATTCACCAGTTTAATCAGAAAGCTCAATTCCTGCCAGGTACAGTATTCTACCTCTTAAAACCACCACAATTCTGATTGCCAATACATGCTGTACTGCATATTGGTAAATAGTGTAAATGTTACAAGCACCGGCAGTAAAACAAAAAAAAAATGACTCTGGTTTGTGTAGTTTGCATTTGATGTTCAAGCTTAACAGATCTGATAACCCTGCATTGCATTTGGGAATCCAGGCAAGTAAGCCATGGAGAAAAGGTTAATTTGGAAAAAATGATGCTTTAATAAAGAATTTAGATTAAATAGCCTAGTGCTGCCATGTAAACAAGCTTAAAATAGTAGCCTTCCATTGAGCGAGTCCCTGCAGTTATTAAGGCTTTTTACAGATGATTATAGCATTTTGCACACCTGTCAGTCTGCCCCCCCCCCCCCCCCCCCCATTCTGTAAGAGAAAGTGCATTCCAGTGTGTCGGCCTGTTGATTTATCCACAAGCCATGTTCCAGCTGTAAGGGCTTTTACTAGCGATGCCCTTTATCAGCCAGTTTCACTTTTGTGTGTGACTCGGTAGGAAACATGGCCCCTTTATTTTATAAGAAAAATTATCTTTGCAGACAACAAGATTATTATTATTATTATTATTTTCAATTTGTTTCTTACCCTTTATTATTGCTGCTAATGCGTGTGTAGAAACCATTTCAGCAAGGAGGTTTTTTTATGTGTTTTTATGTTGGAAAGGTGCATATGTTCAGGGGTGTCAGTAGTTTAAATGTCACGTGTTTAGACTTGTGTCTATGGCTGAGATACAGATGCTGGCCACAGTGTTTATACAGAGTTTGTACGCTCTTATTGTTGACTCTATTGAAGTACTTGTCTTGAGTTATGAGTGGTTACCAAGCATTCCCAATGTGTTCCAGTGTTTACATGACTAGTGGTAGCTCAGCTATGCTTTAGGTTTGTGTGCTGGTTAGACTAACTTCTGTTGCTGCTCTGGCAAACTGAGGGGGTTTGCAAACTAGATAGAACAGCCACATTACATGGAGATAATAGGAAGGGCTGCACCTTGGGGCCCCCAAAGGCGTCATGTGGCCCTCGGACAGCATTATGATAACCACTGGTAAAGAAATAAAATAAATTAAAAACAAAGTGCAGGCAGAATGCAGTGGTGAGATAAAGGCGAGTCTTTCAGGAAAGCAATGTTTGTTTGTTATTAGCTCAAGTGATTCTGACCAAGGTCCAGGATTGGAAAGGGTAATCCTCTAGTATCTGTAGTGCTTTGCTTTAGAAATCAGTCCTTTACCACACTGCCTCTCAATCTGCTGCTGCTTTGTAAGAGAAGATGCTGGTTTGATCTGTTGCAGCAATCCTGGGCTTCAGTCTGCACAGTCTTGGAAAGGAAATTGGATTTTATATTAGTCCACCTCAATCCAGCATCGCGGTCCTCGAGATGGGAGACCTCCTTGTCTTTGTTCCGCCTCTACCCTAAATTAATCCATTGAACCAGTTTATCCTGCCAGGTCTTCATCAGTTAGTTATTTAATGATACCTATAAACCCCAGAGGCTCCAGAGTGATCCACCCCTGCTTTATATACGGCTAGTTCTTTTTAAAATGAAATAAATTAATAATTGATGCACAAGCTCCAGTAGGGGGCAGTGTAAATCTGCACCACAGTTTTTCCAGGAGCTGGCTACTCTCAATCTAGGTAGTGTGTAATTTTGAAAATGTAGCAGTATTAAGTAATGGCTAATTTCAGCGCTGTGCTGCAAAGCTTGTTTATCTAAGGAATTTAATTAGATTGTTTTGCTTCAGTGAATAATGGGTTTATGACGAACAAAGGCACCTTCAGGGAATTTAAATAAGAATCTGACTGATTTGAATACCTACATTTTTGAGTGTTACACTTGCATCCACAGATTTAAGAGCTTTACTTGTAGTTAGGTTTGAAATTGAACTATACTAGGGAAATAAAACACATTGATCGGTTTGTGAAATACAGAGTTTAATAAATAAGTTTATTGATGTCATGCAACAAGGAAACCCAAATAACTGATGTTAAAATGTATATGTATGTATGCATTGATTGAAAGCACAGACTTGTGCATAGAAAGATAGAAGTCATACTTTAAATATAATGTTAGTTTGCAAGATATGTATTGTTTTTATAGGAACAGTGTTGCGTTTCCGAACCGCACCGTGCACTCCCCTGGTATGCATTTTGGTTATTTGAAAGACAGGGTTTGAGTGACAGACCTGTTCTAACAGAGCCCCTGTCTTCTCACTGGGGCGTACAATTCTGATGGGTGGTTTGCTCAAGCAATTATACCGATGCAACTGAGTGATTGCTCAGATGTTGGAAAGTGCTTTTAGACATTGCTTGATCTGAATGGTGTTGTGTAAATGTCAGTTCATTTCCTTGGAAACAATATAATTTTTCCTGTATACTCAGCGTGTGTGTGTGTGTGTGTGTGTGTGTGTGTGTGTAGGATTGTACTGTATGTACAGCTAAAATTTTTGCATCACCCTATAAAATGTGCACTTTGTGCTTCAAAGTTGAATGAAACCTGCTGAATAATGTTACGTTCACATATTGAATTGCATACCGTGTTGTTATTTTCCATACACTTAATGAAAAACTGACAAATTAAAAATGTGACATTTCGAAATGTATCATGAAATACTGCACTACTATTATGGCTTCTGGTAGACTTTTGCGATATCATGTAGTTTTTTCTATTAAGATCTAAATTATGTTCATATACTGTGTGTGTGTGTGTGTGTGTGTGTATATATATATATATATATATATATATATATATATATATATATATATATATATATATATAAAATTAGTCTCAATCCTACAGGCCACTCACACCACAAGCAAGCACCTTAACCTCCAAGCAAAAGTGCCAGGCTCCTGCTTGCCTGGTTGTTGAGATTTTTACCTCATCTCAGCAATAGCAGCCATAGTACATAACAGCAGTGCATCACCCAGCACTGCCAGTTAGGAGTGCATGGCTTTTCTTCAATACAAGTACATGAAAGTGGAACCTAGTACAAGCAGCTACAGATGTCCAGTCCTTTTGATGACCTGCCTGCTTTATGAAGTAAATACAGCTTTCAAAAAGGGAATATTTCTATTATATATGAGAGTCTGGATTCATAACAAGTGTTGAATCTGCACAGCTGGATGTATAGTCACAGTTTCCTATTGCCTGTTTCAAAGCGTATCGTTTTGTGGCTGTTTGAAACAATGGTAATAAATGAAAGTGCTTTGAACATGCTTGATCAAAGCACTCCGTGTGGGATGTGATGAGGGAAAATGTAAAATAACATTTGTGCTGCATCCAGTTTAATTATCAAACGTAGAGGCTAGCTTGATCTATATCAATTGCATTCTGCACCTTCAAACTATTATGTATATAGTTTCATAGTCATAGACTTGCACATGTGCTGTCATACACTGATGTGTAAAAATAAATAATATTTCTGAAATAATTGAGATTTTATTGATGCCTGAGTATTGTAGACTGGATGGAGTGTACACTGTTCTATAGATTAATTTCTGCCGCTGTTGTATGCTTCAACCTGTCCTTATCAGAGTCACACCGAGGTTTGGATCTTTAAATAATGACCAGAGAGAGATACAGCTGGACAGATCCAGAGAGGAGACCTACAGGCCTGATCACGACGTGTGCCCCTTTCTTTAATCGGAACTAACCCCAATGTAACCCTCTTCGTTCTGTTCCAAAATAGCAGGGAGCCCCCTTCGCTCCTCTCTATTGCCCAACCCGTCCTATCAGAGGCACAAGGACGTCAGTTCTTCAGGGGTCTCTCAAACAAATTGGGCCCCATCCCTGAAGGTTCCCTCTGGGTAAGCTTGCAACACATTCATGCACTGTGATGGGATCTCCCAAAGCTGAGAGACCTGCTCAAAGCAATGTGACATTTGCATTGTGTTTAAGCGCTTTATTAAAACAATGCCACATATGCATTTTGTTTGGGCTCTCTTTTAAAACAATGTTACATTTGCATTTTGTTTAAGCTCTTTTAAAAAAAAAAAAGGAATGTTGACTTTATTCGTAGCAGATGCTACAGCTTACTTTCAAGAAAATTTGTGTCCGGTTGTGTCTAATGTTTTATTCAGATGGATTTCATGACAAGGTCTTCATAACGGTGGAGCCCTGCCTGGGTGGGAATGCAGTGTTACTATCCAGCAGCAGTACCCTCCTGTAAAGACAGCACATCGCTTACTGAGCATGCTTCGAATACTGATGTTCAGAACTGCAATAGACATGCTGCCCTCTCAATTGTTTGCCTGTTCCAGGTTTATCTTGCTTTTTGATGGGGGGGGGAACACATTTCACTGAACGGGAAAGCTAAAAGAACAAAATCACTCCCCCTCCCCCAACCCCCCATTTTCCTCATCTGCTTTCAGAAGATGTTGTGGAGTAAAAGTTGACAGTTTAAAAAAAAAAAAATCAATGTGTGTGTGTGTGTGTGTGTGTGTGTGTGTGTGTGTGTGTGTGTGTGTGTGTGTAATATATATATATATATATTATATAATATATATATAAGTTAGTAAGATAGCAGGGAGGGGGTTAAAATTCCTCCCTGCTAAAACCTTGTGAGAATGCACTTTTGGGTGATTGGGCTAAGGGTTTCTAATTGTTTTATTGTTTAGTTATCCCCTGCACCTGGTGCTAATTGTAAATTGGAGCCAGGTGCAGGGTATTTAAGAGAGGCAGCCAGTATGCTCAGAGCTGCTGAGGAAAGAGCCTGACTGTGTGTGAGTGAGAGCTGTCGTACCAGGGAGATTGTGTGGAACGTAAGTTTGAGTTGTGTGACAGGTAAATGGCTTAGCCGCCCTGTGGTCAGTGAGGAACCAGTATCTGTTTAGTTTGTGCTCCAAAGGGAGTTAGGTGTTTGTTTTCTTTTCATTTGTGTTTATTAAAAGTGCGCGTCAGTGCCAGTAAATTCCATTTTCAGTGTCTTGGGTCTATTTTAAAGGGGCAACGAACGGTGTGAGTGCGAGGATCTTTTACTATATATATATAATATATATATATATATATAGATATATATATATATATATATATATATCTGTGTTGTGCAAAACTAAGTAAAGGGTAGATTCTTAACAGCAGTGTTTTGTAAAGACCCCAGACAAAACTGCAACCTAGACACTTGTACTGATTTACAGCTCACTGAGTTTCTTAGACCCCATCCAGACCCCAACCAAATGACTTTCTGCCAGCCCTGTAGTAATATGCATTCACACCACTATAGAGGGGAGTATGCTGTCTGTTCTAGCAGGTTAACTGTGCATTCACACCACTGTACAGGAGAGTGGGCGCTCTGTTCTAGCAGAATGATTCAATGCCCCAAAAGTACCTGTAAAAATATTAACTGTTGCAAGACGAGATGCATCAGTGGTTGTGTGTTAATTATTCAATACATGGGGCAAAAACAAAAAAGTCAGCCATGTGCAGAAATCTCGATCCATCACTCAAAACAAATAACTACACGTTGTCTCTGTGCATTGAAAAGACTGAACTTGCTAATTAACGAGATATCTGTGGCTGGATACGACTGCTGATCCTCTTGACATGTCATATTGAGCCCACGCCATTGCGATGTGGGCTTCTGTGGAGAAGCAGATGTCTTAATGACACTGATCACCGGGAGGTGAATGATGAAAGGTTTCTGAGAAAATCCACTTATTACAGGGGCATTAAAGCCACTAAGAAAAATGAAAACTGGCTCCAGATCAAACACCTGATTAATATTCACACAGTGTGTGACTGGAGGAGAAGATCAGATCATTCTCACCGCATGCTGTTCTACCCCTGTTACTCAAGTTTGAATCTGTAAGGAACAAATGGTGCATAAGTACAGACTGTTCCTGTGCTATGAGTTAGTAAACTCATGTGTGAAATGAGAGTCTCTAGACTTCCCCTGGATTGCATCCACCTCTTCTCTGTGGTCACACCTACACTAATAGTAAGCGGTTGATACAACCCTCTGGGTTTCCTCAGTGCTGTAAAATGCTGTGGCTTCTGCAGCTCAGTGGTGCAGTCCTAAATCACAAAGTGCCGGAACACCAATTAAAACATAGATTTTCTGAAACAAAAATTCTACAAGTTCCCGTTTCATTCGTTCATTGAGCTTGAGGGAACATTTAATAGGTGATGTGTGTGTTTCGAATGCAGCTTTTATAGGCTGCTCCCCCTTCATCAGTGCTGCCGGATTAGTGGTTTTCCAGCCAAACTGTGCTAGTGGGTGAATACTGTCTTTGGTGGTTCGGTTATTTTATCGTGGAAAGTAAGGTTACCACATCAATGATATGGTGCGTTTCTAATCCTCGTGTATTTCCTCCTGTACATCCTTCTGCATATCCTCTGTATATCAAACTGTATATTCTCCTGTATATCCTCCTGTATATCCTCTGTACTTTCTCCTGTATATCCTCCTGTATATCCTCTCTCTCTCTCTCTCTCTCTCTCTCTCTCTCTCTCTCTCTCTCTCTCTATATATATATATATATCCTCCTGTATATCTTCTGTATATCCTCTATATAGCATACTGTATATCCTCCTGTATATCATACTGTATATCCTCTGTATATCATACTGTATATCCTCCTGTATGTCCTTGTGGCAAAGTTCCCACCCCTTGATATTTATTTATGTATGTTTTCATTTGTTATTATTATTATCATTATATGAATATTATGTCTATGTGCAGATGGATGAAAGACGTCCGACATGATTATTTATTGTTTGAGATGACGACAAAAGGCTGTGCGTTTGTGTCTTGTTTATTTATTTAAAAAACCTTGTGCAGACGGTGACCATCCAAATACACTCATACACATCAAACACACACACACTCCAAATACACTCACACACCAAACACACTAACACACCAAACACACTCACACACACTAAACACACTTACACACACCAAACACACACACACACACACACACTAAACACACTCGCACACCAAACACACACACACTCACACACACTAAACACACCAAACACACTCACACACACTCACACACACACACCAAACACACCAAACACACTCACACACACACACACACAAAGTATTGTGTGTGTGTGGGTTTGTGTGGTTTGTATGAGTGTGTGTGGTTTGTGTGGTTTGTGTGAGTGTGTGTGGTTTGTGTGGTTTGTATGAGTGTGTGTGGTTTGTGTGTTTTGTATGAGTGTGTGTGTTGTGATGGTTTGTGAGTGTGTGTGTGTGTGGGTTGTGTGAGTTGTGTGGTTTGTAACACGTGTGTGTGTGGTTTGTGTGGTTTGTCTGAGTGTGTGTGTTGTGTGGTTTGTGAGTGTGTGTGGTTTGTGGGTTGTATGAGTGGGTGTGTGTGTGTTGGTGGGGTTTGTATGAGTGTGTGTAATTTGTGTGAGTGCAAACACACCAAACATTTGGTTGGTGTGTGGTGATTGTGTGTGGTTGTGTGAGTACACTCACACACACCAAACACACCAAACACACTCACACACCAAACGCATTTTCTTTTGTATGAGTAGCAATATTAATTTCCACTCTACATGTTAGTAAGCCAGTTGTTAGCAGTTAATAAACCACAAAGGGTGTCCCTTAAAACCCAGTGGCATGACCAGCCAGCAGTTCGGGTGAGAAATCTTTGTCGGTGTGAATGTGGTAACAGGAAAGACATTGCCTGATACTTCTTGTTTGCCTGCTTCTTTTAATTATGACAGTATTTCCCATCAAGGAGCGGGCTGGTAACAGAGCATGTGGGAGGAATTCACACATGCTGCCACATCCATGCATCTCATTAGTATCTGACTTGCCATAAAGTTGTGCTTGATCACACACTTGGCTTGTTGCATTAGACCCCTTACAGATGTGCATGCATAGTCACCTGGAACATGTTGGCTGCCTACACTAATGTTACAAGGTACCTATAACAATAACACAAGGAGAGAAAAGACTAAAGGGGAAAATAAGTGGTCAGTGTAGTAGAACCAGCACAGCCATAACACCACCACTGAATCCTATTGCAGTACACTGTAACACTGACAGGATAGGGACACAGCAACTTTAAGAGGTCCTGTCTGCTCCTAATGTACTGGGTAGGAAACAAAAATAGATTCAAATTGGGTATTGTTTGTTTTTTACAGATGGGCGGAGGAGATGTGATGAGCCGTTTCAAGTGAGATTGGCTTCCCACTGTAATTGAGATTCCAATTGTTTCTGCTCAGTACCAGAAAAACTATTCCTTTCACCAAGCCCTGTGTGATAAAACTAACAAAGCAAAGCCTTTAATAGAGCCTCCATGCAGTATGACCATCTTCGGCTTCAAGCAGCGGCTGTCTCCCAGAAAAGAAGAAACAAAAAAAAGATAATGAATCACTGACTTAAAAAAAAACTAAATCCAAAAGGAAACGGAAATTAATAGCTTTGCTCAGCTTAATTAAACAGTCTGAAACATCCTGATTTGCAATGTGTGTTTAAATTCCACCGGTGTTGCTGTTTTATGTCAATTCTCGTAATCTCTGGCCCTTTGTGTTGGCTAATCCCTTGTGAGTGGGGTAAGGTCACAGCGCAGTGTGGAGAAGGAATTTAAACACATATCAGAGAGTCGCCACTAATAGCGGCTGACAACACAAAAACTTTGGCAAGATAAAACTTTTAACAAATTCAATAATGCATACCCCTCCCCTACAGCCTGAAGCAATGATTAGTGTAGGAAGTTGTACTGCATTTAAACACTCTGGATCCTGGTTATATCTTGTGTGGCTCATTTCCATAGTAAATGGTCCCTTTTATGAAAACTAAACAATTAGATGAGTTTTCCCTAATTCCTCTTATAATTTAGTTATGTGTGCATGTGTATATAGAAAATTCAAACAGGAACACATTTACAGTATTTTTGTGCATCGACACTATTTGCTATAAAAAAGCTTCCATTTTTAGTAAGTGTGATTCTAACGTTTGATTGACCTCAAACAAAAATAAAACATGCATGTATTAAAACTCTGTTAATAGACATAGTCTCTGTTTTCCAGATATGGTTTTGGCAGGATATCCTTGCTGGTCTGTCCAATGCAATCCTGCTGTTTTGTTTTAAGCAGGACCAGACTTGGTTATCCCTTTGCACCCAATCTCTTCTGACTCCTGCGCTCCTAACACGAGACCACATGCATCTTCTTGGGGGACCCTTGTGAAACACACAGTATATATAGAAGCTTCTCGGCACCTCAGCCCACATGCCACCATGGTTGCTAAGCAATGGGAGGTGAGATCTCATTGGTCCCCCCTGTATTTTAGGAACAGGTCATGCTGTGGGTTTCTATAAATACATGTATCGAGGGGGTTGGGTTGTTATCTACTGTAACACAAAACAAGCTCAACCCCTCCTGTAGAGGAATGGGTTGTGTTTTCAATTAGATGCCATCTTGTTTCTTGCATTATTGAAGTAGCTAGCTCTATGATTTCATTTATATTCAGCTCCACATACTATAAAATATATGCTGCATATATAATGGCTAGCCTCTTGTGAACACGGGTGGACTTTTTATAAAGATAAAACACAAATTACTTAACACGACGGTACTGTGAATATCATGACCTGGTATATTGCACAGTCCTTTTTGAGTTGAAAGCCTGTTAGCGATAGTATACTGCAATATATACTAGTAGTACAGGACTGCAAATACAGCATTGTTCTGGGTAGTTGCTTAATCACACAGCCATGGCAGTTTAAGGCAGTGTATCAGAGATCAGGAGGTCTTGGAGAAGCTCTTTCAGCTGTAACAATGCCAGCAGCCGTGAGACGAGTCCGAGACAAGCACTTCTTTATCTGCTCATCCTCCTGGAAGGGATGACTACACCTTGATTTCCCACGACGTCTTTCAGACTCCCGTCGGATCCTGGACTTGCTGTTGTCTGGTCAATAGAACTGATTAAAGAATCCATTTTCTGCCACTTTCCTGTTGAGGTGATGGCTTTAAAAATACTGTGTATCCTTGCTTTCATTTGCATCAGGAGACCTTTGATTCCACAGTGGGATGCGGGTTCCACTGTGCTGGCTGGTGGAGGTAACCCTTTGATTCCACAGTGGGATGCAGGTTCCACTGTGCTGGCTGAAGTGACTGGTGCAGGGTAACTTACAGAGCACTCTGGTCTTGATTCTCAAGTCAAAGGCAAAGTCAAATATGTTAGAAAGTGACACCAATACCCCAATTGAAAAAGAAGCAGGGATGGGAATAAGACTCCTGTTGCATAGCAGGTTCACCCATTCCAGGTTTTAATACAAGCTTGATTAGCCACAGTGTATAAATAACAAGCTGGGTGTGTCTTGCTAACCAGGAATGGATCAAACTGCTATGCAATGGGAGTCTTATTTCAAGATGTATCCATTGTATATTGATTGTATACAATCTCTGACATGTTGTTTTCTGTGATACATTTGAAATGTTTTGTAAACCTGATCCATAACTATTTAAAACATAATGAAGCTAAAACAACAATTACATTAAAAGATAAGGAATCTTTGCTGTAGAGAAAATCACTTTATAGATTCTCTTTTGCTCTCTTCTTCTGGCTGTGCTGTCAACAACAGCAACAAAACAGCATCACACCTTTCACCAATGCAGCCATGTGTATGAAAGGATGCTTCTCCGGTAAACAGAGCTGTCATGTTTGACTGATGTGCCAGCCTGCCCATTAACAGGGCCCTCACATCACAGACTGCTTCCCTCCCTGTCATTTTCAAAACGCAGCTATGAATCAGAGAGCAAATCTGATTCAATGAACTCAAAAGTGTGTAGATTACCCCGGGGGTCCACAGGGTTTAAATCCACAATTCCACTGCCAATAAGAAAGGATCTGGGAGGATGTGCCTCATGCATGACTGACACCCCTGGATATCTGCAGCTCAGAGCCACGTGTCGCGCTGTTGGACGCTTCCAGCAGAGGAATGCTTGTTACCTTCAGATTGTTTCCCCTGATGAAAAAAGCCTTGTTCAAATTGCTTGGTAGAAATGAAACAGAAGCCAACAGATTCAGAGGAGACAACATTAATTAGAACAACACCCCCCCCCCCCCCCCCCCCCCCCCCCCCCCAAAAAAAAAAAAAAAAACCCCACCAATTTCAGCCATTGGTTGTCTTGTTAAATGACATTTTTTGAAAAGTTTTTTATATCAGTTGATAGCTGACACTATCATAGGAAACATGAAGTTGAAGCCCAGCCCCTTATGTTACATGGTATTTGAAATGTGTGCTTTCAATATTGGTTGAATGGGGGAAAGGAGACAGGATTTGAGGGTACCAGCAATGATATTTGGAGGCCTGCTTCCCCTCTAATATACTGCATGGTTTATAAATATTGAATCATCAGAGTTGCTGCAGTTTCAAGATTAAAGATACATTTGAATATATTTCATCGACAGAGACAGCCCTGAGACTTCTCCCTCGCCTGTGCTGTTGTTGCTTTGTGCTGCAGCTCTACAGCTTGAAACCCCCTTTCACACAGTCCCGGGCAAGCGATCCTCAGTGTGAATGATGAGTCAGATGCTTCCAGGGAGGTGCCTCTGAGCAAACACTCCTAGTAACAAAAAAACAAGTGCAGTCCTTCATCCGGCATGCTGACACGCCACACCACCTGTGTCTGAATACTGCACAAAATAAACTGCTTCGTATCACTGAACAGAACATCATCCCAGCTTCAAATGCACCCGTCCCACAATGACTGTACAGTGGCACACTAAACATGATACCATGTTTAGTGCACCTCTGCAGTAACTCTGTTTGTTACTGTAGTGCAGATTGGAGCCCCGTATCTTAAAAGTATGAACTGTTGTTTCCTCTTTGAAGCAGCGATGGGGGTCGATAAAGTAATGAGCAGTGCTTTCACACATTAGGAACGGTGTGTCGTTCTTGTAATGAGGGTGACATGCACAGGACAGAAGCATAGCAATTATCAAACATTCAGCAACAAGAACAAGAAAAGCAATCACCAGTGTGATCTTTAAAAAATAATTATATTGAAATGACGTTAGAATAAAAGGCAATTATCTTGTCAAGTGCGTTTTTTTAAAGTGAGTATCAGCTATTTTTTAAAATAAAGTGTATCTTTAAATGAATTGTGCTGGTTGTCTCAGAAATAAAAGAATATTAAGTCAAGTATATAAATAATACACATTGTTACAAAGACATCAGGCTAGTCTGGAGCCAATTACTAGTCACAAGAACGCATAACCTAGCAAAGTGAGGTATTCTGTGTGATATCTACTTGCAGTTTTTCCCAGTCGTTTTCATACATTTCTTGAAACAGTTGTGCTACTTTCTCAAAACAGTTAACACAACACTCAAAACTGAAACATAGTTTGCAAAATAACACATTTCATTGGCAAATTGCTCCAGTGCTCTCAAAATAGCAAATATATGTCACAAAATGAAATAAGTACATCAAAACAACACAATTTGTTGTCTGTTGTAAAGCTCACATTATCAGCCATTTCACAACGGTACAATAAATACTAAATGCAAACATCAATACAGCATGTTTAAGTACATATTCTCTCTGCCTTTGTCATCCTTTTTGATAATCAAATTGTGTAAAAACAAAACATGTTACCTTTACAGTAAGAGTGACATACATTTTCTTTCAGTGGACTTAACCCAAAAATGGACAGTGGACAACTTTTACGCTCAAGAACAGACAATGAGAATTGTTATTACAACAACAAAGTAGTTTATTCATTTCTTCCATTTTTTTAGGGGTACAAGCTAACAGTAAATCATAGCACTCATAAAGATACAGTTGTACCAAAGAACACAGTGAAGAGAAATAAACATGGAATATTATGAAATAGTAACTTTACTCAAACATGACCATTTGTTTATTCTATATCATGCCTTTGATTTCTGTCAGGCCACACGTTCTCATCAACATCACATCGAATAGTTTCCCTCACAATACATCTTGGGGAAAAAACGTTTTGCATGACGGATCCATCCTTGACAAACGTCTGCTGTGATGACCTGACAAGCGGCATTCATGGCATCTAGCAGTGCCACTTGATCATGAGGACAATGGTCCTTCACCTTCCATCGCCAGGCGGAGAAAGACTCCTCTATGGGGTTCAGGAACGGAGAGTAGGGAGGGAGGAACACCATTGAGAGACGTGGATGAGCTTCAAGCAGCTCCCTAACAAGAGCAGAGTGGCGGAAGCTAACATTGTCCCATATTGCAACAAAGTTTGTCAACTGTGGCCCCTCCAGTCCTCTCTCCTTTAGGAGTACAAGACTATTGTACTTTGTATCTAAAAACACAAGCAGACGTGCTGAGTTGTAGGGGGATAAGGGAAACAACACCATTCTGGGAGATAACAGCACCCGTGTGAATATATCCTCCTCGTTGACCAGGTACATCAACTGTGGCTCGGTGACCAATGACATAGAATACAGAAATTATATGTATGGTCACTTATCTCTTCTTATTCCTGAAGATCTGAATGATTGATTCCACTGGGGATCTGCTAAGATTCGGCTGTACCCTCTGCCCAGCTACTCTCGTCATGGAATTGATTGCTTTCCGTTGCAAACAGATGTTTTGATTTTGATTAACAAGACTCAATCAAATGCATTTTGTGTCACATGTTGAGACTTGTATTTAGTGTTTTGCAAAAATGTGTTTAAGATTTGCATTTTGTGTGAAAAGAACCATAAATTATTTTATACAAAAAAAACCAACGCAGTTCTGGTTGCGCAGGTTTTGGTGTTGATGACTTTGACCACAGTTTCATTAACATTGATTTAGAAATCAAGAAAAAACTGTAATTCATTAGTCATTATGAGCAAAATAATGACTGAACGCCAGCACATTGTATAGTAATTGATAGGAAAGGAAATCTTGACGCAAACTTCTGATCGATCCTGACTCTAACAAAGCCCTTTTCTAATCCAGCTGGACTTTCTTTGCTTCGTAAACAGATATCTAATGAACCAAACTAATTTACATACATACTGAAATAGAACTGACCTCCAACATAACGTGACCATACGGCTCCATATTCAGAAGGACAGTTTGGGATAGTTCAGGCATTTCAACTCACAATCCAATGCAATGGGCTGTGAGTTGAAAAGCCTGAACTGTCTGTCCCACAGTGTCCCGCATGGAGCCATATGGTCACCTTACTCCAGCAGCATCTAATGATTGACACATCTCTCATGGCTTCTCTTTAGGGTTATATTGACATCTTCATTTTCTCATCTTTAGTTTCTGAGCTCTGTGTGTGTGTGTGTGTGTGTGTGTGTGTCGTGTCGTGTGCCTGTGTCTGTGTCTGTGTGTGTGTGTGCCTGTGTGTGTGTGCCTGTGTGTGTGTGTCGTGTGCCTGTGCCTGTGTATGTGTGTGCCTGTGTGTGTGTGTCGTGTGCCTGTGTCTGTGTCTGTGTGTGTGTGTGCCTGTGTGTGTGCGCCTGTGTGTGTGTGTCGTGTGCCTGTGCCTGTGTATGTGTCTGTGCCTGTGTGTGTGTCTGTGTCTGTGTGTGTGTATGTACCTCAATAATACACAGTAACAACACAACACAGTTATATAGTCTATACATTTTATCAAAGTGAGTTCAGTAATACACAATCACAGTTATATAGTCTATACATTTTATCAAAGTGAGTTCAGTAATACACAATAGCAGCACAACACAGTTATATAGTCTACACTGTAATACGGTACAGAAGTGAACAAGTTAATTAGTGTCAAAATAATCAGTGCATGAAGTTTAGCAATGGATAATATTCAGGTAATACTTCAGCTTCAATGTGACATGTCAATTAAGTAAAAGCAAGCATTCAGCATTTATATTTGTCTTTCTGTAAGAATAGCAAGGCTCTTAAATCAATAATCACATAGCATGAATAAAACATGTAGAAAGGATAACTGTTTGAATATATAGATATATATGAGTCCGGTTAATGATCAAAATATAAAACTCAGTAAATTCTAATTATCAGGATATTATAAAATTGCAATCAATTCTTAGCAATCTGTTGTTTAATTATCTATATCCCTTAATTAGAATTCACGGCACCTAAACTTTACACCCATTATTCATTCTGTATTTATTCTAGCACCAATTTCAATAAAGTAGATCGCTTCAATTATTTCCACTCTGTCTGACTATGAAATTATTTCAATCTGCTTTTACACTGGTCCTTGATTTATACAGTACAGCGACTTATGGCCACACCCTGTTACTTTATAACTCTCTCTCTCTCTCTCTCTCTCTCTCTCTCTCTCTCTCTCTCTCTCTCTCTCTCTCTCTCTCTCTCTCTCTCTCTCGCTGCATATGTATTACATTCCCACATGCAGATTCTGTTAAATCTCTCTTGGTTGAACTGGGAATACTCAATGTTTGTCTTGCAGAGTGGATGCAGGGTACGAGTCAGTGGCTGTGGATCCACTTGCATCAGAGGCTGGCTTGCAGTAGACTGTGTCTGTATTACTGGACAGACAAACCCAGTCTCACTCAGTGTCTGGTGAGAATCTCTTACTGAAACTGTACCCGTGCCAGCAGGTCAAATTAGTTCATTACTTCATTGCTCAATGTTTGTTGACCTTTCTCCTCTTTCTTCGATGGCGATTCAGTTGGTCAAGGTCTCTACGTCTTTTTGTATTTGTTTCTTACAATTTGAACCCCATTCTGGGGTGTTCTTTTTGAATATTGCAGAGAGATAATTGGTTAGGCTGTAGTCTGCTGCTCTCTTCTTCTCTGACTTTGCTTTGCTTTGCTTGCTTGCTTTGATAGCTATATCCTGTTCTCTGACTTATTCATTCATGTTCGGAGCTGTTAAAAGCAGGGCTGCAGTTCAAGATGTTACGCCCGCTCTTCCCTTTTTCTGACTGACTACACTAGAACAAAGAACAGCTCCTTCCTTAATTAGAAATATTCCTTTAGCAACATCCGCCCTTGACAACCAGGCACTTCCATGCTTGCCTAGCACTTATTTATTCAAAGGCCTATTTCAGCCTCAGGAATTCAGGATAGCCTGTCTCCCCCCAAAACTTATCGGTGTTACCATGGTGACCAGGCCATTTCATTATTTATAACCTCAAATTGTCATGGCGACCAGGGGCCTATTCTCTCCAGCCTACACTGTTACAAACTTCTCGTTTTCTTTCTTGTGCTAGATCATTACAGCAAGTTTAACCTTTTAAATACATTTTTGGTTCTACATGACAGTATCCAGCCAGGTGCCATCATTCAGGTCCCTTATAAAAGTTTAACACAGTATTTTTGCACAGTCTTGTAACCTCCCGTCTGTTATTAATTAAATAGTCAAGAAACAGGATTATAATTGCAGTAGCGTGTTTCTACCAGTACTTTTATCTAACCGTGAAGGTCTGGTACAAATAGAGACCTTTGATGAGGGCAACAAGTCAAGGCAACAAAACAGAGGTGCAAACTCAAACTGGTTCATTCTTATTGTACAAAAGCTAAAATCAATGTATAAACATGCAAGCTAATTTATCTGTAATTATGCTGAATAAAAGTCATAAAGAGTTTTAATAAATGTGGGGATGCTGGCTCTAACAAAACACTGCAATGAATACAAATAAATAATAATAACCAAAAATGCAACTAAAATAATAAAGCTTTACCATGATTTCATTCTGCTTTACAATGCGCATACACACACACACACACACACACACACACACATATAATATATATATATATATATATATATATATATATATATATATATATATATATATATTTATATATATATATACACACACACACACATTATGCACTTTACCATGCTTTCACTGCGTTTTAACAGCATTGTAATGATGTATAAGTACACATGTATTTCCTAAGTAACTACTATGCAAATACACAGTGATTAGAGACACTTCATGACAAGTGTTACCGAATGTCCAATGGAAATCTTGTTGTGCATTGCCTGGTTCCTCCACTTGGCAGCTTATTGCTCTGCTGTTTTTTTTCCACAGTAGCACAGCAAAGTTGACAGGTTAATTTTAAAGCCCTCATATACTTTAGACTGTTTTTACTGAAACAACTTTTCTAACATTGCAAACTTGTTCATGATTAATTAATGAGAACACTGATGAAGTGTTGCTGAGAAAAGAAAAATATTTGTTGTAATTATTCAGTAGCCAAGGTTAATCAGTGCATGTCAACCTGAATTGCTTATCTGACAGCACATTAAATACAGTTGCTGTACTCATCTGACATGTGGCATAAAATATTGTCTACACCACGAAATGAGGCAACTTAATTGGATAAGTCCTGTGACAGAGCTGGAATGCAAACTGGATTTTTTTGTTTAAGGTTAAGATGAGTTCTTAGGCAATGCAATCTGTCCCCTTGGCAATGCAATCTGTCCCCTTGGCAATGCAATCTATCTCCTTTAGGCAATGCAATCTGTCTCCTTTAGGCAATGCAATCTGTCCCCTTGGAAATGCAATCTGTCCCCTTGGCAATGTAATCTGTCCCCTTGGAAATGCAATCCGTCCCCTTGGCAATGCAATCTATCTCTTTTAGGCAATGCAATCTGTCTCCTTTAGGCAATGCAATCTGTCCCCTTGGAAATGCAATTTGTCCCCTTGGCAATGCAATCTCTCTCCTTTAGGCAATGCAATCTGTCTCCTTTAGGCAATGCAATCTGTCTCCTTTAGGCAATGCAATCTGTCCCCTTGGAAATGCAATCTGTCCCCTTGGCAATGTAATCTGTCCCCTTGGAAATGCAATCCTTCCCCTTGGCAATGCAATCTGTCTCCTTTAGGCAATGCAATCTGTCCCCTTGGAAATGCAATTTTTCCCCTTGGCAATGCAATCTGTCCCCTTGGCAATGCAACCTCTCTCCTTTAGGCAATGCAATCTGTCCCCTTGGCAATGCAATCTGTCTCCTTTAGGTAATGCACATTCTGCTATTTGTAGCGTGATCTTCAAAGTTTTTGTCTCATTATTTATGGAAAGAGAATTTGAAATCCTCTACCTTCATGATTCGAAAACAAAGCCCTTGTGTTACTTTGATGAGTTAATTACAGATTGGGAATCATGGTAGTTACAAGTTTGCCCTTATTGTGTCTTGTTTAACTTTAACACGTTTACATCCAACCTTTACAGGGCTCACTGACAAGGTCCCCTGTTGTAGATATCACATCTTATATGGCTGTTCCTTTCAGGCCATATAAGATCCTTTCAAGATGGATCTAATGCTCTATAAAAGCATAACGTTTAAAGATATCTCATCTGCACTTTTGCAATTATTATTCTCCCAATGTAGTCCACTGCTTTTCATCAGATTTCCAGCGTTTTCATATTCTGGAAAATGCCACTTACATGCATGGTACATTTGCATGGATATGTAACTATCTGTTTCCCTTGCTTCTAGTATCTGTTTACCATGCTTTACTACAAACCCATTTAAAAAGCTGACAATTACATGAATGACTGCTTCACCCTGAAGCACCGGTGAACTCATTTGGGCTCTTATGCAGCTGACACCAGCTTATGATACAATAACTAGATGGTGTTTGGAGGTAGAACAGATGTGTTTTAGTGAAAAGGCGTGTGAAAGATCCTGAGAGACCTGTATTCAATGATCGATTCCTGTTGGCATTACACACTCCTGCCGTTCTCATTAACAAAGGAAATAATCAGCTGTCACCGATGCATCGGGATTCAAGGTGCTTTTCCTTTTCAGCGTTATAAAGAATAACAAGCTTCTTAATAAGCCGGTGCTCTCAATCAATTACTCTACACACCACTGGACAAAGACCTGTGTGACCCCCCCCCCCCCCCCCTCCCAATACCCCCACAAAGCCTGGACAAAGAAAACTCTTTTGCTGACTGCAGAGCTCAATCAATTACTCTACACACCACTGGACAAAGACCTGTGTGATCTGACTGCAGAGCTCAATCAATTACTCTACACACCACTGGACAAAGACCTGTGTGATCTGACTGCAGAGCTCAATCAATTACTCTACACACCACTGGACAAAGACCTGTGTGATCTGACTGCAGAGCTCAATCAATTACTCTACACACCACTGGACAAAGACCTGTGTGAGCTGACTGTTTGCAGAGCTCAATCAATTACTCTACACACCACTGGACAAAGACCTGTGTGATCTGACTGCAGAGCTCAATCAATTACTCTACACACCACTGGACAAAGACCTGTGTGATCTGACTGCAGAGCTCAATCAATTACTCTACACACCACTGGACAAAGACCTGTGTGATCTGACTGCAGAGCTCAATCAATTACTCTACACACCACTGGACAAAGACCTGTGTGATCTGACTGCAGAGCTCAATCAATTACTCTACACACCACTGGACAAAGACCTGTGTGAGCTGACTGTTTGCAGAGCTCAATCAATTACTCTACACACCACTGGACAAAGACCTGTGTGATCTGACTGCAGAGCTCAATCAATTACTCTACACACCACTGGACAAAGACCTGTGTGAGCTGACTGTTTGCAGAGCTCAATCAATTACTCTACACACCACTGGACAAAGACCTGTGTGAGCTGACTGTTTGCAGAGCTCAATCAATTACTCTACACACCACTGGACAAAGGCCTGTGTGAGCTGACTGTTTGCAGAGCTCAATCAATTACTCTACACACCACTGGACAAAGACCTGTGTGATCTGACTGCACTCAATCAATGCAGAGACCTGTGTGATTGCAGAGCTCTACACACCACTGGACAAAGACCTGTGTGATCTGACTGCAGAGCTCAATCAATTACTCTACACACCACTGGACAAAGACCTGTGTGATCTGACTGCAGAGCTCAATCAATTACTCTACGCACCACTGGACAGAGGCCTGTGTGATCTGGCTGTTTGTAGAGGTCAATCAATTACAAAGACCTGTGTGATCTGACTGCAGAGCTCAATCAATTACTCTACACACCACTGGACAAAGACCTGTGTGATCTGACTGCAGAGCTCAATCAATTACTCTACACACCACTGGACAAAGACCTGTGTGATCTGACTGCAGAGCTCAATCAATTACTCTACACACTACTGGGCAAAGACCTGTGTGAGCTGACTGTTTGCAGAGCTCAATCAATTACTCTACACACCACTGGACAAAGACCTGTGTGAGCTGACTGCAGAGCTCAATCAATTACTCTACACACCACTGGACAAAGACCTGTGTGAGCTGACTGTTTGCAGAGCTCAATCAATTACTCTACACACCACTGGACAAAGACCTGTGTGATCTGACTGCAGAGCTCAATCAATTACTCTACACACTACTGGGCAAAGGCCTGTGTGATCAGGCTGCTTGCAGAGTTGTAAACAGGCTTTAGACTTGAGTTACTGATGCATTCATCTATCAGGTCTTGACAGGCAGGTTTTAACATGTGCTGATTTCTGGTTCAAGGTTGCAGAGAATAATAAAACTGATAAACAATATTAGTGGTGTCACATATATATGTTTATTGGTATAGCGTAGAATAGACAATTGTATTCACTCTGGGCTGCAGTGAGATTGATAGAGCTGCCCCCCGAACAATGTCTTCACTTTAGTTTTGTAGATTCCAAAACACACCCTTTTAATGATGTCCCCCTCCTCACTATATCTGGGTGCAGAGCTCAATCAATTACTCTACGCACCACTGGACAAAGGCCTGTGTGATCTGGCTGTTTGCAGAGCTCAATCAATTACTCTACACACCACTGGACAAAGACCTGTGTGAGCTGACTGTTTGCAGAGCTCAATCAATTACTCTACACACCACTGGACAAAGGCCTGTGTGAGCTGACTGTTTGCAGAGCTCAATCAATTACTCTACACACCACTGGACAAAGACCTGTGTGATCTGACTGCAGAGCTCAATCAATTACTCTACACACCACTGGACAAAGACCTGTGTGATCTGACTGCAGAGCTCAATCAATTACTCTACACACCACTGGACAAAGACCTGTGTGATCTGACTGCAGAGCTCAATCAATTACTCTACGCACCACTGGACAAAGGCTTGTGTGAGCTGACTGTTTGCAGAGCTCAATCAATTACTCTACACACCACTGGACAAAGACCTGTGTGATCTGACTGCAGAGCTCAATCAATTACTCTACACACCACTGGACAAAGACCTGTGTGATCTGACTGCAGAGCTCAATCAATTACTCTACACACTACTGGGCAAAGACCTGTGTGAGCTGACTGTTTGCAGAGCTCAATCAATTACTCTACACACCACTGGACAAAGACCTGTGTGAGCTGACTGCAGAGCTCAATCAATTACTCTACACACCACTGGACAAAGACCTGTGTGAGCTGACTGTTTGCAGAGCTCAATCAATTACTCTACACACCACTGGACAAAGACCTGTGTGATCTGACTGCAGAGCTCAATCAATTACTCTACACACTACTGGGCAAAGGCCTGTGTGATCAGGCTGCTTGCAGAGTTGTAAACAGGCTTTAGACTTGAGTTACTGATGCATTCATCTATCAGGTCTTGACAGGCGGGTTTTAACATGTGCTGATTTCTGGTTCAAGGTTGCAGAGAACAATAAAACTGATAAACAATATTAGTGGTGTCACATATATATGTTTATTGGTATAGCGTAGAATAGACAATTGTATTGAACAGAGTCGCGTCACTCTGGGCTGCAGTGAGATTGATAGAGCTGCCCCCCGAACAATGTCTTCACTTTAGTTTTGTAGATTCCAAAACACACCCTTTTAATGATGTCCCCCTCCTCACTATATCTGGGTACGTGGCAATTTGCCAAGCCTTAAAAACATTCCTTTGCATCTTGTTATCTATTACATTCCCCCACCCCCCCCATGCAACCAAGCAGAACCCTCTTCACAAATGCTCATACGTGGTCATATTTTGCCCTCTGCAATTTATTGAGGCACACACTGCATTCCAAGATACCCCACTCTATCTCTGTGCTCAATAGCTCTCCATTGAAAGTACCATACATTCCGAATATTCTAACAATATGAGTATGGGTATCACATTTCCTTACAGCCCCAGCTTCTTTGTCCAATTTGTAGTAGAAAATAACATCATAAAAAGGATAATCAGTTCTAACACAAAAACTAGTACAAAATTCCTTACAAGGTCTTGTTCAACAAAAAGGTACTGATCTAACATGTACCTTACAATAAGGTGATGTCTGGACAAGGCCGGCACCATCACCCGGGCAACCCGGGCAATTGCCAGAGGGGGTCCCACACACATACAGAAATACAATTGAGTAAAGGCACTATTTCTGTGCCAGCTATCCTATTCGAGCAGCCTTTAGGGAGAGAAATGTTTTCACAAAACTAAACTGAACTGTATGCGTGCAGTGCAGTGAAACCTTTCGATCTCCCCTTTTTTCTTTTTTCTTTTCCTGCTTGCATCCTGTTGCCTTAGTCCCGCCTCTCCTCACTCTCTATTGGCTTCCATTCTCCCTTCGTAAAGCCGAAAGCTATTGACTGATCTCAACATAAAATGATACAAATGTGCCAATGGAACACATTCTATAACTGGCACATTTCCGTCACACTTTCCAACAGTCAAGAAGCTGAGCCTCACAATCATAACATCTATTATTATTACAACACCTGAACTATTACAATTATACGATTTTAAACCATCACAAATGAAACCCCTGGAACCCCCAGATAAAAAGAAACACAAATCTGGGTGTCAAAAACGGAAGGAAATGACAACACAAAAATAAAATAAAAAAAAAACTGCAATAAGTACACTGTCAGATTTTCTATGTAAATTTAAAAGCTATTATTTCTATAAAGTGGGTGTTGTGTTTTATGTTAATTGTGTACTAAGTAGGCTACAGTAAAAAAAACTAAATGCTCTACAGTTTTAATTAAAAATAATCTAGCAAAGTGTAAGATGCAGCAGCATGGTTTTGTGTTACCGTTTAAAGTAAAAACAGAATGCGCCACAGGTATTCATTTGATTTTGTATAGGCCTACTGTACAGATTTATTACTCCAGACATGTCTACTTTATTGAGGGACTACTGATTATGAAATCCTTTTTCATAAAAAAATAATTTTGATTTGGGGGGTGAATGTGTGGGGGCCCACAGGAGGACCATTGTCCAAGGCCCATAAAAAACTGGCACTGGCCCTGTGTCTGGAATATTCTGGGATGTGGTTTGATCAGTTACTGAACAGATGGTATTATTAGAAGAGTTATATATATATATATATATATATATATATATATATATATATATATATATATATATATATATATATATGTCTGCAGTGTCAGCAATACTCCTCCTGTACTTTTAACAAGGTCGAGGAGTGATCCATTCCACAGAAAACATTCCAATAAAGCTCTTTCTAAAGCTCTGGATTCTAAACTCCCCTTTAATATTATATATATATATATATATATATATATATATATATTTATATATTTCCAATGTCCTGAAATACACAACAGATTATAATAAAACCCAGTATGTGCCCAGTGTTCAAAATCATCAAGGCTTTCTAATCAGGCGGCATAACCTTTCTTCAGTTCTCTGGGGCCGGCAAAAATGATACTGCGAGTGTCAATTTCTTTTTTTGTCATCAAGTTGGAAATACACAATTTTCACACCCGAGGAAGCTATTAGTATTCAACAGGAGCCTCCCTGATAATTCAAAACTCCATCTGCTGCTACAGGAATTCTCATATATTCTGTGTCTCGCATAATAGGCTGTAAAGTGTGAGCAGTAAGATGCAAGACTGCATTAGCAAGGAGTTCAAGAGCAGTACAGCATTGTCCCTGCTGAACCATAAAGATGAAGAGGAATTAGAGTTAGAATTAGTTTCATTCATGCATCAGCCCTTCCAAACCGTAGCTCCTCAGTACCCTAACATGTGACTTGAGGGCTGCCAACCAATCTAAGTATAAAAGTAGACTGGTTATTTAAATGTATGTATGCACCTATGTTTTTTTTTATATGTGATATATAGTAGTTTGAAGAGAAGGAAGCCCTACAGCTAGCAAAGCTTGAACAAAGTCAGTGCAAACTCTGGAAGAATGTAATAACCTGACACCATCAGATTTTATTTTAGTGGGATATTGGACATGGTTGTGGGGCTGAGATAGCTACACAATAGACAGACAGAACAGGAATCACATGTCTAAAGCAATGTGCTGCCCTTGATAAACCTTTCCACAGTTAACACAATAGACAATCAACCAGCACTTAAAGAGAGCTGTACCCTTGTCAGCCCTCTCCCCAATATCTCTTCTCAGTACAGAGTCGTCACACCTGTACCATTGTCAGCCCTCTCCCCTCCCTCTCTTCCCAGTACAGAGTTGTCAGAGTTGTGCCATTGTCAGTGTGTGTGTGTGTATATATATATATATATATATATTAAATGGACAAGGTAAGGAACTATAAAAGATTGAACAGAATTTCATAGAAATACAGTAGTCCATTGCATACCAACTTGTTGAGACCAGAGGAAAAGGGCGGGTATGTAAAAAGGCAGATGAATGAATCCTGTTTTAAATCCCATTATACACAGCTGTAACAATTACTATATTCACACAATTATTGTTTTGAGATTCAGCTTTTATTAGGGAGCTCTAAATCCCTTGTTTGGAAAGATACAGAATATTCATGCTTGTGACAGATTAGCTGTCTAGCGTGTGGGTGCATGCATTCACTGCTGAGTGACAGGCAGGAGATTGAGATGGAGGTTGAAGTTGATGCGCTCCGCAGGCAAACAGGATTTATTTACATATCAACATACTGAACAGCTCACGTAACAGTACCAGAAATGGGAGCACACAAAGCACATAAAACACAGTGTACGAAAACTTTGGTGGGTCTACAATCTCTGAACTAATCTTCTCTCTTCAATAATAAACAAACTCCGGCTACTCTGAGATTTCAACTGTCTTTCACTCTTCTGTATCCAACCCTCATTCTGGTTCTCTCTCTCTCTCTCTCTCTCTCTCTCTCTCACTCACTCACTCACTTACACACACAGACACACACACACACATTGGTGAATTTCATCTTCTTTACCCCAGTTGCTTTGGTTTTGCAGCAGCCCTGAGGTGAATAAATGAAAGCTTTTTATACAAAACGCCCCGCTGGAACACCCCTACCTGCTGATTACCTGGAAATCATGCACAGCAGGCAGGCTCTCCCAGGAGTGTCAGATACTTCATTAATTAATTACAAAAAACACACTGTTTAAAATATACATTTACGCAAAAACCCCTCTTCATGCACAGGGCTCCTGTCCTGCCACAGTGTTGTACACACTTCCATTAGTGTCAGGTAATTTACAAAGTAGCAAAATGCATAGGTTTACAAATTTAAAAAAAAAACCTTCAATTGCAAGCACAACTGGCTTTCGCTTTCCTGTCGCCATTTTGCATTAGCGTTGCACACGTGGGCTTGATCATGACGGATGAGATGGGCGGATACACGCAGGATTACTGTATGTATTTTTATAAATGTTTTGTATTGCTGCTGCACGCTGCTGTTCTTTGAGACAAGGTTTAATGAAACAACATCCCCACATCTTATTATAAAAGATCACAGCCTCGTTAACAGCTCAGTGCAATTAGTCTTTAATTACTCTTTAATTGCTCTTTAAAGCCATGCCTGCTGGTGCAACTTTGTCAAGGGCTCAAAATATCTGCAAAAGAGAATCCAACACATTCATTCATCCTGGTCACTGGTTACTTAAAACATATTAATGACTTTTGACAAACGTCTTTGTGTGACGATACCTCATCAGCTGTTCTAGATCATCCAATTAACACCACCCCCGCTTCTACAGGTCTTTGTGACCAGACCCTTAATGCACTAATTTGACATATCTGGATAGTACCAATCCTTGGAGGGGTGAGATATGTAGTATATTATGGTAATGGTATAGTTATTATTTTATATGCCCTACACTGGTTACCTGCACAGTGTTTCCTCATTCCTTGTTTTTATATGCCCATCATTCTCCCTGTCAGAGGCTATCCAAGATTAAGGTTCCTTCTCTGACCCACAAAACCATGAAACAATGAAAATAAATGCATCACACCCCCTGTGAGCAGAGTCCAGGTGTGGGCTCATTCATCAAACCCTCCCTCTGGGATTGCATTAGCTGGACTGCATGTAGAATATTAAGAGCAGCAAACCCCTGACAGAGTCCAGCCTCCTGCACAGTGAGACTGCACAGTACCTGGAGCTTCAGTCAATTAAAACTGTAGTCTGCTTGCATGCTGCTCTGTGTGACTGCAGTCTGCTTGCACTCTGCTCCCTGTAACTGCAGTCTACCAGCACTTCCTCCCTGTGACGGCAATATGCTTGCATGTTGCTCTGTGTGACTGCAGTCTGCTTGCACTACCTCCCTGTGACTGCAGTCTGCCTGCACGCTGCTCCTTGTGACGGCAATATGCTTGCATGTTGCTCTGTGTGACTGCAGTCTGCTTGCACTACCTCCCTGTGACTGCAGTCTGCCTGCACGCTGCTCCCTGTGACTGCAGTCTGCCTGCACTACCTCCCAGTGACTGCAGTCTGCCTGCACGCTGCTCCATGTGACTGCAGTCTGCCTGCACTACCTCCCTGTGACTGCAGTCTGCCTGCACACTGCTTCCTGTGACTGCAGTCTGCCTGCACTACCTCCCTGTGACTACAGTCTGCTTACACACTGCTCCCTGTAACAGTCTGCTTGCACGGTGCTCCCTGTGACTGCAGTCTGCCTGCACTACCTCCCTGTGACTGCAGTCTGCCCGCACTACCTCCCTGTGACTGCAGTCTGCCTGCACGTTGCTTCCTGTGACTGCAGTCTGCCTGCACTACCTCCCTGTGACTGCAGTCTGCCTGCACTGCCTCCCTGTGACTGCAGTTTGCTTGCATGCTGCTCCCTGTGACTGCAGTTTGCCTGCACTACCTTCCTGTGACTGCAGTCTGCTTGCACTACCTCCCTGTGACTGCAGTCTGCTTGCACTACCTCCCTGTGACTGCAGTCTGCCTGCACTACCTCCCTATGACTGCAGTCTGCCTGCACTGCCTCCCTGTGACTGCAGTCTGCTTGCACGCTGCTCCCTGTGACTGTAGTCTGCCTGCACTACCTCCCTGTGACTGCAGTCTGCCTGCACTACCTCCCAGTGACTGCAGTCTGCCTGCACGCTGCTCCATGTGACTGCAGTCTGCCTGCACTACCTCCCTGTGACTGCAGTCTGCCTGCACGTTGCTTCCTGTGACTGCAGTCTGCCTGCACTACCTCCCTGTGACTGCAGTCTGCTTACACACTGCTCCCTGTAACAGTCTGCTTGCACGGTGCTCCCTGTGACTGCAGTCTGCCTGCACTACCTCCCTGTGACTGCAGTCTGCCCGCACTACCTCCCTGTGACTGCAGTCTGCCTGCACGTTGCTTCCTGTGACTGCAGTCTGCCTGCACTACCTCCCTGTGACTGCAGTCTGCCTGCACTGCCTCCCTGTGACTGCAGTTGCTGCTGCTCCCTGCAGTCTGCTGCACTCCTCCCTGTGACTGCAGTCTGCCTGCACTACCTCCCTGTGACTGCAGTCTGCTTGCACTACCTCCCTGTGACTGCAGTCTGCCTGCACTACCTCCCTGTGACTGCAGTCTGCCTGCACTGCCTCCCTGTGACTGCAGTCTGCCTGCACTGCCTCCCTGTGACTGCAGTCTGCTTGCACGCTGCTCCCTGTGACTGTAGTCTGCCTGCACTACCTCCCTGTGACTGCAGTCTGCCTGCACTACCTCCCAGTGACTGCAGTCTGCCTGCACGCTGCTCCATGTGACTGCAGTCTGCCTGCACTACCTCCCTGTGACTGCAGTCTGCCTGCACGTTGCTTCCTGTGACTGCAGTCTGCCTGCACTACCTCCCTGTGACTGCAGTCTGCTTACACACTGCTCCCTGTAACAGTCTGCTTGCACGGTGCTCCCTGTGACTGCAGTCTGCCTGCACTACCTCCCTGTGACTGCAGTCTGCCTGCACGCTGCTCCCTGTGACTGCAGTCTGCTTGCACTACCTCCCTGTGACTGCAGTCTGCTTGCACTACCTCCCTGTGACTGTAGTCTGCCTGCACTACCTCCCTGTGACTGCAGTCTCCCTGTACTGCCTCCCTGTGACTGCAGTCTGCTTGCACGCTGCTCCCTGTGACTGCAGTCTGCTTGCACTACCTCCCTGTGACTGCAGTCTGCCTGCACTACCTCCCTGTGACTGCAGTCTGCTTGCACGCTGCTCCCTGTGGCTGCAGTCTGCCTGCACTGCCTCCCTGTGACTGCAGTCTGCTTGCACGCTGCTCCCTGTAACCGCAGTCTGCCTGCATTACCTCCTTGTGACTGAAGGCTGGCTGTATAAAGATCTGCATGGCTTGGCACAGTTCATGGTCCCTTGAGTCATCTATCACAGAGATTTATCATCTCACTCCTGCCTCTAAGCATTTAATCGAGCCCCAGAATTGCTGTGCCGACAATAATGTGACAGCAAGTGACAGGCGGTGTTAAAGGTCACACTCTCTTTGCCTATTCTTGAGTATGTAAATGTATTTTTATTGACATCTCTGTTTGCTTAAGATAAGAAAAATAAATTGTCTTTTGATAACAGCATAGTGACTTGTTTTCTGAAAGCCACCATCACAAAAGTAAAAAGTGTGAGTTTTTTAAAATCCTTTTATGCATATTAGGCTTGAGCAGTGTGCTGACACTCATAGATGAAGCATTGTGCACTGTGTTACACTGAAGCTTGTGTTACACTGATGTGCTTCCCCGCCTCACTTCCCTGCAAGCCGTGAAGAGTCTTCTCAGGAGCAATGTCTGCTGGAATAGTTGATAAGCACGGGAAATAATAAGATATTAAATGGGGTACAAAATGAAATATTCTGAAAATGTAAATGATATAAAGCATCCTTTAATCTTGGTAAAATGTTTTTTTGATTTTTTTCATGCCTGACACAGTGCAATATATAAGTAGCACAGATATTATATTCATGCAAAGCTTGCAGTACACTGTAATTACACTGTAGTAACATAGTCATTACACACATGGTTGTGTCGTTACAATGAACATGTTTATTTACAAAATGAACAATGGTGGCAGCTGCTAGCATCTTTTGTAATTCCACTGTATTTTCACATATGAGAACAAGATACATTCAATTACATTGTAGTTACATTGTACTTATAGTTAGAGCCGCACGATGTGAACTATTAATAGGTATTTCCCTGCATGATACAGGAATGATTAAATTTTTCAGCATCATCTTTTTAAGTGAATGTCTTACATTCTGATTTGTATGCGCTAATGCCTGCGTGCAGGCGTGTGTGTGTGCCTGTGTGTGTGTGTGTGTCTGTGTGTGTGTTTAATGAGATTGATATCAGATGTGATGAAACTAATCCCTGTGAATTTTGTAATTTTATTTATTAGTTTTGGGATTACAGTTTATGCCTCACCTGCTAAAAAAGTGTAATATCAGGCTAGGTGGCTCAGGTAGACAAAAGGAGCAATCAGAGGGAGGAGGGGAGAAGTATTTTTTCATATGGATAGAGTTTCAGAGTTGTATGTGTTCAATGACTTCTGAACCACTGTCACAATGGATTGACATCCACTCTCATCTCTCACAGAAGCATTTCTCTGTGTACACAGTCAAGCCGAACACTTACACAGATATCATTGTCCATATATTTACCCGTGCTGCCTGTAAAAACACAACCCTGATCTAAAAACTGTGGCTGCATATGAAGCTGTACATGCCACATTAAACAAAGTGACAGCAATTGTACTACAAATAAAAGAAAATACAATAAATTGCTACTGCATGTCCGTTTAATGGTTATTATTGTACACCACGCAATATAACATCTGCAGTATTTAGGACGTCAGATTTTGAGTTTCTTGAAGAAAGAGGATATGGCTATGAGGGTTCAGGAGCCAGATATAAGAACAGAAGAAAAGTCTGTGAACGAGGAAAGCCCATTCAGCGCCTCGAGGCTGGTCCCTTGTTAGCATACCATTCTCTCTACTGGGGGGAGCTCATTTAAAAGCACAGAATCTAGTCTGTTTAAAAATGTTCCCAGTGTTTTAGATCCTACTACTTCACCTGGTACTATACTAAAAAAGTGCTTCCTACCTTCTGTTCTAAACTTGCTTTAACTCAGCTTCCACTTGTGCCCTCTTGTTCTTTTCTCTGTGCTGAATTTGAAGTAGTATCTTGGGTTAACTTTATCTTGAACATTTATGATTTTAAAGACTTCAGTCAAGTCTGCTCTTTCTCTTATTTTTTTCTAGGCTGAAGATTACATTAGTTTAACCTGTCCTCATAGCTCATGTCATTCAGTCCTGGGATCAGCCTCATTACACTTCTCTGTACCTTCTCCAGTGCAATGATGTCTTGTTTGCAATGAAGTGACCAGAACTGCACACAGTATTCTAGGTGGGGTCTAACTAGGGCACTGTATAATCTTAGCATCACCTCTCTAGACTTGTATTCCATGCTTTTGCAATATAGCCTTTTGAATTGCCTCTCCACATTGGTGAGATACTTTCAATGATGACCCCACTATAACCGGAGAACCTTTTCAAAGTCCTTGCCCTACTTCCATCCCGTTCACTGTATTCTTATAACACAGATTTCTATGCTCAGTAGGCAATACTTTACATTTCTTAACATTGATTTGCCACAAGTTTGCCCAGTTAGAGAGCAGGTCCAAATTCCTTTGAATTAGCTGGGCTGCGGATTCAGTTCACTGCTCCCCCAAGTTTGGGATCATCTGCAAATCTGACAATTTTGCAATATGTTTCTTGGTCCAAGTCATTTATATAAAGGAGGAACAGTAAGGGTCCAATTACAGACCCTCATGGTTCTCCACTAAGTACATTCCTCAATGTGATTTTACACCTGTCACCGTTACTCTCTTCTGTTTTTTAACCAGTTCTGTATCCAGTTGCATGTCCGCCTTTGTATTCCTGCTGAGTTTAGTTTACTTACAAGTCTTTCATGTGGGGCTGTTTGAAAATCAAGATCAATGATATCAGAAGCTTTGTCATCATTTACATTAGATGTAACATCCTCAAAAAAGTCAAGCAGGTTAGTCTGAACCATGCTGGCTATTCCCTATAATAGTGTTGCTGTATAAATAGTCCTCAAGCTTACCTCTTAATATTGCTGCTATCATTTTGCATGTTGTGGAAGTTAAAGTAATAGGTCTATAATTACCTGGGTCTGTCTTATCCACCTTTTGAAATATTGCCACACCCCTTGCAAGCTTCCAGTCTTCAGGGACCTTCAGGGACCTCATCTGTTCCTATAGAGCTATTCTGTGCTCTACTCATTTCTGCCCTTGTTTCTTTAAGCACCCTTGGGTAAATCCTATGTAGGCCTGGTGATTTGTTATTTTTAGCTCCTCTGCTTTACTGATGATGAAATATTCAAGATCTGTGTGTGCGCAAACGGGCCGCACTGGCGGCATATTATTTATATCATCTCTGGTGAAAACATTCCTTTTTTTTGTTTAATACATTTAATACCTTCAACCTCCTTTTATATAGTTCTTTTACTTTATAATATTGGAAGATTATTTTAGGGTTATGTTCAACGTCACTAGCAATATTTCTTTCTAGATCTCACTGGGCCTTCCTAACATCCATTTTTACTTATTAAACACACTCCTATATCCTCCTATCTTAAACACACTCCTATATCCTCCTATATTAAGCACACTCCTATATCCTCCTATATTAAGCACACTCCTATAGCCTCCTATATTAAGCACACTCCTATATTCTCCTATCTTAAGCACACTCCTATATTGTCCTATCTTAAGCACACTCCTATATTCTCCTATCTTAAGCACACTCCTATATTCTCCTATATTAAACGCACTCCTATATTCTCCTATATTAAACACACTCCTATATTCTCCTATCTTAAGCACACTCCTATATTCTCCTATCTTAAGCACACTCCTATATTCTCCTATCTTAAGCACACTCCTATATTCGCCTATATTAAACACACTCCTATATTCTCCTATATTAAACACATTCCTATATTCTCCTATATTAAAGCACACTCCTATATTCTATCTTAAGCACACTCTTATATTCTCCTATATTAAGCACACTCCTATATTCTTCTATATTAAGCACACTCTTATATTCTTCCCAATGTTTTTCTCCTCCATCTTTCCTGTAAGTCATGTACTCATGTAGCTGTCATATCTTCCAATTCCCTTGCCCAGTCTATATCTCTCAGCTCCCATCTCATCTCTTCAAAGTTTACTTTTCTGAAATGATACCCTTCAGTTTGTACAGCCTTTTGCTTGGAATCCCAGGTAGGTGTGCTGCTTCTATATTACACAGCATGTCCTGGGTGTTTGTGAACAGCACATCCAATATTGCTCTGTCCCTTGTCGGGTTTTTGACACACTTGGTTAGGAAGCAATCATTTACTTCATCCATCAGTTCAGTTTTTACGTTTCCACATCTCACTGGATTTCCCCAGTTGATATCGGGACAATTGAAATCTCCCATGATTACTGTATGTTTGCCCCTGCATGCATTTCAGATTGCTTCATATAATAATTTGCTATCATTTCTATTCTGACCTGGGAGTCTGTAACATACCCAATAGAAAAAAAACTCTCCTGTGGTCTATCTTTTCAGAGCAGTTTATACCCTGTACGTGGAACTCTTCTCCACCTTCAGGACTAAGCCAGGTTTCTGTGATTCCAGTAATGTCATGCTTTTCAGCTGCTGTGTGTGCGTCTATTTCTTACAATGTAGTTCTGATGCTTCTGGCATTTAGACACAGGCTTCATTTCTGACTCCGAGGGTAGAATTGTCAAAAGTCTGTAAATGATAACTCTAGTGTTAGTCAACAAATCGGTATGCAGCATTGATTTGGGCATTTTCAAGAGGGCAGACCGTGGTTGTGACACAGACGATACTATCTAGATACTTCAATATTTGTAGTTATGGAAAAATGTTAGACTTTTATATACTTGTGGTTATGAATGAGATTTAATCACTGTTTTAATTATTTGTAACCTTAAGCTCGGAACACATTGCCTGATGACATCACAGGAAAGGATACATGGATGCATAAAGTACACTGGCAATCTTCAATAGGAAAAAAGATAAGGCTATGGCAGTAATAAAGGTCTACAATTTTGGCTTGAACTTAAGGCTCTGTGATCATGAAAACTGCATATGACTGGAGACATGCATGTATTTTCTCTCTAGTAAACACACATAGATCCGTACATACACACACACATGATATTCCATTGGTTTGTATACAATGTTTGTGCTATTTTTTTTTAAAACAAGACCTGACAGCCACAGACTGGAGTTTTCAACTTTTTAAAAATATTTACAGAATACTTAAAAACTGTTGCTATAATCATGATTAATAGTGTTATCATTGAATTATACCAAGTCACGTTTTTATTTACAGTGAAGGTGACCTATACTGTGTCGTCCAAATTCTTATAAAGTCAGCAAAAACATGTTTTAAATGATTTGGTATATTATAACGCTATTAATAACAACCATCATGCAGCATGGTCGTAATAGTCATTGTTAAGTATTCTGTAAACATTTCGTCTGATAGTTAAACAGTGCAGTATGGGGCTTGCATTCAGAAGATATCGCCATGGACATGAATGGAATACCTAATGTGATTGAGATCACTGACATGGACTTTGCCGAATGTATTTGTAATATTGTCAGGCTCCTCCCACACTGTCTCAGCTTCACACGTCTGTATGCACATCTTATAACATCTTCTTATAATACTGTAAGTGATCGGTGGCTACTTCTGTTCATGTTGAGTTTATTTATCTCGGAGGCAAGCAAACAGTACCAGAGAAAATGCACGATTAAAGGAATTCACCCAACAATTAACTATAAACTAATTGTGTATATTGGGTAGGGAGTTCTATCGCAATTTTAAAAGCTTATTAAATGTAATACATACGTGAACAGTAAAACATACATGGTATACATGTATAATATAGCTGACAACTACAAAGACAAACTGCACTTCAAAAGTATTTATTTATAGCCTACAATCCTACATACTAAAATACAAACAAAAGTAGAAATAAATTCCAACCAATATACAGAGATGCCTCCCCGCCCCATCCAAAAAATTCATTAAAAATTAATTTATTTAAAATATGATTTTTACCCACACTAGGTAATTGTAAATCTGCATTGTATATGTGAAGTTATCTAAATAAAAATACATTATGCATGACAATGGACCATTTAAAATGAAGTTTACAAAATATTTTTTATTTCATTTCCATTTGGCTGCTGCTCGATAGTGGGAGAGCCGTCTCCCTGTACGCTAGTACTTTCCATAACAGCAAATTATGCTTCCATTCATTTTTCTTCATCTTGTTAAAATGCACTTTGATTAACGAGTTCCCCTTATTTAGTCGTTGAGACAAGAAGTGATGTACGTGACCTGCGACAATTAAGCTTTTAAACGAGAAATGCGTTCATTAACGACCTCATCGACTCAATTTCAAAGCATTAACAGATTGATTTAATTAACACATTTCATTTGAAAATCACTTGCTACTAAAGCATTTGTGCCTATACCACGAGTTTGATACAGTGAAGTTCTTTTCACACTGAGCACCTCGCGTCAAAGCTTCAGCGTCCAATGTGTTTTGATGCCGTCAAGTTTCTTTCACACCAAAGACATTCAAATAATTAGAACACAAGAAACGGTAAACCTGTGATGCACGAGAAGTTGAGATGGCAGACAGTGACGAAGATATCGGCTTATTATTACTACTACTACTACTACTAATAATAATAATAATAATAATAATAATAATAATAATAATATTAAATACCGGTAACAATAATTACTGCTGACTGTTTATGTTTCTCTACCTTTTCATTTCCAAATGCTGCTCCAAAAATTTGCAGCCTGTATTTCCATGGTTTTATGCCCACTCTGTTTTTTTGCTCCTTGTTTTTGAGAAAACTGCTCCCGCAAGCTCTTCCATCGGTTTTGAACTACATCTGAAAATCACGAGATGTGCAAATGAGTAAAACACGCAGCAGTGCAGGACTTTACTTGTGGTTCACTAAAACTCTTTAACCAGAACAGAACCATTCATGTGTTGCATATTTTTAATATGTAGGCTACAGTTGAGTTCTTAATCATAAAAAAACAAAACTTTATACAACTATTCAGTTTAAAGATACAGTGTGTGTTGGAAACACAGGGCTCTACTCTTGCCGTTCCCCACAAACAAGTAGTAAGCATTTTGATGACTGGACATTTATGAATTTACTGTCTGTCCTAAAAAATGAAATAATGTAAAATACAGACAAACATAAGGATTATATACATCATATTTATACATGTATTTATTTAATTCAGATGGAGGTATGTTTTTAACACGTCAAGTCTCATTTAGTGTTGCTGTTAAAATTCTTTGAAAGTTTTCTTGTTCTCTTTACTGTAGCTCTACTTGTTTCTATTATCTTTAAGGACACTTTTCATTTCTGCGTTGTTTGAAATCGCTCATTGTCATTAGGCCGATGTTTGTGTTAATGAAATACAGGGATGACGTGATCAGTGTGAAGAGACTTTAACACTGGTTCTTGAAAATCCTGCCCTATCTGTCTCACACCTTTAGCCCTAAATAGAACCTGATTTTTGTTCTCACCTACCCCTCTGCCAAGTTTAAATCATTTTTAATCTTCCTAAGGGTTCTTTCTATGCTCCATGCCAGAATATTACGACTCACCACCACTGCTAGTACAGTATTTCATATTAGATTTCAAAATGTCACATTTTTCAATGTTTGTCAGTTTTTCATTAAGTATATGGAAAACTACACAGCTTCATGTAATTCAATATGTTAGCGTAACACTATTCGACAGGTTTCATTTGACTCTGTGAAGCACAATGCGTTATTCTATAGGTCTTTTATTTCTTGCACAGAAAAGGAATTCAGTGTGATGTAAAATGAATCTGTATTGCCCAATGCATGGATTGTGTGTTTTTAGCGTTACTGTGGTATAAAATCAGCATTAACTGATGCTGGGTTGAACTGACAAAGCATGCAGGCCCAGTGACCAACAAACAAACAAACAAACAATACAACAACGTCGTTGGGGTTAAAAATACCCCGTCTATTTTTTTTTTTACTTTTTGCATATGCATGTTCCTGGTGCTTTTACACACTGTACTCAACAGTAACGATCGGCAATATTTAAAAAAAAAAAAACACTATCCCCAAAGATCACATGAAATACCGCCTTCTAATTCTAGCACATTCACAAACCATGTTCTTCTATAGCCAGTGCAAGCTGCACATTCATCACTGGCTCTTTTTGCAAATCTAACAGCAGCCCAAGCAGTGTCTTGGTGGTAAGTAGCATTCTGCAGCACTAACCCACTCACACAGTGCTGCCGTGCCACATTCCTATAGAATTGCCTTCGTGTGCAGCTGTCTTGAGGGGTTTTCATTTTGGTTTCAATTAAAGCGTTTCCTTTGCGGAGAGCGGCACTGGTAAACATCCTAGATGAGATCCATCATTTCGCTTGTTCATTCCTGTCTGAAGAGTACTTTGTGGATACCGGAAAGTTCAGCAATAGAAAATCACCATAGAAGACACTGTAGCAACTGCACTTTTAGGTTAGCGATTCGAGTTTCATACTGCAACATTCAGAATAACAGCTACGCAGAGGAGGGGGGATGCTAATACCTCGATAATACACCATGGATAAAACATAGCAAATTATACAGCAGTTAAAGCCCACACAAGCATGTTGCAGCAGGGTAAATACAGAGATACACTTCAATATAGTAGGATGCCATCTACACAGCAGCTACACTGTGAGCACACATTTGTTACGTTATTTAAACATGAGTAGCTACAGCAACGAGCAACGTCATGCAATTTATGTTATTGTATTTTGAAGCGTGTCTGACGAAATGCAGATTTTATTCAATTATATTGTAAACTGTTTTTTCAAAAGTTTTTTTTTTTTTTTTTAATCCCACTGTTTGATCCATTTTAAATTCCTAAGTATTGATAAGGTCTTTAGGTTTCTAGCATGCCCTCCGGTAGAGTCTTCCCTTTTCTGAACAGAAGACCTGCATTAGCTGGCCTGTTCCACTGCTTCATTGACTCTTCTGTAGACTGGGATCCATTTCCCAGGTTCAGTGGGCATCCTCCAGGACCAGGACCAGGACAGTTTCCTCTTTTACACCCTGGAATAGATGCCAGCGAGCTGCCGGTGTCTGGAGGATAAAGGCCAGCCCTGCAGGTGTCCGTCTGAGCTCACCAGGCACCTGGCTGGCAGGGTCTGCTGTGATGAAAATAGCCTGAGCAGAATGTCAGCATCATTTTTCATAACAGCTAAATGTAATTTGTACCTTAGCATGTATTCTAAGCAGAAGGTAATTTAGTTCATCCGTAAAGGACAAGAAAATAAAAATACCTTCACACTTCACCTCTGAGGCACTGGTTTGTGGCACAAAATATTAACCACTTCACTATGAGGACAGACCTTTGAAACTGGGTGTTCTTTTTTTCCCTCAGAACTATACAGGATCACATAAATGAAGACACTCCCCCATAGACTGCATTTATATATAAACTAGATTGAGCAAGCCTGTTGCTTTCGGATCATGTGACCATGGGAGTCAGTCTTGATGTGTTTATTTTATAAGTCCAACTTGTATGAAATTATAACGCATTGTTTTCCTTCACCGATTATAGTTTGAATTAACCGTAAATACTAAAAAAAATCGCAGGGCTGGCAGTGAAGTGATCAGTTTTAGTCTGGTGTGAAAGTATCAGTAAATCAGTCACCAGCTCTAACAAAGTCACAGGAATCTCGTTGACATCCCACCATTCACCCATTGAAATGTGACCCAGAACCTCCCACATTACCAATTTTACAAATCCAACTGAAACTGTTTATTCGTTTAAAAAAAAAAAAAAAAAAAAAAAAACTCAGGGTGGAGTGAATCTGTTAAAAAAACAAAAAAATGTGGACTTGTTAAAGAAACCACAGCCAACACATGCACAGTACTGAAGAGCTGCTTTAATCTAAGAATCAATTACATTTTAGTACTAACATGGCTAAGAAGTGGCAGACTGCTGTGTTACTGTTCACATGAAAAGCAACAAGGCATGTCTGTACAGCACCGAGTTGCAAATCTTCTGTTTGCTTACAGAGTGACGCCACAGTCAACAACAACAAAAACTCCGGCCTAGCTGTTTTAAGAGACAGCTCCGCACACGTTTTTCATTGCTGAGACAGGATTCATCTCAGCAGCTTAAACAACTAAAACAAATGCAGCTGCAAATTTCAAATGCTCGATCCTCTCTTAGGTCTCTGCTTCTCGAACAGCGTGTATTGGTGAAAGATAACAGGGGAGGAAGAAAAAAATGGCAAAACAGAATTATTAGGAAGGCACTGAGAGAGGCAGCATGGGCAGAGTTTAGTGAGTTA
Source organism: Polyodon spathula (assembly GCF_017654505.1). Lineage (NCBI taxonomy): Eukaryota > Metazoa > Chordata > Actinopteri > Acipenseriformes > Polyodontidae > Polyodon > Polyodon spathula. The sequence continues at coordinate 9,410,483 of NC_054558.1, forward strand.
GTGACAGACAGGAGAGCAGTTTTAGTGGAGTGAGCAGAGCGAAAACCGGATTGGAGAGGGTCGAGCAGAGAGTGGTTAGACAGGAAAGCAGAGAGCTGGCGGTGTACTGCCCGCTCAAAGATTTTAGAGAGGAAGGGTAAGAGGTAGACAGGATGGTAGTTCTAGAGGGAGGTGGGGTCGAGGATAGGTTTTTTGAGGAGGGGGGTGATAGAGGCTTGTTTGAAGGCAGAGGGAAAGAGGCCAGTTAGGAGAGAGGTCTTGAAAAGGGAGGAGATAAAGGGGAGTAGAGAAGGAGAAGCAGCTTGAAAGAGATGAGTGGGGAGAGGGTCCAGTGTGCATATGGTGGGTTTGTGGCCCTGGAGGAGGGAGGAGAGGGCAGAGCCTGAGAGGGGAGAGAGGAGGGAGGGAGGGTGAGTTAGAGAGGGGAGACAGAGGGTGTTGGGAGTTAGGAGGGGAGACAGAGGGTGTTGGGGTTGGAGAAGGGGGTGGGGGGGGGGGGGGGGGGATGTTAAAGAGTTTGCAGATATCAGAGATTTTAGAGGAGAAGAAAGAGGCAAAGTCTGATAGGAGGGAGGAGGAGGGGGGGAGGGTTGAGGAGGGGCTGCAAAAGAGAATGGCATATGAAACATAACTCCTAAGCCTCCTAATAGACTGAGTTTGCAAATTAAAATTTCTGTTGAGTTGTGTGTGCTGGATGATAGAATAAAGAACGTATTGTTTTATACAGTTTATCCTGATCCCGGTCTCCTTTATTCTAGATAATGCACCACAGGAGACAATCTATGGCAATTGGCCATGTTTTAAGAGGAAGGTGGAGCAACTACAGCCCCTTTCCTTGCCCAGGTGCAACTGTAATTATATTGATTTGCAACTGTAATTATATTGAATTTAAGAACCAAGCTGATGGGTCTACAGGCTTCAGCTTCCCCTAGGAATCACACAAAGTACATACATAACTAGTGAAACAGTTGAAGAGTAAACAAATATGCCACTAGATAAATGGAACACATCCAGGAGACCTGGAAGTATATTACTGATTGTAATAAATTCCTATGGAGGATGTTGCCTGTTGAGAAAGAGGCAGTTTTTTTTATTATTATTATTTGTATGCAACATATATTTATTTATCAGGTGCCATTGAAAATGTGTTTGTTTGTGTCTAGCCTAAAACCTGGAATTACCTGTCACGAAAAATACCGTAGCCTTTTAAATAGCTTTCAGCATCGGCGGTGTTTGAGATGATTGCTGACTTTGTTCCCTCGTTCTTTTTTGGTAGCCTTTTTTGAAGGTCAGTTGTAAGCTGTTTCGAGGCAATTTAATTTACTGGAAGAGACTTGCACACACTCTGCTTAACACATGAAACAACACGAATCAGAGAGTGTTAAGCTTTAAAAAAGGAAGGAAAAAACCTAATCATGAGATAAGGATTGTTGGAAACGAGAAAAGGCCACTCCACACATCAGACTCTTCTCTTGGAAGTACGCACAGGAATTGTTTTTTTGAATGATCCTAGTATTTTAGCTGTTACAACTTTGCCTGGCCAGCTTTGGAAACGCATTGATCACTCCAGTTCCGCTCTGAATCGAACCCCCCTGGGTGGGTAACCGTCACCCACAAACAAACACACTTGTGCACTTTGTTAGTTTTGATTCTGACTCAGCTCATCTTAATGGAACACACTTATAACCTTCCTGTGTCCCTGCTGTCTGACTCCACGGGGAAGAGCCATTGTGAAGCACTTTCAGGGCAGCATTGCTTAGCAACCCAGCCAAAGAGTGCTCTGCAGAGACAGGCAGGAGGGGAAGCTCCTCAGCAGCTGCCAACAGCATGTCAAGGCGTAACGGTGGACACCACAGCGGGGCAAAGCAGACTAAACAGCAATGCTAGAAGAGGCTCGTGCAGCACTTTCTAAAAGAACAGTGGATATTAACACCTCTCAATGCCTTCAAAAGATCCATTCTTTTGGTGCTATTTATTTTAAATGACTTGGGAATACTTTCCCACACATTATAAAAAGCAGTTGCCTTCACATCCCTACCAAATGCATTTTCTAGCAGTATTGTAGAGTTATTTTTGTGGCACGACTCCTTCAGTGCTGATATGATTATTGATTTACTTTGGATTCCACCGAGTCCAAGCAAAGGAAACCCGAGCTGTGTAACTTTTGTAAAAGTAGTAATTTTATTTTTTTTATTTAAGGCAATCCAATACAAACCGGTTCACATCCAACATATGACAACAATACTGTACAATAATGTTTGGCTTGAAAAATTCACCATGCAAAAGAGAGAGCACAGGAGAGACATCAAAACAGAAAGGAAAAACCCCAATCACTGCAACATGCTGGTTGGCTATACATAATTCCATTATAATGATCTCAGTAGAAACAAATCCATCACTTTATAAACAAAATCATTGGACACAACAGAAGAAGAAGAAGAAGAAGAAGAAGAAGAAGAAGAAGAAGAAGAAGAAGAAGAAGAAGAAGAAGAAGAAGAAATAATAATAATCGCAAAGCTGCTGCCAGTTTGGCACTGACATGCCCATTACCCAGGCAGGGTATCATTAGCTTATAGAAGTTGGCACTAAATGAGTCTCCTTCTTACCACTTGTGGCTGACATCGTGGCACCAAACTTTGCAGAAGAGAATTTGTAGTCAAGGAAGAAATGACCAACCACGGGCACAAAAATAAAACACCATTGACATTACATACTTATTACATGTTAGCAATAAAATATACAAATAGAAATGCATATACTGATCAAAATTTTAAAGACAAATGTATTACAGAAAAATAATAATGCTAAATAAAACTTCTTTTAAAATTATATATACACAGTGCTCCCTTGCTATAAGGCTCTCGGTTATAACGCTCTTACAGCATGCCCCTCAATTCCCTATACTAGTGATTCATGCAATATTTCTACAGTAAATTCAGTACAGCCAAACTTATCGGTCTAACTTCAATTTCTGTCTCTCCCTTTTGATACAATATCTGAACTGAAGAAAAGCTGCGCTGGCACTTCGTAACACAAACATCTTATTCAGCATTCGTTTTATAACGAAATATTACTTGGTTATCTTTCCTAATCTATTTATTTTTTTGCTGTGAGAGGTGCTGCAACTTTCCCGGCGAGACGAGACTCTTCCGCTTTGCTTCTGCCCCTCTCCGGCAGCCGAACTTGGGGTGAGCCCATTGCCTCTTCCCCTCGCCCGACCCGCTCTCCTTCTCACACTTTGCTTGTCTGTCGCTTTGAACTGAACTCCCAGCCGCCGTTAAGCCAGGCTATTTCTAATTGATTACATGGTGCTTTATGGATGGTTAATTCACTGAATGTTACATTTTTGCTTCACTATATGTGCGTTACAGAGAGTTCTTTTATTTTGTATTTTAGTCAGATGTGTGTTGTTATGTGTCCCGAGGCGCCCCCCACCCCCTCTCCCGTTTATAGCGCTCTTCAGTTACAACCCTCTTATTATGTGTCCCCAGAGACCTATGTTATAGCGAGGGAGCACTGGAGATATAATTTAATCTGTTATTTTTTTTGTGCATGCTTTTTTTTTCTTTTAATATTTCAATATGATTGAAATATTATTAGGATGTGTGGCAGCCAGCTCTCTGTGGATTACAAAAAGTCCACTCAACAATTATTCAGTCCTATACAGGAATCCTCTCTGGGGTTTGTGGAAATATAATATAACTGAATCTGTAATAACCCTGAACTGCTTTTGCTTGGATTACAAGTTCTCCATGTTGGTCATCCTGCTTTTCTTTACTGGTCAACAATAACATTAATGTACTCTATATGAGCTATAATTCCTATCACGTTTCCATCAATCTCCAAATATATACATTATCTTCCAAGTATTGCAATTCTTGTCAGAGTAACTACTATGTAAATACACAGTAAATAGAGACACTTTATATAAAGTGTTGCTGGTTATATATATATAGATTCAGTAATCTCTCTCTCTCTCTCTCTCTCTCTCTCTCTCTCTCTCTCTCTCTCTCTCTCTCTCTCTCTCTCTCTCTCTCTATATATATATATATATATATATATATTGTAAAACCAGTAACAGTTTATATAAAGTGTCTCTATTTATTGTGTATTTACATAGTAGTTACTTAGTAAATACATGTGTACTTACACATAATTACCATGTTATATGCAACAATACAACCCAAACTCCAAACCAAACCCTAACCCTCTCTATTATATGTGTATTTACATAATAACATTGTAATGGTGTGTGAGTACACATGCATTTACTCAGTAACTACAATGCAAATGCACATTAATACACATTAAGAGACAAAATGTAAAATGTTACCATAACATCTTTGCAATGTAAACTGTGTGCAACAATTTGGAAGCTAGCTTGTTGGCATATTAAAGTTTCCCTTTTTAGCTTTTCCAAGTTATAAAGTCCAGTAGCTGCTTTGCTTTGGAGCTGTCGCTATGTACAAAAGAAATCCATTAAGCAATGTTACAATTGTGCTGTTCCCATGTATTCTAGATGCTGGAACCCTGCCTCATTAAGCAATGTTACAATTGTGCTGTTCCCATGTTCTCTAGATGCTGGAACCCTGTACAATTGTGCTGTTCCCATGTTCTCTAGATGCTGGAACCCTGCCTCATTAAGCAATGTTACAATTGTGCTGTTCCCATGTTCTCTAGATGCTGGAACCCTGCCTCATTAAGCAATGTTACAATTGTGCTGTTCCCATGTTTTCTAGATGCTGGAACCCTGCCTCATTAAGCAATGTTACAATTGTGCTGTTCCCATGTATTCTAGATGCTGGAACCCTGCCTCATTAAGCAATGTTACAATTGTGCTGTTCCCATGTATTCTAGATGCTGGAACCCTGCCTCATTAAGCAATGTTACAATTGTGCTGTTCCCATGTATTCTAGATGCTGGAACCCTGCCTCATTAAGCAATGTTACAATTGTGCTGTTCCCATGTTCTCTAGATGCTGGAACCCTGCCTCATTAAGCAATGTTACAATTGTGCTGTTCCCATGTTTCTAGATGCTGGAACCCTGCCTCATTAAGCAAGTTACAATGGTGCTGTTCCCATGTTCTCTAGATGCTGGAACCCTGCCTCATTAAGCAATGTTACAATTGTGCTGTTCCCATGTACTAGATGCTGGAACCCTGCCTCATTAAGCAATGTTACAATTGTGCTGTTCCCATGTATTCTAGATGCTGGAACCCTGCCTCATTAAGCAATGTTACAATTGTGCTGTTCCCATGTTCTCTAGATGCTGGAACCCTGCCTCATTAAGCAATGTTACAATTGTGCTGTTCCCATGTATTCTAGATGCTGGAACCCTGCCTCATTAAGCAATGTTACAATTGTGCTGTTCCCATGTTCTCTAGATGCTGGAACCCTGCCTCATTAAGCAATGTTACAATTGTGCTGTTCCCATGTATTCTAGATGCTGGAACCCTGCCTCATTAAGCAATGTTACAATTGTGCTGTTCCCATGTTCTCTAGATGCTGGAACCCTGCCTCATTAAGCAATGTTACAATTGTGCTGTTCCCATGTATTCTAGATGCTGGAACCCTGCCTCATTAAGCAATGTTACAATTGTGCTGTTCCCATGTATTCTAGATGCTGGAACCCTGCCTCTTAAGGCAGTTAGTGCTTTGACCTTTATAGGCCTCAGCTTCAGCACCTGTATTTTAGTTTCCCATCACTTGGTCCTTCCACAGTTTGAGACTTGGCCTGGTTCTCTCTCAATCAATGCCTGACAGTCCATAAGTACTGCTGTGAAAAATATTCAGATAATAGGACCAAGTGCACAGTAAAATAATGAACAAAGAAAAGCCGAAAAGCAGCCACTGCTGGTGAGAACGACAGTGTAAATCACTTGCCAGATGTTAGGGTTATTAACTATGTGTTTTGGATAACTACTACATGGCAAAACACTCTTTATAATATTAAATACATGCTCTCAGCATCAGCATGAAATGATTTGATCAGGAAACGAATTACTTTGGGTTGTTAATGTATATTGTTCTGTAACTTAAGGGTACTTATCAGCCTACACATGAAGAAAGGTGCTAAGCCGACAGGTATTAAATATTAGAAACTGCTTTGAAGCGTATGCTTAATATACAGCATTTAACATATTTTGTATCTCCTCGTCCACATTGTTATTGTAAGCGTGCAGTCTTAATTCATTATTAATCGCTCAACAGTGTTCTCTTTCTAAACCCAGCCAGAGAAATGACGCGATTCTAGTTTATAAAGTAGAAAAATAGCTTCTTGCAGGTTGTTGCATTTCAGTCAGTTTAGGAAGTTATTAAAATGCTGAATAGATAACTTGGAAAACGATGCTGTATCAAAGTCAAAATGTTTTTTTCTTTTCATCCTTGCAAAAGTGAGCCCTCATTGTAATCTTGGGGCAAACTGTCTCCAAATAGTTTGCTAAATATTTAACTTCACATATAAACATGCTATTTAAATATCTATTCATCTGTGGGTACAAGTGCAGTTTAATGACAATGAATAAAGATTTAAAAAGCTGTTTGTAATCTAATTTTTGTATTAGAAAATTGTGTAATCACTAGAACAATTCAAGTGTTTGGGCTAATTCTTTAATTTAAAAAAGGTTTAAGCTGCCCCCATTCTCTCCATCCATCCATACATTATAACTGCTTAATCCTTTACAGGGTTGCGGTGAGCAGGAGCCTAACCTGGCAGACACAGGGTGCAAGACAGGACTACACCCTAGATGGGACGCCAGTCCATCGCAGGGCACCACACACACTCACTCACTCACTCACACACAGGGCAATTTAGAGTGACCAATCAACCTGAACAGCATGTCTTTGGACTGTGGGAGGAAACTGGAGTATCTGGAGAAAACCCATGCAGACACGAGAAGAACACGCAAACTCCACACCGACAGACCCCTGAGAGCGGACTCAAACCCATGACCCTGGAGCTGTGAGGCAGCAGTGCTAACCACCATGCCATTGTGCCGCCCCCCCTTCTCTCCTATTTTGCTTTTATTGAACAGCAAATGTGAATTCCCTGTAGAAACTAATATTTCAATATGTATTACATCATTATCAGTTATATAGTGTTCTGAAAATCTAGTCCGTCGCTGAAGGGAATTCAGAGGTGATTTTAAAGAGCGTTGAACAGATGTGATGAATTTATTAATAAACGAGTACATTCTAAAATGAGATAACTGGACACCACCCCCTGCTGACCGTCCAATCAGGGGGATGATTGGGGGTGTATGGGTGAGCAGTTCCAAGATATGCCCACAAGGGGTTCATTTACCAATCAAAACATGAGCCTAAGTTGTTGGGAGGACATTTCTCAGAAAGCCAGGTCAAGCTTTATTCGGAGGACAGACATGCAAACATAATAGCTCAGAGATCTTTACAGATTGGTAAGCTGCTGCAGTGACATTTTCTTCTTCCTCAACTGGATATCTTTATACAATGAGGAACATTTTGCAAGCAACTGAGCAGCCATTACCAAAGAGAGAGAGAGAGAGAGAGAGAGAGAGAGAGAGAGAGAGAGAGAGAGAGAGAGAGAGAGAGAGAAAAAGGAGCCAGAGAATTGCATACTCTGCGCTGTTGATATCTAGCAGAACAAGGTCAGGCCAAATGATTCTTGCTGATGCTTTTATAGCCATGTAAGCTCCTCTTTTATTGCCAAACAGGGCTGAACCAGAGGTTATAGGAGCAGAAGACCTTCATATTTTGGGTTTGGTGCCAAATCAGAGAAACAGATTCAGTAGGTTTTGGGAGTTCCGGCTTCCTGCACATATTTGTTAGTTTTACCATGATGTTTTGCATACACAAGTAAATGAGAGTGTCATACTGGCATAAAATGTTGTAATCCTGAACAAAAAAGAGATGTGGTCTATTAACTATTGCAATCGTCACTTCTAATAAGAGAAGTAGTATAGAAATAGTGTTGTGTAGACACTGTATAGGGTTACACCCTTTCATACGGGGTGTCTTCTAAAGAGGGAGGTGCAGTGCACTATGAAGATGATGGTTAAGTAATAATAAGATGATTTCTTGTGCTTTTGGTGTGCTGTCACAAGAGTCCTCTGTTCAACCTCGAGTGGATTTGAGCAGGTAAAACAAAACAGTTCACAGCAGGCCAGTGTGAAGCGTGAAGACCTCTCGAGGAGCGTGCATTCTCATTTCCGCAGTATTCATTAAAGCCAAGGGAGAATAAAAAGGCAATTCGCATTAGGACAAAAAAAACACCTCATTTTAATACTATACTGAAGAGCCACTTAGTTTGCTCCATGCCATGCTTTGTCCATCACTGTTATAAGGAAAGCCGCTAGTAGATGCTTTAACTTCAAATAAACTTAATAAAAGGAAATGGTCCCCTCAAGGACCCTGATATTTTCCATTATAAATAGTTAAAACTCTATAAATCACTGTGTGTAAATTCCATAACCCAAAGGACACCGTTTAGAAAGGTATCTACATACAGACTGACAGACAGCTTTCTCCTACTCGCTGCTCAGGTCTCATCATACTACAAGGTCTTCAGAACAGGCAGACAATCACACATGGGAAGAAGAATCTACAAAATCAGAACCACACTCTTCTGTGTGACATTCCTTTCGTTCCCGGTCCTTTCTCTTACAACTTGCCTTTGCCAGTGTGTCTCAGTTAAAGAATTTTCTCAGTTTGTTGAGTGACAGTAACAAAATACAGACTCTTCTGTTTCTCCCCCCTGCTACCTATGGACAGAACACGAGCGGCTGATACGCAAGACAATCCAGACCCCTCTGCGTGTCCCGGGCCCTTCCGCCGGGTCTGGGGTCAGATCTGTGTGTGGAGGGTGTGGCTGGGAGGCGTGTAGGGGGGCGGGGACGGGTTGGGTTTGATGCCCCGCGTCTTCATGTAGGAAATGAACTGGTCTGGGATCTCTGCCAGGACATCCTTGGCCAGCCGGGCCATGCTGAGCACGTGGTTCCCTGTGCGGTCCATGTAATCTCGAAACGGGACGAACTGCAGGAGAAACAGGAATCCCTCAGGCGTAATATTTAAAGGCTTTACACATATTTAAGAGGGATCTTTAAAACAGCAGCGATATTTTTTAAGGACATTCAAAACTAGTAGTTAACTGTTTGCTCCCTCTGCTCCATAATTTTGCAGTCTATGATTTTTGTAGGGTTATATTATGCATTTACTATAGTTTACCATAGTTTGTAATTACTCTTTTTTAATATATACTCTTAATCATACCTCTCTGTTCTTTACCATATTTTCACTATTCTTTGTTACACTTAGTTGTACTTTTACTCTGAGAAACTTGTCATTTTTCTTTTTCGTTGTTAACATCCTGACAACTTTTTACACTTAGAACTTTAAAGTCTGTTTCTTACTCTTAACCCCTGTCTACAAACTTTAAAAAGTAATCTATGCAAACTATCTACAGCATGCAGGAATATGTCATTCTAAATACCCTCATCGCTCTTGATTTATAAAAACTTGAAATATACTGAGGCTACAATTATGTCACCCTTGATTGATGAGCTTAATAACACTGTAATTAATTGGAAGCAACTAATAATGTATATTGGTCCCAGAATCAATTTGTGTGCGTCCTAAGTGACCCACAATTCTCTTATCTTCGATGTACGGGGCTGTAGAAGCTTGTATCTCTCCCCTGCAGTGACTGCAGTTATTTTCCTGCAATACAGCAACACAAACATCTTGGCTGCTGTGCACACACCTCTCCGAACTGGCAATTGAAATGATTTCCTGGTCGTACTGCGACAGGGAACACAGTGAAATTAAAAAGAGCAGTGCTGCCTTTTCTTGTTCGACGAAAGGCAGAACCAATGACAAAATGGTGTCTCGCTGCTCACTGAGCCTCCCCGTAATCTCAGCACAATGAAAGCACATCCTCTCAGAATGGCACATGAGGGATTTGCCTTGCAGGATCCCGGCACTCTTGGAATTACAATAGAACCCTGTTCCTGTAATGGCTGCTTAAGAGGGGAAAAGGTCCAGAAATGCTATGTGACCAGTATACTTGCCCATGGCCAGTGTGCATATCTGTGCACACAGTGTAGTCCACAACTTGGTAACGCTTTACATTGTCTCTAATTACTGTGCAGTTACTTAGTAGTTACCTAGTAAAAGATTAACACATTAAGTACATTGTAAGTGTGCACAATGACATTGTAATTATGTGTAAGTGCGCACTTATTTACTAAGCAACTACTACGTAAATACACAGTAACTAGAGACACTTAAAGTGTTACCCATAACTGAATGTAACAGGGCAGCAGGACAGTAATTATTTTTCCTGATACAATTCAGGCTGCTGAAAAAGAAAAAACAATGAAACCATATATATATATATATATATATATATATATATATATATATATATATATATATATATATATATATATATATATATCTTGCCTTGCAGTTTTAAGGGTTTTCTGTGTTGAGCTGTGTATTGTGTCAACACCAAGACTGGGTTTATAGAGATTTCATGTAACAGGGTACTGGGGAGTTTTCTCTCCATACAAATAATAATGTATATGGAGGGTAGGATGGATAAATCTGATGGAAGATGCCAGCGCTCTCACCTGGACAATATCACGCTCCGCCAACTTCCCTCGGGAAGAGATTCGGATATCATCTCCATCCAATTCCACCATTGCTGAAAAAGAGAAGGAGTTGGCAAACACGTCAGCACATCAGAACGTGCCCCGTGCTCTCTGAGGGCCGGGCTTGTCTTGTTGCCTTTAACCCCGGGTGTAGTTTATTGTTAGCTGTGCTGTAATGACGTGTTTATTTTAGACAGGTCAAAATATGGTACTATAGTCACCTATAATTACAGCTGCTTCATATTTTCCTTTGACTCCTAAATTACATTTACTTTCACATTACATGTCTCTTAAAGTGGGGTCTGTAACTTAAACAAAGAGGTGGTTTCAACACCAACTAAGATGGATAAGTGGATTTCCTGGCACAGCTGACCACTAAATTACACTTAATGGAGACATTTCTAAAGAAAAATGAATTTGAGTACATTTTAAAACATATTTTTACATTCAAACTAGGTAATTGAAGGGTCTCAGCTGTTTAGAAATGTATAATACGTATACTTTTGGTGGATATTTGTCCTGATGCACAAGCCGAAAGTCCCGTTATGTCAGTCAGACCTCAAACAGGTCAAGTGTTCGCCAGAACAAAAGGGTTAGTAGAGGTATTTAAAATTGTCAAGGGGTTTAACAAAGTAACTGCTGAGAATGATTTTTCACAGAAAGCAGAGCACAGAACCAGGGTCTACTGGTGAAAGCTGAAGAAGGGTATATTCAGAACAGAGGGGAGAAGGAGCTTTGTCACAAAAAGGACTGTGAGCCATTGGACAGAGTTGTTGAAGCAGAGACTCTGATCTCTGAAGAATAGACTGGATGCTGAACAGTATTGTACAACTCTCTCTGTAACCACAATAAGACCTGTAGCTAGCCTCCTGGAGGAAGAGCGATCCCGACTAGCCACGGATTCCCAGAGGTTTCAGTTCCCCTACGTGCACAATAACCATCCCTCCATGAACAAAGCTTACAGGTACTAATGCACTGCATGTGCACAATAACCATCCCTCCATGAACAAAGCTTACAGGTACTAATGCACTGCATGTGCACAATAACCATCCCTCCATGAACAAAGCTTACAGGTACTAATGCACTGCACGTGCACAATAACCATCCCTCCATGAACAAAGCTTACAGGTACTAATGCACTGCACGTGCACAATAACCATCCCTCCATGAACAAAGCTTACAGGTACTAATGCACTGCATGTGCACAATAACCATCCCTCCATGAACAAAGCTTACAGGTACTAATGCACTGCATGTGCACAGTTGTTTATTTCTTACCATCAAATTCAGCCTGTCCCACTCCAACAATGATGATGGACATTGGAAGTTTAGCGGCCTGCAGGAAACATATAAACACGTTTTTATTACAAGTCAAATACTGTAGAGCTTGACCACTAGCTATTTCAAATATTTGATACTTGGGCATTATAAGTTGATCTCAGAAGCTAAGAGGGTCAGGTCTGTACTTGAATGGAAGAATTGACTCCCTAGTGCTATCCTTCAGGTGAGACATTAACCCAAGCTCCATGCAGTAAACCTGTTGATAATGGACATTCTGGTAAAGGGGGGAGGGGGGGGGGGGATTGATACTGACAGACAGGACTGTTGGGGCAGGAGATTTTAGGGTGGAGGGGGTTGAACTGTTTATATATGTTGTAAATCTATTGGGTATAAAAATAAAATAAAGAATGTCAAAATAATAGAATGAGCTATCACACTAACCTTCCTGATAGTGTTATTTTTAGCTACACCCCCCACAGAACAGCATTGGAAACCCATGGAGAATCTATGCAATACAGCTATCAATTTCTTTCAAATTTCAAGCTCGGTTGAAAAGCTGCTGTGATCTATCCCAGAAACACAACATGAAAAGCAGAGAAGAGACACTGCAGTGATCTTTCTATTTCGTATGTGTCTGAACAACCAAAATATTGTATTGTTTGTAACTTTGCATTGTACAATGCTAAACAATAAGACACATCCAGGATTTAACTCTAATTAAGATATAGGTCTATTCAATTGATCTAAGGGTGGCAGATCACAAATAAGGAGTCTTTGTGAAACATCTGTAACAGTGAGTGCAAGTCCCTTTAGTGTATTTCTGTCTTTAGTAAAAAGACAGGTTTGTCCCAACAGTATTTTAAACCCTTGTAAAACTTTACTGCAGCATTTTTGCATAATATTTATTTTGCAGCTTTACAATTCTGTTCTCATGGTTATACTGTGTGTGTACCACAGTTTATCCTGGTTTCCCACGTTTAATAATATGCTTTCCCATAGCTTGTTATTCTTACAGAGCTTACATATGTTTTACCATGCTTTTGAGATGCTTTTTTACACTTTGCTGTGCTTTTACTATGAGAATATTTAAACCACCACTGTTTAGATTAATTGAATAAATCTAGTGGTCTTTACAATACATACAGTATTATCACAAATAGGAAAGAAAACCAGAAACAACAACTTGATGCAGACACTGCAGTGTTGGTCAGCAACGCGGCTCATCCAGTGTTTGTTCTGTTTGGGTTTCTCTGGTGCCTGCAGGGCACAGTACAGCCAGATGAGACCGACGCTGACCAGAGGATTGCAATTCCGGTACCAGTTTGATTATTAGCTGAGTTTCTGTCCAGAGAGACGTGGCTGCAGAAAATAATTTCTCCACAATCTCAGTGCTACTCCCCTTAGAACTAAAGAAAGGGCTGGGAGCTACAGCGCTCAACAGCTTTCTCAATGGTGGCACTGTCACTCTCAATAGGCACTGGAGAGTTGAAAAGTTAATTAAAAAGAAATAAAAGACATAGTGCACTTTTTAAAGAGTTAGTGTACGAAACACAGATGTAATCTCCGTGAAGCAATGTGGGGTTTGTATTTATTTTTTGTTCGTTTTTTGATCATCAGAAGTTCAGTTAATAGTTTTTTGAGTGCCCAGAGACAGCCCGCTTGTCCAGGAGCAATGTGTGTTACTGCTGCAGAGAGTAAGAGATTGCCCTTCTTATCAACTGACCACAGACTTGAGGGGCACTGACAGACACAGTGATTGAGAGTGATGAACGAAGGGCACTGAGAGAAGTCAAGCGCTGACACTGCCCTGCCTGGAAGCAAACTCAGTAGTCTTCTGCAGAACTCCCTGAATAATACACAAATCGCAAAAGCTGCCACTGTTTATGGGTCTCGACAAACAAGCTTGCTTCTATTTCTACTCTGAAGATCATGCTATTTTTGAAGCTAGATTTAATTAGTCACCACTAAAATGTGAAGCTGCATTGCCAGTGCAGTAATGAGTTTCACATGTCTGTAGAGAGAGTAGGCGGCTTTGTTGCTAGAGACACCTATCAGTTTGGGGGTGATAGCCCAAGTGGAAAAATTAGGGTGCATGGGTAAAATTAAATAATTCATTATCAACATTGCATAGATGGATGAGAAAAAACATCAAAGGTATACAAAGGGAGGAATGTAGAATTAGCTTACATTGTTAAGTAAATACACACAAGTCCTTGCAAACAGTATGTCAGCATACCACAATTTAAAGTTCTTAAGATGTTATTGCTACACAAACTTAAATCAGAAACATAAATGAAACGGCACTTGCAGTTTGCACAAACAAAAATAGCTTTAGAAAGAAGGTAAAGTCATCCACAAACTCTTCACTACCACGTCTCCTTCCCCACCCACCTCCAGTCCTCTGCTCACTCACTCCCCATCACCCTTTGCAACCTCTATTATTCTACCTTCCTCCTCCTTCTTGCCCCTCTAAGACTCCGATCTTTGCTCAGTGCTCCAGAGCCATAAACCCACCATGTGTTCTCTGGACCCCCTCCACACACCTCTTCCAGGCTGGTGCCCCTGCTCTAGTACTTTTCATCTCCTTTCTTCTCAATACCTTTCTGCTGTCTAGCTGTTTCCCCTCTTCCTTCGAACAGGCCTGCATCACTCTCATCTTAAAAAAACCCTCACTCACCCTCATCCCTCCAGAACTACCGTCTCTCTTCTCCCGTTCCTCTCTAAAACCTTTGAGCGAGTGGTTCACTACCAGCGCTCTGCTTTCCTGTCATCACATTATCTGCTCGACCCCCTCCAATCTGGATTTTGCCCGGCATACTCCACTGAAACTGCTCTTCTCTCTATTACTAATTCTCTTCTATCTGCCCATGCTCTTCTCTCTCCCCATGTCCTAATTCCCCTCGACCTCGCTGCAGCCTTGGACACGGCTGATGACTGATTTTAAAAAATAATTTCTACATACTACTAGAAATGTACACAGTGTGTATAAAGAAAAACACAATGGCTTCGGTTTTGTCATTTCAGTTTTGCATTTAATGTGTTTAAAATGTTGGGATTAACGGCAGCAATGTAGGCTATGGAAATTACATTGTAAAAGGTCTTAAAGGTTTACAAAACTCAAAAATGTTGTTGAATATGTCATTCAAGGTTGTTTTTAACAAAAATCTATTTTGTCTGCTTGTTTTGCAGCCAGCACAGACCACAGCCGTCGTTTGTTACATTTGTAAAGATTTTTTTTTCTATCGCGACTGGAGTTCCAATGTTCCAATGTACATTTTAAAGAGTTCTCTTAGTAGCTGTTAAAATGTTTCAGCCTTGGCATTTGGGTGATGTTCTTGATGACAATGACACACAGGCAGCTTACATCAGTAGAATGTAATGTAAATTGAACATTTGTTTTCTGGTGATTTTTAAAAATGCATTTACTTATTTATTTAAATAAAATGGCAGGTTAGCTAGTGACACTCCCTGAAATGTGTTTTTTTGATTATCATATGTGGAGATCAGATCTGATCTGCAGCCACATACAGGCAGGAGTCATGCAGTCCCAGGTCTAGTGAAATTGCTGTGCTCACTACATTATTTAGCATCTGGGTCGTTTCATACAACTTTGTAGGCAATTAGTTGGCTATCCAAACCCACATTTTTCCCTGTATTTACAGCAGGTACCGAACACCCTGTTAAAACATATCTATTATCCCAGAGAGACAGATGCTCTCTATGATATAAAAGTGGCCTCTTACGAAGTGTCTGACTTTCCAAAATGTATTGGGGGCTATTGATTGCACCCACGTAGCACTGTCGCCACCCCAGGATATAGAACATATCTTTCATAAGGTGTATATGGAGCTGGCTTCTGGTGCTATGCAACAATTTCAGCTGTAAAGTCCAATAAATGAATGTACAGAGTGAGAGTTGAGGTGCAGTCATAAATACAAACAATCAAACTACATCACTTTTTAACATTAATGGGAGTGGTATTCAATGCAAGTCCATTTATTTTCCTTTATTCTTCTATATTATATATTATCTGACTTTGTTTTCTTCTAAAACATGGTAGGTTATTCTTGTTATGTTTATTTGTTGTAGTGTTGAACTATTGGTTTGTTTCCTTTTTTATTTCTTATGTTTGACAGGGGATGCAAGGATACGAAAGATTGTTTCCCAGACTGGAACAAGTTATTTAAACTTCCCAGAGGCTTCAGTCCTCTTGTTTTGTTCTTCTGAGCTCCACCTCCCACTACTCTCTCTAGGGCTTACTTCACTCATTCATGAGATCCCTGCCTAGCTTCCTTCATTCAGCTAGAGATGTGTGCGGGTAGGTTTGGAGAGGAGAGGCCATTGGGTGCAGGTTTTTATATTTTGGGAGTTGAAAGCATCTTTGAAAACAAAGTCTCTATCACCATGCTTTTCACCTCTGGAGGTCTGGATTTGAATCTGGCTCAGGTCCCTAGCCTAACATATAGTCCACATTCAATACCCAGGGAACAATGGTGTCTAACTTCACTGTTATTATACCGGAATGTGTTGTTGCATTGTATTGTGAATAGCCAACCACATGTGTAATTACAAAAGGCGCAAGCAAACTCTTTCATTGTTTAATAATAATGTTGATGCATTGTAACTACACAGCAGTGTATGTGATTACTGTGTTACTGCAATGGGATCACAATATAGAAATAAGACACTTCATGTAAAGTGCAACCAATTAACATCATCAAAAGTATTTGTCTAAATTCCAATGCATGGTCTGTCTCTGGCTCCCAGATTTGGTTTAAAGCTGTTTTGAATTCTGTTACAGTACTAGCTGAGATGTAGCAACAAGAAGAGATTCCTTTAGCCCCAGAGTTTGTAATTAGTGTGACTATAATCCAGTAATTAGTGCACAATCCTGTTGGTAATCATCATTACCATTTCTATTGCTGCTTACACCCCTTAGTGAATGACAGCTGGGACGAGACACAATGCCTTCCAGTGCTATCACTCCAGAGGTGCAACCACTATTGACAATCTGTGACACTTTCTCATTCCATCTTACTGCTGTTTCTGTGTTATTATATTATCAAGATCTCTACAGAGTTCCAAGAAAGAAATGCACAGCAATATATCTTTATAAATCAACACAAAGAACCATTTGAAAACATATGCTCGTGTTGTTAAAAGCCACTTTCCTTTTTGTCATTAGCTCACCCAACTGGGTGTACATTAGTGATGTGTTTTAAAATATTCTCTGAGCAGCATCTTATACAGGGCTTGCATGCACTCAAGTGTTGAGTTTACTGAAGGGCTGCATGCTGCTCAGAGTGAGTAGAAGAGTCTCCGGTCTCATTGCTTAGCAGGTTCAATCATTGCAGTTTGTTGTAGCAGCCTTAGCTACATGAGAATGCAATGCACCAGGTTATTACTGTGCATGTATTTTTCCATCGTGGGGCTCTAGGTCCTGCTATTTGTATCTGTAACAGATATTGCTTTTTATTTCTTAATAACGAATATAGACAGATCTTTTTGTATCTCTAGAGAGAGCTCGGACAGACTGGGATGAGTTAATTAATGGCATTGCTTCAGAGAAGGCTAGGAAAGTCCCTTTTCAAAGCACTCGGTGCTGGGCTCGGGGCTGCTGGATAGGAGTCTTTAAGTCTGGAGCACCCTTAGCATGGCACTGCGTACTGTAATATTTTATAATTGCACGGTGGTGGGCAAACAACCAGGAAAACAACCATCTGGAAGCGGCTTAAAAGTCCAACCTTGCAACGTCCTCACAGCGAGCAACAAGGCACTCTCCCACTGGACATAGACCTGTCCCTGCCTTTCCTGCAGCCCTTCTGAACCAACAAACTGCATATCAGAGCATCACATGCGAGGCAGAATGGGGTCATGGATCCGACTGATCTCAGTGCAGCTGCTGTCTAAATCATTCAAATAATGTCTACCTGGCGTTTTATATACTAAAGAGATATGCATGCACTTTTAGAGATATTGGTTTTCAAACCATGCTCCACAGGGGCCTGACGATCTGAAACAGCAGTGGTATTTACATCGAATTCTGGTTTAAGATCAATTGAAATCGACCTAGCCATTCCAAGAACATTTGTCTCAAGGGAAGAACAAGTTCTATCCATGGGATCTGATCAGCTCTTTGTCAGCATTTCTTTCCTCCATCCTCCTTGATTATTGCAAAGGCTGCGTGAGTGAGCTAGCAGGCTGTAAGATTCATACACCAGGAGACAATGCATGCTAATGAAAGAAGGCAGCAAGCAATTTCCATACGAAAATAATGAGACGCCTTGAGAAAAGGCAACCGGGGTGGGTTAGAGCACAAAGGCCTAATAGATTCCAGCTGTTAAAAAGCAGGAAGGAGTTATGAGTCATTCAGACCTGCTTTTGGTTCTGCCCTCTTTGGAGAGATTGGCTCAAGGTTTTAATATAAGACTTCACTCGGGGGACAGTCAGCATGTGTTTGTCTTCACCACTCCCAAGTCAGTGCAGGGGTAATACCCATGAGCTGAGCTTAAAAACAATTGAATATACCATTGGGAGAAAATAATAAAAAAATTGCAGGTTAAAGTTGTGCAAAATTCATAATTGTCACCTTGTTTTGTGCAAGGATTGCTGATAGTGATTTAACTGATTGCCAGACACGTGTCTGCAAAGCTATTCATGTGCATTGTACCCAGCTGTGGTGAACGCTGTGGTGAAATCCAGTGGGCCGCATTTATCCTGACCAACATAATAAACTGCCAATTTAGTTATAAACCTTGTGATGTTTTTTTGTTTCTGTGTTTGTGCATTGCTAATAATTTTGATGTTTAAGGGCTGCTCTGGCCCTTGGGGCTTGAGTTATTGGGTCTCAAATTTCTTTTATTAGGGTAATAGGATGGAAAGGTAACATTTGTTACATTTACCAAAATAAAAATGTTTTTTAAAAAGACCAAATTCCAACTGGGCTTATTTTTTTTCAGAACCATTGATTTTTTAAAAATAAATGTAGTTGTCTCCAGTCTTTTACCCTAGTTGTTTTCTGTATCCTCAGCTCACCACTTGCAACGCCCCCCCCCCCCCCCCCCCCCTGACTCTGGGAATGGAGGCTGGAGTACACCTCCTCCAAAATGTGCTCCTGCCAATCCATCATTTTTTGCACCGTGTATCCACAGCAAGGCCACCAGACCTACAGCACCAGAGAACAACACAGATCTGGAGGCTCCACTGCAGAACCAGAGGTGCCCTATTGGCCATAGGGGTCACTGATGCATTGTAAGCCATGGATTCCCCTACCGACCTAAGCCCTTCCTACCTGGGCAGTGCTCAGCCAATTGTGTGCCACCTCCTGGAAGCTCCTGGTCATGGTCAGCTGTGACATAGCCTGGACTCAAACCTGCGATCCCCAGGCTATAGGGCACATCCATCAGGAGCACCTTTGCTGGATGCACCACTCAGGAGCCCCAATTCTAATGATTTTTTAAATATTATTATGCAGGGCAGCCACTATAAGATTGTTACCTTTATTAAAAATGTGCACAGATTAATCTACCGATTTAATCAACTAATGCCCATAAATTAAGTGATCATAATTTTTAATCGAGTGACTGCCCTAGATTTCACAGATCTGGTTGTTCTCAACCCCCGTGGGTGGAGATAATTTGACAGATGTTAAAAAAGGATCTAAGGTCAGGCTTTCTTTATCTGTGCATCTTAAACTCAACACTGGAAATAGATTTAATGCTCTCATTTGTCATAACAAACACGACACTACTTCAAGTGAAGTGCTCTTAGCTGGTGACAAAAATATCAGCATAGCATTCAGAACACATATGTGTTAAATGTTTTCCAGGTGCCTGAATTGCTGCTTAGAATCAAACTAAAAAATGATATTGAAAAAGTCTTTGTTTTCTTCTGTTTCATTTAGCTGTTCTTCATCTACTGTTCTGTGTCTACTCTTACTGGTGCACTTATTAATTATTATTATTATGTTTTCAGATGGACTGCTGTCTACACTCAGAAAGTTGGTGTTGTACCAGTTATGTGGAGTTTCATCCCCAAATATATTAAAAATATTAAGGAAATAGGTGAAATTCTACTCATTTTTGGCTGTGGTTTTGTAACTAATAACAAATAATATGGCAGTTTGTTATGGAATTTAGAATGTAGTGGTGCGTAGCGATTTATTCATTAGTATGCAAGCCATGCTATATGCTATATATAGGCACGGTCATGTGATGCTGTTTAACCAATCAGAGGTTGTTATTTTTCCAAGCTTATATATACTCTGAAAAAAATTAAGAGACCACTGCAAAATTATCAGTTTCTCTGGTTTTACTATTTATAGGTATGTGTTTGGGTAAAATGAACATTTGTGTTTTATTCTATAAACTACTGACAACATTTCTCCCAAATTCCAAATAAAAATATTGTTATTTAGAGCATTTATTTGCAGAAAATGACAACTGGTCAAAATAACAAAAAAGATGCAGTGTTGTCAGACCTTGAATAATACAAAGAAAATAAGTTCATATTCATTTTTAAACAACACAATACTAATGTTTTAACTTAGGAAGAATTCAGAAATCAATATTTGGTGGAATAACCCTGATTTTCAAGTACAGCTTTCATGCGTCTTGGCATGCTCTCCACCAGTCTTTCACATTGATGTTCGGTGACTTTATGCCACTCCTGGAGCAAAAATTCAAGCAGCTCGGCTTTGTTTGATGGCTTGTGACCATCCATCTTCCTCTTGATCACATTCCAGAGGTTTTCAATGAGGTTCAGGTCTGGAGATTGGGCTGGCCATGACAGGGTCTTGATCTGGTGGTCCTCCAACCACACCTTGATTGGCCTGGCTGTGTGGCATGGAGCATTGTCCTGCTGGAAAAACCAATCCTCAGAGTTGGGGAACATTGTCAGAGCCGAAGGAAGCAAGTTTTCTTCCAGGACAATCTTGTACTTGGCTTGATTCATGCGTCCTTCACAAAGACAAATCTGCCCGATTCCAGCCTTGCTGAAGCACCCCCAGATCATCACCGATCCTCCACCACATTTCACAGTGGGTGCGAGACACTGTGGCTTGTAGGCCTCTCCAGGTCTCCATCTAACCATTAGATGACCAGGTGTTGGGCAAAGCTGAAAATTGGACTCATCAGAGAAGATGACCTTACTCCAGTCCTCTACGGTCCAATCCTTATGGTCTTTTGCAAACCTCAGCCTGGCTCTTCTTTGCTTCTCATTGATGAAGGGCAATTTTTTCTAGCTTTGCACGATTTCAGCCCTGCCTCTGTTTCGAACCTTCCTTGCCATGCAATTCACCCCAGCTGCCGTTTGCCATTCTTTTTGTAGGTCACTTGATGTCATCCTACGGTTTCTGAGTGACATTCGAATGAGTTGGTGGTCATCCCGGTCAGTGGAGAGTTGTTTTCGCCCTCTGCCCATCTGTAGCTTTGTTGTCCCCAATGTATGCTGCTTGACCTTGTTCTTATGAACCGCCGTCTTTGAAATTTTAAGGATGGAAGCAACCCGACGCTCACTGTATCCCTCTGCCAGTAAAGCCAGAATTGAACCCTTCTTTTCCTCACTCAAAACTTTCCTTTTCAACTCTTTGGGCATGGTCAATAGTTATTTTTGGATTCCAATTACTTTTGAGGTGCTACTAGCACTGTTTTGCCATCCAGCTGGTCCTATTGCAAGAGGATAGTGATGACCACAGGAGTGTTTTTTATACTTTACTTTAAATAAGATTTGGTTCAGGCGATCTCCTAATCAGTACCTCATTCAGTAGAATGAAGTGTGCCTGTCGTGGAATTCTACAGACACTGGGATGGAATGGCTGCCATACATGTAGAGATGCTGATTTAAGAAAAATTTGCAGTGGTCTCTTAATTTTTTCCAGAGCTGTGTATATATATATACACACACACACACAGTAGATGCCGCTTATTAACAACCTCTTGGTTCCCTGCAAAAAGTTGTCATTAACCAAAAGTTGCCAATAAGCGAAAACACCTGTTTTCAAATGTATTTAATTGTACTAAAGGGCACTGAAATACACTGTGTTGTATTTTAAATGTGTTTTAAATGTTACAGTGTTAAAAAATTAACATAAGAAACACAGAATACCCAAACATAGAAGTGTTCACTTCACGTGTGTGTAAAACAAAACAAAAAGGGAGTGTGCTTAAATAGTACTACGCAACGATGTGCTACAATTGTCCTTACAATGAGTAAAGCAAACATAAAAAATGTGCTGTACTTACATTCATTTCTAAAGAACACAATTTTAAAAGAAGAAATCGTCCAACATTGTCTGCTTTTTAAAATGTACCACCTCCCGCTGTAAATCCATCTCAATTTTCCTTGCTACTATGCAGCTAGTTTCAAAGCTGCCTCAGTCCGCCAGAAATACGCAGTTGCAAAACTAGTGTGATAGCAGCTGCATGAAGTATGTGCATAAATCATGCAAGTGCTCTCTGCAGTACTGGCAGCTAGTAATAACGCTGGCAATAACTGGCGTGCAGTGGCTAGATCAGAATTGCATTATTAAAGTCTATGGGACGGGACTGGTTCCTGTTAATAACCGAAAGTTGTCTTTATCAGGGTTGCTAATAACCGGCATCTACTGTTTATCTTTGTTGCTCTATCTTATTGTTTATTGTTTTTATTTTATTGTTCAGTTGTGTTACTTATTTGGCAATGTTTTTTGTCTATGTAAAGAGCTTTGGTGTGATTTATTGTGAAATAAATATTGATTGATTGATTTCCCTTTGTAGTTTCGATGGGTATCACTTTGTACTGCACATGCAGCTGGAGAGATTATGCATCAGAGAAAACATCCTGGACTACTGCTCACAGCTGTACAACAGAAGGATATTACTCAGCTAAACCATAGCAAAGGAGACTGTGTCAGTGGGCTGTCAGGAGGATAAAGCACTCCTCATTAGTCCTGGCAAATGACGGAGACAGCTTTACAAACGATTACAAGAGCAAATGAGCTGAGTGTGATAGTTAGTAAGGGAAGGCGGAGTGCCAGGGAAGTAAAAGAAGGGTTATTCAAACATACCGCGCACACACACACACACACACGCACGCACACACACACACTCGTGCACACACAGAATGAGTTCGTGCTATGCAGATTCTGAATGGTTCATGTTACCAGTATATACATATACAGTACAACTGATGATCTGTGTTAAATGATGTTGTACACTAGTTCAAACATTCTGCTAGAATGAAGTACATAATGAGGTTTAATCAATTGATCTAAACAGTAGCAGAACTAAAAGCTGTATATATTAAAATAGGACCAAACCTGGTACTTTACTGTTTGAATATTGATGTAAACAACGATCCTCTTTAGATTAATGTCGTCCTATTTTCCGCTTCTGTAAATACAACCTATTTCCATGTCCCCTGAGTAGTTTGGATAAGGAGGGGCTCTCTCCTGGACTCTGCACTCCCTGATAATGGCAGACTGCCTGCACCTGTCTGTGGAGAGCTCACCCACCCAGGCTGTCAGCCAAGCAGCAGACATCAGGTTGGGAGCAGTCAAGAGGGTAATGGTCTTCTCTGTACTGAAAGCAGCCGCTCTGAGACTCTGCACAGGCAGGCTGAGTGAATCACCACGATGCACTGGCCTGACCTCAGCAATCGCCCCTTCTAAAAGAGAGATGGTGAGCACTTGACATGATGGACCTGTACAAGTGTGATCACACATGTCCCGGGAGCAAAGCCATGGCCAGATATAATATCACTCTGAAGAGTTTTTGTGCCTTGCTGGCATGTGTCTGTCAAGCTGCAAAGGCCTGTGGTTTTTTGGCGCAGTGGGGTAACACACAGCCTGCTTGACTCTCTCGGTGCAAACCCTGGGTTTGATAATGTAGCTCCAAAATACAAATACGAACAACAGAGATAAGAAGTGTGTGTTTGAGCATATATATTTAGCGGCCTTTGCTGTCAGATTCCCTATATATTTTTAGATTGTCCTGCACTTTTAAGTTTTTAGGATTCGACATGGCAGATAAGACACTTTTGGTATTTATTCCCTGCCTCCCACATGATGCAAACCACAGATTACCCAGGATGCTGCCTCCACACATTGGCGCAGGCGGCAATCTTTGTGTATAAATTCAATTATTTTGCCACTTCTTATTATTGTGCAGATATGATAAAACAAGGATAAGCCTCAGCGCACAGAAAGCAATAGACGCATCATGAATGAGTAATGAGGCAGGTTAGACTCACACGAAGCTCAAATTAAACTGCTGTGATGCTCTGTGATGAGCCAGAGGAGCCCAGCTCAGTAGTGATCTACAGAACGGGTGTCAGATTCACAGGACAGACAGGCAATCAGATATAGACAAACAATATCAATTATGATGAGTTAATAATACTGACATCAGAACCAGACTCGTACTGACCTCTTGATTGCAGAGCTTGCTGTTTATTTGAATGGTAAGATGCCTGTCTTTGAACTGCAGGGTTTGCGGTTTGTGTCTAAACCATTGCCTTTCCATTGAATTCAGTGGGTTGAGATGCCAATTCATTAGAGTAGGTATCAGTTTATCTAGTACATTCCTATGCAGATTCAGAAAGGACAACAGGCAACAGATTCATTCTGATGAGATTCAATTAGATTCTGGGAAGATTCCATTAGATTCTGTTGAGATTCTCATTAGATTCCATTAGATTGTTTCAAACTGCCAGCAGTACTTTTTTTGGGTCCCTTAACCAGTAAGGAGATAAGTATGTGGTATACGCAAAGAAAACCTTGGTTCAATGCTGTATCTGGAAGAGCATGTCTACCATGCTGTAGTTGGGGGCTGGAGCTTCACTTATTAAAACTAATAGCTGGTGGCTTCTTAGTTCAAGTGACCACACACACATGCTGTACTGCAGCTGGTGGGGTTGTGTACAATCACCCCATTGGGAACATTTGTAACCCTGCTGTGAATTCAGACAAATGTGACCCAACACAAATCATTTCTAAAACATTTGTAAATGTTGTTACTGAGTTCACAACTTGCTTCAACAAGGTAATAAAGTATTTATAAAATACATTTAATAGGGATGCACCCTTGACTTGAACTTCAACATTATACTGTAACACTTGACAACAAACAAAAAGACAGTGATACTCGTGAACACAGGATCAGGCTACAAGAAAAAAGAGAAATTAGAAATTGAGAAAAACAAGAGAAGAGAAACACTTGCCAAGACCAGTGCCTTAGTAGCGTCCTAAGCAGTTAGGGCCAGAGCAAGATTTAGCAGCAGACAAGATCTTAAAAGGAAGGTGTGCCTGTTCTAACAGTTAACTAACAGTCGCAAATTCCCTTTAAATCCAGTCTGCTGGGATGTCACGGCCCTTTTGGGTGCAGAAGCCTCAGCAGTCTGAAGACAGATCCTGTGACATCTGCTTTTTAGCATTACTGTAGTGATACGCTTTCACGGTTTAGACACTGCACCATGGAAACAACACCTCATTGTAGAACTGGGTGGAAGACACATACTGTACAGTAAGAAGGTGCATTCAAATCAAAGGTAAGTCATTCAGTCATACCCGTCCTGGAGACATGAGTTTTAAGAAAAGACAGAAAAACAACCAACAATATAATTCTTCGATTAAACGAATTCAAAGAAAAAGTTAGACAAACACCAAAGACATCAGTGCATTATGAAAGACACCGTATTCAGGTAAAACGAGAGAGCAGGTAAAATTCAAGGCAAACAGCACGAATCAATGAATTAGTCATTTAGCAGATGCTTTTATCTAAAGCAACTAGGGGGTGATTATGCATCAACAACCACTGCTGCTGCAGAGTCACTTACAATAGGACCCCAGTTTTACATCTCATTCAAAAGACAGAGCACAAGGAGGATAAGTGATTTTAGTCAGAGGCAGGGATTGAACCTGGAAACTCCTGGTAACAAACCCCTTGCTTTAATCACTGGACCACCCATCCACCTCATGAAGTGTTTGTTCGATGTATTAATCATTGTATTCACAAGCATATATATATATATATATATATATATATATATATATATATATATATATATATATATATATATATATATATATATATATATATATATACATATATATATATATATACATACATACATACATACATACATACATACATACATACATACATACACACACACACACACACACACACACACACACACACACACATATATATATATACATACATATATATATATATATATATATATATATATATATATATGCATATTATCTGCAGGGCATGACATGCTTCATGCAGCTCTTGCAGAAGAGCGGACAGATTGACCGAACAACCGGGACACCCTCCAGTGCAGGACGGAGGACCACTTTCCCCAGGATTGTCCAGGTCTGTCTGGTCTCACAGTCTAAACTGTAAGAGTCTGAAGTCAGACCAGACTGTTGCATTGTGCTGCTACAGTAAAGCCTGGTTACTGTAAAGCAAAAGGGCCGGAAAAATATGACTTGTCCAAAAAAAATGTTTGTAATACTTTCAATGAAAATGATGAGCTGGCTCGTAGTATGTGTACACATAGCAATGGAAGCTTTCCAACGAGACAGGGCCTCAGCATGCTGTACTCACGCTCACAATGGCCTCTTTTGTCTGAGCCATATCTGATATGACCCCATCTGTGATAATTAGGAGGATGAAATACTGCGAGCCATCCTGAACGGCAGCGGCATACCTGGCAATAAAAGAACAACAGAGAATATTGGAAACCAAGCGTTCTGACACATAACAATGTCATCATCTATTACAAGGTGCACAGCTTTAGGCTAAGCCTATTGCTTCAGTGTTGTTTTTGGAGGAAAACTGGATCTACGCATGACCACAGCACCAATGCAGCACCCGCTGATACCCTCATAACAGCCCTGTATTCATAAGGCATTAGCACACTGGTAAATGCACTGAATTGCAATGCACTCACAATAACGCTATATTAATACCTACAAAATATCTAATTCTACAACCATACTACCATCTGTCTCAAGACAGCAGGATCATCTTGATCAATGGAAAATTGAATTGCATTACCATAGATGCTCTTCTCTCCTGTCCCTTAAACTAATTCCACCAGCTCCTCAATGACTTGTACAGGAGCAGTGTCTGTTCTCTCATAATCTAACCACTGTTTCAAATACGAAAGCTGGTTAGAGAAGATATATAGGTAAGCAATGAGATTCATGCTGTAGGCTTCTACTCTAAAACGCTGTAAAGGCATCCTCTGTTTTCTCCACCAGGTTGAACGTCAAAGGCTCTGTGGTGAAACTGTCGAGGACAGCTTGACGTGTGGCTGCTGTAAGCAAGGTCTCTGAGCAGCTGACTGAGACGCTGGTTCCTGCTCTCCATCCCCGATTAATGGAGTCATTCAAAATGTATCTGAGATACTTTAGAGAGACAACGTGATCCGCAAGTCTTTTTAGAGCAGCCATCTGATTGGGTATATAATTAAAGTCATTAAAAATGCTGGCAGTGTCAGGGAAGCGCTCCCTCAGAACTGAACTGCGCCAGCACTAATGAAAAGAAGCAAGCAAGCAACTCAAACCTGGGGACAAACATAATGAGACGACTGGACAGGGTGGACAAGCAGAGGATGGCAAACGCTGCTGAGCTTGGAAAAGCAGCACTCGTAACCAATGAGACAGAAAATATTACCTACCAAAAGTGTACGCCGGTAACTTTGCATGATCACTTATCCGTTTATCCTGAGCTTTTCCCATGGTTATACCATGCATTTACTATAGTTTAGCATGGTTTTTAAATATGATTTACGATGCTTTCATAACAATGTTTACATATGCTTTGTATGCTTCATTACATTGTGCTGTGCTTTGACTGTGAGAAACTATTAGCTAATTATGCATAGCAAACTCAGTAGGAGGATGCAACATGAAATTAAAACCTACCGTAAGAGCCTTTCTTTAATACATAATACTAATAGCAACATGAGGCAGCCTGTGGATTCCGATAGCGCTGTTTTAAAAGTCAGATTTGTTACTGAACTGTCAAACTTAATAGCTTTTACATTTAAAGCTGTCTGCGGGTACCTCGTAAGCACAGATTAGTGGTCTCACAAAGATTGCCGCCTGCGCCAATCTTTGGAACAGTTTTGAAAATTTGAAAATGAGGTTGAGAACAAGCCACCGAGAACAAAGCATTAGCAGCGAAACTGTTCCTGGTGTGATGTTCCCATAATATACTAGAGCATTAGATTAATAGTGCAATTACTATTTTCATTGCTCATTTCAAGCTATTTCCATTTTTAAATGGGTTTCTCCCTTCTACTGATTTCCAAAGGATAATTGTTATTAAGCTACTGAAATGAGTATTTCAAATAGAAGGATAGCTTCTAATTGATCATGCCACTCAGGTGGAGGGGGTGGGGGGGGGGGGGGGGGGGCAGTTAGAAAATTGAACTCATTACGAACACTTTTAGCCCTTGCATCAAAAATGTATAGGAACAATTAGACTTGTAAAATCTGATCTGGACAAACGATAAAGTGGAAAATAAGCTGGGTACAGTCGGAATTGTTTAATATCAGTATTCAGACATCAAGCTGTCTCCAGTAACCAGGCAACAGTTGCATGCTTTACTATCCATTCTGCTGCTAGTTCTGCTCTCTGGTTTTCCACACCAGATGCCCCATCATATTGAAGCAATAATGAACACTCGGGTGCACCTTGCTGCAGATGTTAAGGGTGTGAGAAGGATGCGCTGTGAATGCTTCATAGTTTACCATGCTTTGTAATGCTTATTAATATGCTTTACCATACCTCTCTGAGCTCTAGCATGCTTTCATTAAAATACTCTTTGCTTTTACTACGAGAAGCTTTAATAAGGGGTGCAGCACAGTATAGTACATACCTTGCCACGTGGTTGACAACTGGTGCAAAGTTGGTTGGCCCATAGAGTTGAACAGTCTTCAGGCTCTGGTGGTAGGCTTCTAATATTCCCTCTATCCCATTGCAGTATGGGTTTTCTGTATTGCCATTCTGAAAAACAAAAGTATCAGGAATAATACAATTGGAACCAAGCTAATAGGTGTTCTAAGAATAGAATTACGAGGGCCTGTACACAGATACATATCTGAGATGTGAATGTGTTTCTTTTAGTTCTAATGGGAATTTAAAATAAATTAGTTAGCCAATAGTTTGTGGAACACAGTTTACATCATAAAACCAGCACATGATTTAGCAGCACTCATTGCCAATTTCTGCTCTCTCCATTGAGCCCCAGGAAGGAACAGCAGAGGAGGATCCTTCAGGTTAGGGTTGTTGAGGTGCTTTGGTGGAGCTCAGTGATGGCCTGAAGCCAGTGCCATTGTCCAACACAAATTACAAACATCAGTGCTGTTATTATTCACCAGAGGGAATTCGTGCGAGACCCTTCCATCAGGAGGCAGCTTGGCACCGAAGCCCAGCGCAGGGAACATCTTGTCGCTGTCGTAGTCTTGGATGATCTCACCCACTGCCTTCAGCGCCATGGCGTACGCGTTCATCTGGTACGGGTTCATGTAGTGCAGAGAGGTGGACTGGGATGGGTTCCCTGGCAGAGAAAGCAGAGACTGGGAATCAGCACGCCTAACTAACCCTCATCCTAACCCTCACCCTAATTCCTAACCCCTAATCCTCAACCTCACCCTCACCCTCACCCTAACCCCTAACTCTAACCCTAACCCTCATCCTAACCCTAACCCTAAACCTAACCCTAACCCTAATCCTAACTGTAATCCTCACCCTCACCCTCACTCTAAATCTAAGTCTAACCCTAAACCATAACTTTAACCCCTACCCCTACTCTTATGGAAATGGAATATACATATAATGTATTTTAAAATATGCATTGTAGTATATTGCAATATAAGGAGACTGGGAGACAAAGCTGGGAGACTAATTGTATGTGCTCTGGGGATAACAGAGTTAAAGCGAACAATAAAACAGGGCTCTTTCAGAAACTCATGAAGTGACAGAATTGCTGTATCAATGTTACCAACGCTGCTGCTGCAGTTGATGACTGATGTATCATTCCCAATTCAAATGTACTGTGCCATTCTACAGGAAGCGCATGGTTTGCCTCTCATGGGGTGCCACTGACACAAAACTGCAATGTAATTATGCTGCTATTAAATAGTAACTACATTGCAACTGCTTAACTGTGTTTAAAATCTGTAAGTGGTTGGAAAGCTTTTTCATGTTGTAATGTCACTTACGTATAAGTTAAGCAGCTTGGCTACTAATGGGACTGTACAGATAATTCATACGGGTTTCCTGAACAAAAGCCTACAGTGCTTCTGGGAACAACTCTACATAATCACTGACCAGTTGCCCATTGTGAGCATGATAGTGTCATTAATAAATCGTTTTCCTTGTACTGTATTTAGTGCAAAGTGAAGCCAATTATGGGCATCAATAGACTCTTATATGACATGGAGCAGGTTTTCAGCTGTGGAGTACAGGCTGGAATGAAGAGCAGTCGGGATGCGAATCTCTGGCTAATGGAGAAGTTGTCAGCGGTTTGATTAAAGTCGTGCATCAGCTGCTGGTGCAATTGTGAGATGAAAGGAATTCCTAGCTGCTCTGCGTAGAGTTTACAAAGGAGTCTCAAAGCACCTACCATTGGACGCGGTGAAATCGATTGCCACTGTAAAATTGATCTGGGTCCTGGAAGAATAATAAGAAAAGGAAAATAAATAATAAAAAAGACCTCCGGGTTGTGTTACTGAAGACCAGAGCCCTAGGCAGAACGACAGCAGTTTAATCTATATTTGAAGGCTGCCTCTGCAGCTGCTGTGCCTAATTAGGATAAATAACAGAACCTATTAGATTGCATTCACATTATCAGCTAGCCGAGCCTGAGCCCGGCCCACGCACTCCTGCAATATCACATTTATCCCACTATACGATGCCATAATCAAACTGTCACCATTTGTTCCAGAGCATTCCCCTGCACAGAAACCCAATGCTGGAATTGGTCCACACACACACGCAGATATGTTCGAGTACTGACTCTCATTATGTTATTATAATAGGGGTTCAAGGAAATAAAAACCTCTTTTAGGAAGCATTAACAAAAGTGTGGAGCACCATTGTTTATACTTTGATGGAGTATATAAGTTTGGAGTCTTGAGCAGGGTGATGTACACACGACACGGTTGCTCTTGTTAAACTCAGGGGCCATTTCCCCTTTGGGTGTAATAGGTTTGATTCAATAGTTAACTATTATAGGACCAAGGAAGTAATATGGATGAAGGCCAGAATGGCACTAACTGTTCAGCCTTGCTTAACATTGTGAAATAGGCATGGGTGAGTCAGAAAAGGTAAACTGACTTTCACATCTCAACAGACATTGAAGCCATCCTTTTAGAAGCTCTAAAAATACACCATTCTGAAAGCAATCAGCCATCACAATCGGCATGCCTAGACAATGCTTACTTTTTTATGAAAAATAAATGATTCCATGAAAAGTACATTATTTTCTCCATCAAAGTTATTAAACCTGGGATGCATTAGAAAGACAACGGGTTTGTTAATGGAAATGCACGGTTTTGTTCGTCTGTGCTTGTACACGTTGCTTTGCAATACTTTATAATAGGATACACATTAAATATATCTGATTGTGCATCAGAACCAATAAAATCACTGTCTCAAAGGGTCAGCAAACACAACTGAGACTCATGATACAAAATAATTAGATTTACATGTAATTACTTGCAAGCAAACATTCATGCAATCAAACATCCAAATAATTACATAAAGCAGTGAATTAATTTGGCTTAAAGCGTTGGATTATTTTCATTACAGATATGAAAAATCAACAACAAAAGCTTTATAAATGTTTCTCTTCATATTTGATACATTAAAAATCTGCAGGCTAGATTTAAAAAACAAGAGCTGAAATAGTAACCCTTCTTAAGTAGTGGTGTTCATGGCAGTGGTGTGAGCTGAGGACAGGGGTCCGGGGTAGCTCTGCAGGGTAGCTCTGCTGTGTAGCTCTGCAGGGTAGCTCTGCTGTGTAGCTCTGCAGGGTAGCGCTGCTGTGTAGCTTGCAGGGTAGCTCTGCTGTGTAGCTTGCAGGGTAGCTCTGCTGTGTAGCTCTGCAGGGTAGCTCTGCTGTGTAGCTCTGCAGGGTAGCTCTGCTGTGTAGCTCTGCAGGGTAGCTCTGCAGGGTAGCTCTGCTGTGTAGCTCTGCAGGGTAGCTCTGCTGTGTAGCTTGCAGGGTAGCTCTGCTGTGTAGCTCTGCAGGGTAGCTCTGCTGTGTAGCTCTGCAGGGTAGCTCTGCTGTGTAGCTTGCAGGGTAGCTCTGCTGTGTAGCTCTGCAGGGTAGCGCTGCTGTGTAGCTCTGCAGGGTAGCTCTGCTGTGTAGCTTGCAGGGTAGCTCTGCTGTGTAGCTCTGCAGGGTAGCTCTGCTGTGTAGCTTGCAGGGTAGCTCTGCTGTGTAGCTCTGCAGGGTAGCTCTGCTGTGTAGCTCTGCAGGGTAGCTCTGCTGTGTAGCTCTGCAGGGTAGCTCTGCTGTGTAGCTCTGCAGGGTAGCTCTGCTGTGTAGCTTGCAGGGTAGCTCTGCTGTGTAGCTCTGCAGGGTAGCGCTGCTGTGTAGCTCTGCAGGGTAGCTCTGCTGTGTAGCTTGCAGGGTAGCTCTGCTGTGTAGCTCTGCAGGGTAGCGCTGCTGTGTAGCTCTGCAGGGTAGCTCTGCTGTGTTGCTTGCAGGGTAGCTCTACTGTGTAGCTCTGCAGGGTAGCTCTGCTGTGTAGCTTGCAGGGTAGCTCTGCTGTGTAGCTCTGCAGGGTAGCTCTGCTGTGTAGCTCTGCAGGGTAGCTCTGCTGTGTAGCTCTGCAGGGTAGCTCTGCTGTGTAGCTCTGCAGGGTAGCTCTGCTGTGTAGCTCTGCAGGGTAGCTCTGCTGTGTAGCTCTGCAGGGTAGCTCTGCTGTGTAGTTAGTTCTGCAGGGTAGCTCTACTGGTGTCTGATGTGATTCAAGGATTGAGGTGGCCTTTATAAAGGAATGTCCATGGTGATTTTTAGCTTACTTATGCAACTGGCACCATATTGTTTAATCATGCTTGTTTCAGATTCTGTGATTTACTATGCTTACTTTTCCTCTAACGTATCATTGTGCTTTAGGATATTTTACTATGATTGTACCAGAGTACACAGCTGTAAAAGAGCTTTTATAAAATTGTTGGCCCAGGCTCTTGCCTTCTGGTCCAGCGAGGCTGCCTTCAATCCCTCTAGAAAGCCAGGACATTTGGGATTTATCCTGACAAAAGTTATTTATTTTCTCTGGGTTTAAAAACCCTGCTGTTCTTTAAAAGCTTGCCATTTAAACATTAGATTCCCCAATCTGCCTCATGTGAAGAGTAGCTCTTTGTGATGCACACAGCCCCCAGTGCCAGATTGACAGCAAGTTTGGGCAATGGTTAAGATATGGCAAGGAAGGAAAGCACCCCAAGCCCAGCCAACCAGACACTGAACAGACCCGGCTTCACGTAGTGTCTGAGATCTGGAGAGACCAGGCTCCAAGGCAGACCACTGAGATCCAGCCGCAAGGCATGGCGGGGTGGCAGAAGAAGACTAACAGAGAGAGCAAAGCACTGCAATGAAGTGCTTCAAACCAAGCATGAGCCAAGCTAGGGATTGCTGCAAGACATTGTGGGCAGTGGAATGGAACTTGTGTTAATGAAACAGGGATGCATGGGGTTTGGTGCCTGTGGGCTTTGTTACTTAACATTAAATCAGCTGACACAGTTTGCCTTCTAGCACACAGCAGAGATAACATTACAAGTCTTCTATTGCATGCGTCACAGGAAGCCTAGGAGTAGGTCCTCACATTTAATCAGCTCCAAATCTTTCGTCCTTACTTCACCATTAAAGCAATTTGAGTGAAACCTGCTACTGCTACTTCCTAACAGGAAGAAACAGCTTGATTTAATCTGCATGTTACCTGAAAACTCATGAAAGCAGAATATCTTCTGCACATCACAAATAATAAACATTGGTTAGCAGAAAAGAAACATTTTGCAGATTGTGTCAATGATGCCTCACATTAATGCAATTAGGATGGGTTTCTTTGCAGACACTATTAATCAGGACCTGGTGCAGGCTACAGGAATCAATTACAAATCATTATGTATTTATAATGAAAGGTGATCAATCATGCATTAACCCTTTAAGGACCAGGATCGTGTTAACTCGTGTTCTCTCTCTAACTGAAACATGGCTTGGACTGAATGACAATGTTTCCCTGATTGAGGTTTCTGTAACTTTTTTACAGAAAGCTCTCTACTGGGCAGGGAGGTGGACTTGCTATTGTTTTCCACAGTGAACGTAGAATCAAATTGTTGAAGGTTATTTATCTTTTGAAGTTTTAACCTTGACATTAAACAGTCCATTACCTGGTCATATTGTATTTATTTATCGACCACCTAAGTCAAACCTGCTATTTTTGACTGAATTTGGGGATCTGCTATTTATAGTTACAGTCATTAATCTTTCCCCTTATAGTCCTATCCTTGACATTGGCTCCTCTTACAGCTGCAATGACTTCTTACATTTATTTAAAAATAAAATACATCAGAAATGAAATTCCAGACACCTTCTATTAAGGAGGACTCCAGCACAATTTTACCATCTACTCCTGTTAGGAGGCTGTGTGGTCCAGTGGTTAAAGAAACAGGCTTGTAATCGGCAAGTCCATGGTTCAAATCCTAGCCCAGCCACTGACTCACTGTGTGACTCTGAGCAAATCACATCACCTCCTTGTGCTTTGTCTTTCAAGTGAGAAGTTGTGTTGTAAGTGACTCTGCAGCTGATGCATAGTTCACACACCCTTGTGATGGTGGTTCACTATGAAAGGTGCTATATAAAGATTATTATTACTATGGGTTTTCTTCTTTGATTACCTTACAGGAACTGACAGAGCTAGTTCAACGTATAAGAGCTACTACATGCTCTCTTGATCCTATTCCTACAAAACTATTAAAAGATGTTCTTGTTGTTATTAATACCCACATTTTAAAGATTATAAATGGTTCCCTTTCCTCTGGTACAGTTCCCTCAGCTCTTAAGGTCACTGTGGTAAAGCCTATGCTTAAAAAACACAATTTAGACCGTAAAGTTCTCAATAACTATAGGCCAATCGCCAACCTGCCATTGTTAGATAAGGTTCTAGAGAGAGTTGTTGCAATTCAATTACAAACATTTCTAACTCTTAATGGTATATTTGAGAAGTTTCAGTCTGGTTGTCATGCTGCACATGCACAGAGACGGCCCTTGTCAGAGTTGAGAATGATCTGCTGATAAGCTCTGACTCAGGCTTTCCATCAGTATTAATTATTTTTTATCTAAGTGCTGCCTTTGATACTGTAGACCATTCCATCCTACTGAATCATCTTGCAACACAGTGGGACTGCCTGGCCTTATCCTAGCCTGGCTCAGATCGTATCTTTCTGATAGGTTTCAGTTCGTCTCTATTGGGGAGGTAATATCGGCATTATCGGAAGTTGTCTGTGGTGTTCCACTGGGCTAGGTCCCTTGCTGGTCCGTTGGTGACATTATCCGCAGACACAGAGTGAACTTCCATTTCTATGCTGATGATACCTAGCTATATCTGTCCCTAAAGCCAGGAATTTCTTCTGCATGGGTGTTATTAGCTACTTGCTGTACAGACATCAAGCATTGCATGTCACAGAATTTTCTAAAGTTGAAGTCAGATAAAACAGAGGTTATGCACAGAACCAATTAAAAGGAAATGTGGGATTACATGAGCTTGACCCTTGCAGTCTCTCATCAAAACAAACTAGAAATTAAGAGTTTGGGGATCATCTCCTGATCTATCATTTGAGACTCATATTAGGGAAGTTACTGAAGTATCTTATTACCATTTGAGAAATATAGACAAACTTAGAACAATTATTTCTGTATCTGATGCTGAGAGACTAATGCATGCCTTTGTTTCATCTAGAATTGATTATTGTAATGCACTTTTTTACGGTGTTCCAAAATGTGTGGTATCCTGCTTGAAGATTGTTCAGAATACTGCCGCATCAGAGTATTATAAGAGCAGACTGAGCAGGTCTGAAGAATGAAACTATTGGCCAACAAAAGGCCTCAGACCTGAAAATTTGTAATAAACAGGGGCATGCAAGCCTGTCTGTCCACGCACTCACCCCCCTTTGATGTAGTCAAGGAATGTGTACTCTGATTCCACTGTGAAGGACAGCAACGTAACCTGAGAACCAGAGGAGGAGTGTGTCATCACAGAGCATAGAAACAGAAACCATGCACCCTGATCCTAACTGTGTAGAGACAATGGAAGCATGAGAACCAGAGGAGGAGCGTGTCATCACAGAGCATAGAAACAGAAACCATGCACCCTGATCCTAACTGTGCAGAGACAATGGAAGCATGAGAAACAGAGGAGGAGCGTGTCATCACACAGCATAGAAACAGGAACCATCCACCCTGATCCTAACTGTGCAGAGACAATGGAAGCATGAGAAACAGAGGAGGAGCGTGTCATCACACAGCATAGAAACAGGAACCATCCACCCTGATCCTAACTGTGCAGAGACAATGGAAGCATGAGAAACAGAGGAGGAGCGTGTCATCACACAGCATAGAAACAGGAACCATGCACCCTGATCCCAACTGTGCAGAGACAATGGAAGCATGAAAAACAGAGGAGGAGCGTGTCATCACAGAGCATAGAAACAGGAACCATCCACCCTGATCCTAACTGTGCAGAGACAATGGAAGCATGAGAAACAGAGGAGGAGCGTGTCATCACAGAGCATAGAAACAGGAACCATCCACCCTGATCCTAACTGTGCAGAGACAATGGAAGCATGAGAAACAGAGGAGGAGCGTGTCATCACAGAGCATAGAAACAGGAACCATGCACCCTGATCCTAACTGTGCAGAGACAATGGAAGCATGAGAAATACCTGCTGAAATGTACACTAGTACACACTTTTGTGGAAATTGTCTGTCACATGACTGGCTGATTAGTTGTTCATAGAAATAGCATCGTCGGTAACTAAACAAACTATGATCATCTGTGTTAATGCATTTGATTGGAAACGACATTGCGTACACTCAGTACAGTATCCTCATAAGGACTTATAAGCTTCCTAAGAATTACCATCCCAATAACTCTTTAATATCGAATGAACGGAGACTTTATGATTAATTACTGGTTTTTATACATGAAGCAGAACCCACAGAAAAAGCACTGAAAAGCAAAATATTCAAATAGAACTTACTGTTCCCGAGTTGGAGTATTTCTTTTTCTTAATTTTCTTTTTTTGATTTATCACCTAAAAAAAAAAAAAAAAAAAAAAAAAAAGTCAATGTTTCCTTAGGGGAGCTCGGTTTCATGGGAATTTAGAAACTCTTCTGACAATTAAAATTCCCAGCTGAAGAAAACATGAATAAAAAAACAAAACCTCAGTGGGATTTTACTTTCTGTTTAAAATAAAAATCATCTTTTGTGTGAAGTGTGAAGTGTTAAGGTTAATTCACCAGCTAATTAGTGTGAATGCTATTGTAAATATGACATTATTTGGGAATGTTTCATATAATGGATGCTTACAAATGAGGCACCGAAACGCTTAAGATGTGCCAAACATTAATACATGACAGGTGCATGGTATGCTCAGGTAGTCTAAGCAGTCAATTTCCAGTTTACAAATTCTGTTTTGAACTGTTTATAAATTCTGTTCCTTGTGACAATACAGACTTTCTTCTTCTTCTTCTTCTTCTTCTTCTTCTTCTTCTTCTTCTTCTTCTTCTTCTTCTTCTTCTTCTTCTTCTTCACATTATAACTTGTGAACCACTAAATGGAATGAAATGCTCTTTTGCATGTGCGTAAAGGGTTTTGTGCAACTGACAGCTAGCGATTTCAGAGGCGACCGTCCCAAGAGAAAGGGCAGGGCAGGTTCTATAGTTGCACAATCCCTTGTCGATATTAGAGATCCAGCTGCTTGCACTCTGTGGCACTGCAGCAGCTAACAGTGATCCAGCACTTGACACACTCACACCTGCTCGGAGAGACCTGTCTCCCTCGCTGTGACCTGAGAGACAGCACACCTGTACGGAGAGACCTGTCTCCCTCGCTGTGACCTGAGAGGCAGCACACCTGTACGGAGAGACCTGTCTCCCTCGCTGTGACCTGATAGATAGCATTGATACACCTGCATGGAGAGACCTGTCTCCCTCGCTGTGACCTGATAGACAGCATTGATACACCTGCACGGAGAGACCTGTCTCCCTCGCTGTGACCTGAGAGACAGCATTGGTACACCTGCACAGAGAGACCTGTCTCCCTCTCTGTGACCTGATAGATAGCATTGATACACCTGCACGGAGAGACCTGTCTCCCTTGTTGTGACCTGAGAGACAGCATTGATACACCTGCACGGAGAGACCTGTCTCCCTCGCTGTGACGTGAGAGACAGCATTGGCACACCTGCACAGAGAGACCTGTCTCCCTTGCTGTAACCTTGCCATTGTAATTAGGTCATCAGATTATGCTTGAGAACACACTCACCTGCATAAGTGCACTCTTGAAAATACTTGATAAGATGAGACATGACATGGCCTAGACATGTCACAAGGAATAGGGGCTCACACACATGCAAAGTGTCCCTGTCAACAGCACTGATGTCCAGAGCACTGTGAGCTATCGACAGGCCGCATCACCCACATACAGAGAGGCTTTACTAGATTATTGAGTTTTCAGCAAAGAAAAGCAAAGACTATTGATTCAAACACAAGACAGGATTTAGTGGATGACAGCTGCATCTTTTAATAATTTAGGTAAAGTCTAACAGAAAAAAAAAAAAAAAACGTGCTCAGAATTTAAAACCCTACAGAGAAAATAGACTTAAGTGGCGCTACCATCTTTAAAGGATGCATTTGAACTGTAACCAGCAGTAATCTGCCTGAAGCCTGTATTTTTAATATTAACAATACATGACTGTTTAAATGCTGCCCAGCTGTGCGTTCCTTTTCTGTATTGCAGCACCATTACAGCACATTGGAGTTTTATTTCCCCATATGAACTGGGGTTCTCTATTTCTTTTTTTTTCCTTTCATAAATTTTTTTTTTACATCATAGCATGGAATGATTATCATGCCACTGTTACCCCAGTGAGACAAATGCATTTGTGTAGCATAGTTATTGTTGGATGGTGAACCAACAGGGCAACAGGGCAAACCCAGAAAGCTAAGATGAACTGCAAAATGTCCTGAAAAATAATAAAGTTCCCGATATCATTCATAATTTATATTAAAAAGCAGGCATGGGATGACGATGTATAGAGGAGACACAGAACCAGGGCTTCAATTGAATGCTACAGGCATTGCCGTGGTGGGCTCCAGCTGAGGGTGAAACAGGGGGTTACATGGCTGTGCTGTTGCAGGCTTGGCCTGCTCTGCATTGTTGAAAAGGGAATCTTTGGCACATTCTTCAGATTGAAATCACAGCTGATAAAGGGGATGGGCAATTTGATCAGGAGCTAAAATTGGGGCTTGTTTTGGAATTCTGGTTGGGACTCGGCACATTGGTTCTAGGTTGTCAAGTGAAAATAATAAAAGCATATCTGGGTGTCTCAAGTGTTTTTCAAGCAGGTAGGTTTGCAGCTACAATGATACACCGAGGATGAGCACATTGTTTTCAGTGCTGATGCAGCGAAACCAAATTCAACGCAAATCCAAGGCGATGCATCATTAAAGCCTGGTACTTGTTTAGCATGCTCCCTCAGCCACTCACCTCATATACATTGAACTGGCTTTGTCCTCTGGCTAGCTCTCGGTAGCTGGTTGTAAATTCTCCAATAAAGTCATGGCTGTGATTGAAAAAAAAAAAATCTGCATTAGCTAAGCCCTGTGGATTTATAACTGCAATGTGATGCTAACTGGAGGATTTTCACAGGCATTATTATTCAGAATGTAAAAGTTAACACATTGTTGCAAATCATAAATTAATTCTTTTGCAAAGCATAAAATATATTCATTAAACAATCATTCAGGCTAATACGCTTATGTTGTTGTCCCTGGTATTTAGAATGTCATTGTAAATACTTTTGGCAATCATCTTGCAGGAATTAATTTTGAACCCAACAAATGTTGACTTGGCAAGGTGCAGAATTCTCATCCACGCTATTAGCTCTCAAATCAACAGAGATCTAGCAATGGTTACTTCACCCTGAATGATTCCTAATCATTTTGAATTAGTAAACATTGCCCACGTACTAATTAGAAAGGATCTCAAGTGCTTGTCTGCTGTTTAGTCTGTTTATTAACCCCATATCCACACTACCTAAATAATTCTGTTGCATCTAAACAGCACAGAGTTGTGGCACAGCAGAGCAATGACTGGCAGAATGCAGTTATCTGTGCGCACAAGACACAGTTCTAATCGCATGTAATCTTAGGCTGTTAATATCCATTCATTAAAGGCAGTTTATTAAAGTACAAACAGCATTGCTTTGAAGTGTTATCCTGCCTGAGGGGAAATCGGTAATGAGTTACTCTAATCAAAAATAAATATTGCTAAATTTTCACCTCGTCCATTAAATGTATGTATTAGTTACTCAAATCACTTTTTCCTCAGTTAACAATATAATGTAATCTTGCTGTTTAAAGTTCAGCACCTCTCATTAATGGACCTGGATTTTTTTTCATTTTTGAGGCTTAGGGAGCAGGGAGTTTAGAACCAGCACTACAATCCCACGGTGGGATTGCTAAACACTGAGGCAATTTAGAGGCAAAGCTTTGAATCAGCTTAATTAACTCAATATATCATGTAGCAGATTTAAAAAGCCATTCAAATGCATTCCACACAATCATTAATGAAAATGATTGGAAACATAATTTCTTTCACTTTCATCAATAACATTAAACACTCACAGTCATAAAAGGGTTAGTGCCTTCAACGGCGTATCTTTAAACAGTCAATCATGAATACTGTTTTCCTAGGCAGGCAGAACCAATGACCAATACGTGATATGACCACATCTGTATTAGTTAAGATTGTGCCCTCACCTCCCTTTCTGAGGCAGGATGCAGCTTCAGTTTCTCTAATATGGACGCTCACTGCCTACAAGGATTTGACTCATTTCAAGAAACCTTCCAAACCTCTTTAAAAACCAGCTCTCCTTTTCCATTGCTTATCTGTATAAAGCTCCCTAAGAGGACAATATCTTCCAAGGATATATAATGAAAGTAGCATTGCTGTTTTTGGTATTGCAGTGTTTGCTGCTTGAATAGGCCTGCAGGAAAATATCAAGATCAGACTTCAGGCTTGACAGGAGTCCTGTTTCCCTCCTCCAGGTTCTTGAACCACACCCGGTGATTCTCATCCCATTCTCCCAGCCTCCCCCTTACCCCCCAGCTTCTGCCACACGCTGTCCTACCACTCCCTGGTGCACAAGAGGCTGAGAAAACCTGCAGAGACAATGGGCTTCAGACTAGCACTCCATTGGGACAAAAGCATGAACAATCAGGCTGAAGAGCTCCCCTGCACTACCCTTTCCTTTCCAGAAGCTATTCACAGCTGCTGCTTCTCATCTCCTCACCTCCCATCCCGGTCCCAGTCGTAGACCTCCACCTTAATTGTCCTGCAAGGAAAAGGCGCTGTTAATTACATAAAAAACACATGGAACACCATACTGCTGGAAAAAAAAAACTTGAAATTCAAATATGAAGCGTTTGCGTGCTATTGTCGCACATG
Organism: Polyodon spathula; assembly: GCF_017654505.1. Taxonomy (NCBI): domain Eukaryota; kingdom Metazoa; phylum Chordata; class Actinopteri; order Acipenseriformes; family Polyodontidae; genus Polyodon; species Polyodon spathula. The sequence goes on from NC_054558.1 coordinate 9,452,133, forward strand.
GCAGGTAATTATCTGTATATTGTGCCCCACGCGGAGGAGAGGCTAATGTAGGAATTGGCACCCAGTGCTTGTTCAGCAGAGTGACCACTCCGTGCTGCAGAGAAACTGAATAACCCCAGCGTGTGAGTGACTCGTCTGCTCATCCCTGAAGGACAGGGTGAGTCCAAGAGGTGTTAGGCACATTGAAAACTGTCAGTAATGCAGTATGCTGTCATTTGGCTGTCTATTCAAAATGTGTGTTGAAAGTAATGTTAGTACAGAGGCACCCTGTTGAGATGGATTGCAGTGATTAGGTGGGTTACTGAACCAACCTCCTTGTGTGTGTGTAAAAGAGAGACAGTGTGTGTGTGTGTGTGTGTGTGTGTGTGTGTGTGTGTGTGTGTGTGTGAGAGACAGTGTATGTGTGTGTGTGTGTAAGAGAGAGACTGTGTGTGTGTGTGTGTGTGTGTGTGTGTGTGTGTGTGTGTGTGTGAGAGAGAGACAGTGTGTGTGTGTGTGTGTGTGTGTGTGTGTATGTGTGTGAGAGAGAGAGACAGAATGTATGTGTGTGTGTGTGTGTGTGTGTGTGTGTGTGTGTGTGTGTGTGTGAGAGAGAGACAGTGTGTGTGTGTGTGTGTGTGTGTGTGTGTGTGTGTGTGTGTGTGTGTGTGTGTGTGTGTGTGTGTGAGAGAGTGTGTGTGTGTGTGTGTGTGTGAGAGAGAGAGACAGTGTATGTGTGTGTGTGTGTCTGTGTGTGTGTCTGTATGTATGTGTGTGAGAGAGAGACAGAGTGTATGTGTGTGTGTGAGAGAGAGAATGTGTGTTTGTGTGTGTGAGATAGAGTATGTGTGTGTCTGCGTGTGTGTGTGTGTGTGTGTGTGTGTGTGTGTGTGTGTGTGTGTGTGTGCGTGTCTGTGTGTGTGTGAGAGAGAGTATGTGTGTGTCTGTGTGTATGTATGAGTGTGCCTGTGTATGTGTGAGAGAGAGGGAGAGAGTCCAGAGTCTGTGTATTCAAGGGTCAAAGCTACACAAGACCAAAATGATAAAATGCAGGGAATAAAAAACACCAGGCAGTAAAGTGAACTCATTCCACAGATGAAAGTGAAAATTATTATTATTATTATTCATGAGATGGATTTTGACGTTAACAAGTCCAGTGTCTCCGTAACCAAGGTAACAAAACAAAACAGCTGACATCCCAGCAACAGAATGGGGCTTCAGCAAAGGACATAATAATATGGAAATGAAAGGAATACAGCTTGGATTGTTCTACCAAAATAACATTCAAATGACGTTTTCTAACCTGTGTTTTTCACTCTGCAAGCAAATGGGATGGAAAGCCTCACAATGCTAGGAAGTGCTTAATTTGGCAACTGGCATTTAACTAATTATTAGTTTGTAGTTGCAGCTTTGCCGCAGCTGGAAGTAATTGAGAGGGCAGTTATTGTTTTTTTTTTTATTTCCCTACTTTCTCTCAGCTACACATTTATATTCTCAATTGAAAGGTTAAAACATTGCTGTATGTGAATGCAATCAAATCTTTAAACGAACGAGTAAAACCATATAAAACTCCAATCCAGCAGAGACACTAAACACAGACTCTCAACTAGTGGCAATGCTGCTGTGGTCCAACGCAAAAATCTGAATATTGTGATCGAGCAGTTCAAGAAGGGTTTGTTAATGAAGTACTCTTGCAATCGTAGACCAAACATCAAACCCTAATGAGAGGAAGAGTCTGTCTGCTCTCGTTGCAATATCAAACGGTCAGAAACTTCAAAACACATTTTGTTCTGTTTCATCTTCCAGTAAATACATTACAATAAAACCCACAGGGCTAGATCCTCAAACCCATTTATTCCTGGTTGAGATTCACACAGTGATTTCACACAGGACAAAGTAAGAGCTAAATTGCTATATTGAGGGTTTACAGCAAATAGCTTTGAGAATCTAGACCATAACTTACCGAGCATGAGGTCCATGTAACACTGCCCTTGGTAACTGGACTAAGAGAATGAGTTCTTTCTTTGGTTGTAGGAGCATTGAATTAGAGAGTAAAGCCATTAACTGTATACAGCCTCTTCATGAAACGGAATACGACACTTCCACTTTACCGCTGGTAATCTGTTTTGTTTATTTGTATTGCACAAAGCTATTGGAGTTGGATCCTCTTTGCTTTTTACCTGTCAGATGCAATCACTCTCAAGGAGTCAGATACTTCTAAGGTTAGAATGTAAACCACAAAGGGATAAATCTCCTTTGACATTTCTCCAAGCTCCAGTCTGTGATTGAATCTGACAGCAAGCCCATCCTTACATTTCAATCCATTCGTGGTGATACGGTGAATCAAATAACGTAGAATCCCCCTGTTTGCCACAAGCCTGCTGAGCCCCCCTGGTGCTCATCTTGTTAAAAAGAAAACCTGGCCTCTTGACTTATTTTCCTATCTTTCTTTTTCAGGTCAGCCGTGGTCACGTACTATAGGCTGTCACTTGTTGCTGCAAAGAACTGCTCATTGTAAAATCATAATGACCATGCTAATTATTCTTTACTTTGCATGGATAAAGGCAGTATCACACTGAGCTGTAGTAAAGCTTTACTTTAAGACCCATTGATAACAATGTAATAGTTGGGTTCCCGAGTGGCACATCCAGTAAAGACGTTCCATGTGGAGTGCAGGATGCTTCCTATAGTCTGGATGTCATCGGTTTGAGTTCAGACTATTCCTTTGCCGACCGAGGATGGGAGCTCCCAGGGAGCGGCGCTCAATTGGCTGAGCACTGCCCGGGGAGAGGGAGGGCAAGGTCAGCTAGGGTGTCCTCGATTCACCGCGCACCAGCGACCCCTGTGGTCTGGCTGGGTGCCTGCAGGCTTGCCTATTATCTGCCATTGGCCTCCGATGCTGTAACACTGGGTGGCTGCATGGTGAATCTACATTGTGTAAAGAAGCAGGCACCTAATGGCACATGCCTCGGAAGACAGCGTGTGTTCGTCTTCGCCCCTCCCAAGTCAGCACAGGAGTGGTAGCGGTGAGCTGAGCCAAAAATAATTGAACGCTACTAAATAGATTTCCAGAAAGCTTTTGACAAAGTCCCACACAAAAGATTAATTCTCAAACTGAACGCAGTAGGGATTCAAGGAAACACATGTACATGGATTAGGGAGTGGTTAACATGTAGAAAACAGAAAGTACTGATTAGAGGAGAAACTTCAGAATGGAGTGTGGTAACCAGTGGAGTACCACAGGGATCAGTATTAAGTCCTCTGCTATTCCTAATCTACATTAATGATTTAGATTCTGGTATACTAAGCAAACTTGTTAAATTTGCAGATGACACAAAAATAGGGGGAGTGGCAAACACTGTTGCAGCAGCAAAGGTCATTCAAAATGATCTAGACAAGATTGAGAACTGGGCAGACACATGGCAAATGACATTTAATAGAGAAAAGTGTAAGGTACTGCACGCAGGAAATAAAAATGTGCATTATAAATATCATATGGGAGATAATGAAATTGGAGAAGGTATTTTATATACACAGTGGCTCTCAAAAGGAATTCCCCCCCCCCCCCCCCCCCCCTTGGACTTTTCCACATTTTGCCACTGATCAACTCAAAAAAAGTCCATAATGTCAAAGTGAAAAATAAAATCTACAAATTGTTCTAAATTAATTACAAATATAAAACAGAAAATAATTGATTGCATAAGTATTCATCCCCTTTGCTATGACACACATAAATAGCTCTGCTGCAACCAATTCTCTTTAGAAGTCACATAATTAGTTCAATGGAGCATACCAGTGTGCAATTAAGTTGTTTCACATGATTTCAGGTTAAATATACCTGTCTCTGGAAGATCCAACAGTTGGTTAGTACATTTCCTAACAAAAACTACATGAAGACAAAGGAACATTCAAAGCAAATCTGGAATAAGATTCTTCAAAACCACCAATCAGGGGTAGGATATAAGAACATTTCCAAGGCATTGCAAATCCCCCAGAGCACAGGAAAGTCCATTATTAAGAAATGGAGAGAATATGGCACAACTGTGAATCTGTCTAGAACAGGCCGTCCTCAAAAACCGAGTATCCGGGTGAGAAGGGCACTAGTCAGGGAGGCTACCAAGAGGCCTATGGCAACTCTAAAGGAGTTACAGTCTTCCACGAATAAGCTGGGAGTCACTGTGCATATGGCAACAATAGCCCGGGTGCTTCACAAAACTGGTCTTTATGGGAGAGTGGCAAAAAGAAAGCCATTGTTGAAAAATACATCAAATCTCGCCAAGAGTTTGCCAGAAGGCATGTGGGAGACACTGAGACTAAGTGGAAGAAGATTCTATGGTCTGATGAGACCATAATAGAGCTATTTGGCCTCAATGCTAAACGCTATGTTTGGAGCAAGCCTAACACCGCACATCATCCTGAGAACACCATCCCTACCGTGAAGCATGGTGGTGGCAGCATCATGCTATGAGGATGCTTCTCTGTGTCAGGGCTTGGAAAGCTTGTGAAGATAGAGGGCAAAATGGATGTAGCAAAGTACAGTGAAATCCTGGAGGAAAACCTGCTGAAGTCTGCAAGAGACCTGGGACTTGGGAGAAGATTCATCTTCCAGCAGGACAATGACCCCAAACATACAGCCAAAGCCACACCAGAGTGGCTTAAAAACAAAAAGGTCAATGTCCTGGAGTGGCCCAGTCAAAGCCCGGACCTCAATCCAATTGAGAATATGTGGACAGAGTTGAAATTTACTGTTCACCAAAGGTCCCCATCCAACTTGACAGAGCTTGAGCAATTTTGCAAAGAAGAATGGGCAAAAATTGCAGTGTCCAGATGTGCAAAGCTGATAGAGACTTATCTAAATAGACTCATGGCTGTAATTGCTGCCAAAGGTGCCTCTACCAAATGTTGACTCAGTGGGGTGAATACTTATGCAATCAATTATTTTCTGTTTTGTATTTGTAATTAATTTAGAACAATTTGTAGATTTTATTTTTCAGTTTGACATTATGGACTTTTTTTGTGTTTTTGTGTTGGCAACAACTCCTAATTAAATCCATTTTGATTCCATATTGTAACACAATAAAATGTGGAAAAGTCCAAGGGGGTGAATACTTTTGAGAGCCACTGTGCATGAGAAGGCTTGGTATTCCAGTTGTTAAAGCAAGGGGTTTGTTACCATAAGGTTCAAGGTTCAATACCTGCCTCTGACTCACTATGTGTGACCCTGAATTAGTCACTTAACCTCCTTGTGCTCCGTCCTTCGGATGAGATGTAACACTGAGATATGTAAAACTATACTGTATATATATATATATATATATATATATATATATATATATATATAATATATATATATTATATATCTATCACATGGAAAGGACCCTCACATTAAGATTAATTAACTGTTTAACTATTTATTATAAAGATATAATACAAGTGCACGTTCGTTGTATAATTACGTGTACAGTTCAAACCTCTTTTGATACCATTTACGTGTCACAGTACAACTATGGGGTGGATATCAACTATACACAAGGACCCAGATGATTCTCTGAAGGGTTAATGGACATGGCTCACCTGTCATAGTCCCCATTGCAGAGGGCTCGGACTGGGATTGCAAACGCTTGCCACACTGGATTCAGGGTATTCTTCACCACTTCCGTTTTGTGACAGATTGTAAACCTGGAAAAAGAATACAGAAAAGTATTTCCATCATGAACGTGTGTGGCATCTCAGCGGCTGCATGATGGCTGCTGGTTAAAGTAATGATGACGGATCCATCTGGGGGAGAGGCGCGTGCTACAGCAAGATGAAAGGGCTGCCATTCCAGACTTCATCTTGAGTGCAAGACACTTAGCAACAGATTCTCAGATACGTTGAGGTTTCAGTACAAAAAAGGGGGGCACCAGCAAAAATATAGCATTGCACACCCCCGCGTGCTGCTACAACTGCTTAAATATAGCATAGCACACCCCCGCGTGCTGCTACAACTGCTTAAATATAGCATAGCACACCCCCGCGTGCTGCTACAACTGCTTAAATATAGCATTGCACACCCCCACGTGCTGCTACAACTGCTTAAATATAGCACTGCACACCCCCGCGTGCTGCTACAACTGCTTAAATATAGCATAGCACACCCCCGCGTGCTGCTACAACTGCTTAAATATAGCATTGCACGCCCCCACGTGCTGCTACAACTGCTTAAATATAGCACTGCACACCCCCGCGTGCTGCTACAACTGCTTAAATACAGCATTACACACCCCCACGTGCTGCTACAACTGCTTAAATATAGCATTGCACACCCCCACGTGCTGCTACAACTGCTTAAATATAGCACTGCACACCCCCGCGTGCTGCTACAACTGCTTAAATATAGCATAGCACACCCCCACGTGCTGCTACAACTGCTTAAATAGCATTGCACGCCCCCACGTGCTGCTACAACTGATTAAATACAGCGTTACACACCCCCACATGCTGCTACAACTATAGCATAACACACCACCCACATGCTACAACTGTTTAAATATAGCATCGCACGTCCCCGCGTGCTGCTACAACTGCTTAAATATAGCATTGCACACCCCCGCGTGCTGCTACAACTGCTTAAATATAGCATTGCACACCCCCGCGTGCTGCTACAACTGCTTAAATATAGCATTGCACACCCCCGCGTGCTGCTACAACTGCTTAAATAACGTACCTGTAAGTCTGTTTCAAAGCTCTTTTTAAAATGCCTGCTCTAGTGCACTGACAGTGTCAGGATTATTGGCGTCATTGTCAAACAGGTAACACAGCAATAACGATCCATGATGTGGAACAGAAGAGCCAGAGCACTTTTTTTTTTAAATCACTCTTCCTGATTTAGAGCAGTGGTGCTCAGTCCTGGTTTTCCTTTTGCCTGAGCTCTCAATTACTTAACTAAACCCTTAATTGAACTAATAATGATCTTAATTAGGGCTTTAAATTTAAATTTCAGCTCTTTCAGAATTTCAGCTCAACTATAAAATGTTAGAAGTAACTTGAAATCTGCACATTTTTAGAGCTGAGAATAATTAAAAAGGCCTAATTCAGCTACTTGTTAGTTCAATTAAGGGTTTTCAAGTAATTGAGAGCTCAGTTGAAATGAAAACCAAAAGGTACAGGGTCCCCAAGAACCAGGATTGAGCACCACTGATTTAGAGGACAGATTTCAAACCCCAGAGCACTCAAGAGGACATTTTGAAAAGAGCTTTGAAACAGACTTCAAAGTTATAAGTGTAAAAAGTTGTCAGGATGTTAATGAAAATAAATGACAGGTACATTAATTTAAACAGTTGTAGCAACACGTGGGGTTGTAGAACGCTATATTTTTTGGTAAACCCTCATTTGCTCTTTAATCTAAACCAGGGGTTCTCAAACTCGTTCATGGGGACCCCCTGTGTCTGTTGATTTTCATTCCAACCGAGCTCTCAATTACTTAACTAGACCCTTAATTGAACTAACAAGTAGCTTAATTAGACATTTTTACTTGTTTTCAACTCTTAAACAGTTGTAGTTCAAGTTACTTATCAAATGTTTTAGCGAAATTGAAATATGCAACTGTTCAAGAGCTAAAAACAAGTACAAAGGTCTAATTAAGCAAATTATCAGTTCAATTAAGGGTCTAGATAAGTAACTGACAGCTTGGTTGTAATGAAAATCAGCAGCCACAGAGGGTCCCCAGGACTGAATTTGAGAAACTCTGATTTAAACAATGTAATAAAATAAATAAATTAAAACTCATCAGGAGCAAGTCATTGTTACCTACTAAATAAACCCTGGTGAGATATAAAAGGATAAAAAAAAAAACTGTAAATCTGACAATTTTTGTAAAATAAAAAACAAAAACGATCAAGAGCATCGCTGTGGACAACAAGACCTGAGGAAAGCACTCTAACGAGCCCCTGTGCAGCAGCAGGTTCTTTCAGAGACTCGGTGTGGCAACAGTCAATCTCTTTGCAGGTATTGGAAACCACTTAGAATAATCAGCGCAATCTCAGAAAATCTCCTTCCGTGTCAGAAAATAATTAGATTTGATAAAGTAGTGAAGAGCCCATAAAACATTGTCTAGCAGTAACAAAGCCGCGGTGCATTATCATTTTAACAGGACGAGCATCCAGCTGCACACCTTTCAACTCGGTCCCCAGGTCCCCTGAGCACCCTAGAGAAAGAAAGGCTCTACAGAAGCAATGGCAATAAACACTGACATGCAGTGTATGGAACCCGGCAGATTTATTTTTGGACTTGGAAACAGTTCAAATCTGCCGAATTCTAATCATGTCATGGTATGTGTGGACGAGGAGGCTGGAAGCAGGCTGCTGAACATCTGTTACAACGCTGAAGGTATTCCTGAGCGTATAACAAGAGCTCTGATTAGTGGCCTCCGTGGGACCTCCACTTATTTAGGGGATACATACAAATTCTTTCTCCTTGTTTTCACAACTTTTAGTTTTGTGACAGATTGCAGTCTAGGAACTGGGGTGCTTATTTAACAAAACTGGGATGCTTATTCACAGTATTACAAAGAATACAAATAATCACTCACAGGGTATCAGGGCTTGCACTTGTGAGAAGGGTTAATATCTGATATGGGCTACAATGAAGGGTTAATATCTAATATGGGCCACCATGAAGGGTCCATGTCTTATATAATCTACAATGAAGGGTTAATGTCTGATATGGGCTAAATATTGACACTGTGCATAAAAAAGTTTCTGCTGTGCTAGCGAGCTGGAGTCTGAAATGGCGCTTTACTGGTGTGGGCTGTGAATATCTGAATTGCTGCATCTCCCATGCGAATGCAGAGTGTTCTGATCAGAAACACACCCCTAAGCCTCCAGCAGAACCAGGTGCTCCACTAGTTGTGATTTATTTCTGACTGCCAGTCATGTCTTAAAGGGGCAGTGAAATCTACATTTGTTAAAGAATACTTTCTTACTTTAGAGAAGTCAGGAATGGCTCTGCCAATGGTACTGTAATAATGGTACTGACATCAGCATCACAAAACAAGGACAACAGCTCAGGTGAGACAGCCATTAAATGTATTTATCTAAATGCTAGAAGTATCAGAAACAAAATTCTAGAACTTGAAGCTACTGCACTAATAGGTAACTATGATGTGATAGGTGTTACTGAAACTTGGTTGTCTGAGAGTGATGGGGACGAATATGTGGGTATACACTGTATAGGAAAGACAGGCAGGACAGAAGAAGAGGAGGGGTAGCGCTATACATAAGAAACAGTCTTGAAGCCCAGGGGTTAAACCTGGACAAAGAAAATAAAGCCAAATCAATATGGGTCAGAATAACGGACAAAAATTCAAAGGGCATAATAATAGGAGCATGCTATAGACCGCCAGATTCAGACGGTGAGCACAATAATCTGTTATACAATGACATTAGAAATGCATGTAGCAAAGGAGAAGACATACTAATGGGGGATTTCAACTTCCCCCATATAAAATGGGAAAACCCGGTGGGGAGCACGAAGGATGAAATTGAAATGGTGGAAATGACAAATGACTGCTTCCTAACACAATTTGTCAAGGCACCGACTAAAGGGGAGGCATGCCTTGATTTAGTCTTTTCAAATAACGAAGATAGAATAACTAAAACAGAGGTCAGAGAACCACTGGCAAACTCAGACCACAACATGGTCTCATTTGAAGTGTTTTTTAAAACCCCAAAAGTAATGACTAAAGCTAAGGTTTACAATTTTAGAAAAGCAAACTATGAAGGTATGAAACAGAGACTAACAGAAGTAGATTGGAGTAAAATAGAGAAAACACCCACAGAAGAAGGATGGTTGTTCTTCAAAAATGTAGTACTAGAGGCGCAAAACAATTACATCCCTAAAGTAGACAAATCTAAATGTAAAACTAAATGGCCAAAATGGTTTAATAGCTCAATTAAAAAAAATATTCAGCGAAAAAAGGGCACTTTACAGAGCATTAAAAAAGGACCAAAAAGAAAGTACGCAGAAAGAGTACACAGAACTGCAAACGCAAAAAGGAAGTTAGAAAGGCCAAGAGAGAAATAAAAATGAACATTGCTAAGGGGGCTAAAATCAATTCCAAAATGTTTTTCCAATATTACAACAGCAAGAGAACATTCAAAGAGGAGGTTAAATGTTTAAGAGATACAAATGGCAAAATCGTAGATGAAGAAAAAAAAAATAGCAAATATATTAAATGATTACTTTTCACAAGTTTTTACAAAGGAAGATACTGACAACATGCCCCACATGTCATCCAGTTCCTATCCAGTTTTAAATAACTTTAGCATAACCGAGGCAGAAGTGTTAAAGGGACTAGGAGCTCTTAAAATAAACAAATCCCCTGGGCCGGATGAGATCCTCCCAATAGTACTCAAAGAAATGAAAGAAGTTATTTACAAACTGCTAACTTAGGTCATGCAGCAGTCTCTTGACACAGGGGTGGTACCGACAGACTGGAAAATTGCAAACGTAATACCGATCCACAAAAAGGGAAACAAAACTGAACCAGGTAACTACAGACCAGTAAGCCTGACTTCTATTATATGCAAACTTATGGAAACTATAATAAGATCCAAAATGGAAAATTACCTATATGGTAACAGGGTCCTGGGAGACAGTCAACATGGTTTTAGGAAAGGGAGATCGTGTCTAACTAACTTGCTTGATTTTTTTGAGGATGCAACATCGATAATGGATAATTGCAAAGCATATGACATGGTTTATTTAGATTTCCAGAAAGCTTTTGACAAAGTCCCACACAAAAGATTAATTCTCAAACTGAACGCAGTTGGGATTCAAGGAAACACATGTACATGGATTAGGGAGTGGTTAACATGTAGAAAACAAAAAGTACTGATTAGAGGAGAAACCTCAGAATGGAGTGTGGTAACCAGTGGAGTACCACAGTGATCAGTATTAGGTCCTCTGCTATTCCTAATCTACATTAATGATTTAGATTCTGGTATAGTAAGCAAACTTGTTAAATTTGCAGACGACACAAAAATAGGGGGAGTGGCAAACACTGTTGCAGCAGCAAAGGTCATTCAAAATGATCTAGACAAGATTCAGAACTGGGCAGACACATGGCAAATGACATTTAATAGAGAAAAGTGTAAGGTACTGCACGCAGGAAATAAAAATGTACATTATAAATATCATATGGGAGATACTGAAATTGGAGAAGGAATCTATGAAAAAGACCTAGGAGTTTTTGTTGACTCAGAAATGTCTTCATCTAGACAATGTGGGAAAGCTATAAAAAAGGCTAACAAGATGCTCGGATACATTGTGAAAAGTGTTGAATTTAAATCAAGGGAAGTAATGTTAAAACTGTACAATGCACTAGTAAGACCTCGTCTTGAATATTGTGTGCAGTTCTGGTCACCTCGCTATAAAAAAGATATTGCTGCTCTAGAAAGAGTGCAAAGAAGAGCGACCAGAATTATTCCGGGCTTAAAAGGCATGTCATATGCAGACAGGCTAAAAGAATTGAATCTATTCAGTCTTGAACAAAGAAGACTACGTGGCGACCTAATTCAAGCATTCAAAATTCTAAAAGGTATTGACAATGTCGACCCAAGGGACTTTTTGACCTGAAAAAAGAAACAAGGACCAGGGGTCACAAATGGAGATTAGACAAAGGGGTATTCAGAACAGAAAATAGGAGGCACTTTTTTACACAGAGAATTGTGAGGGTCTGGAATCAACTCCCCAGTAATGTTGTTGAAGCTGACACCCTGGGATCCTTCAAGAAGCTGCTTGATGAGATTCTGGGATCAATAAGCTACTAACAACCAAACGAGCAAGATGGGCCGAATGGCTTCCTCTCGTTTGTAAACTTTCTTATGTTCTTATGTTCTAATAGTACTGACCTCTCGACTAACGAGCCTGCTCTTCAGTTGAATGGAAAGCAGTTCATCTTTGAGCATGCAGCCCTTGCCTTTCCATTAAATTAAACTGTCTGAGATGCCCATCCTTTGCAGTAACACATGAGTACTGGCAGCTCGATGCATGAACGATTGCTGTCTCCTGCTGGCGTTTACAGCTTGAACACAGAAGTGAACTGTTACCTTGCATCATTAGTCCTGTAACTGCATTTCACATCCACACTTGCTATCCATTCACTTCTGAAACAGCTGTTAACATTATAAACAGCAGAGATGCTACATGCAAAAGGAACTGCAAACTTACGTTCCATCTTCATTGCTTCTGTAAAAGACCATGAACGGGTCTGACTTCCCAAAGAAATCCTTCTTGTCCAGCTTGTTGGCACAGAACTGCATAGTCGCATAGTCCTGCAAAAGAAAAGAGATCGAGCCTATTCATCTGAAACCATCGAAGAGATCTGAAGACAGGAGGTACCTTGTTCCAAGTTCTTGATCCTGTGTAACAAATAGGTTTTCATTACATCCTCCCCTAGGTAATGCAACAACCAATGCATTGATCTGACCATGTGTGAAAAGCTGTCCAAAGTCACATATCTCATATTATTTCAGTATGAGATCCAACTTCCTCTCTGGGCCCTGCTGGCTAGATTACTACATTAGCGGGTTCAGTGCCTGTACTGTTAATAGGACTATGACAGTGTAACAGTCATTCATATCTCCCACTGCTTCAGGCAGGACAGCACGCATTGCGGGTGTCCCAGCAATACCCCCACAGTCACCTAAGGCAGGAAACATCATTCATCCTAATGGAATGTATTTTAAATACATTAAAAGAGCTGATTTCCAGTATTTCACAATTTTTGATGCACTGGAGAATCACCAGTGGTGTTTTACCAATAGACTCAAAGGTGTATTCTATCACTGAGCAGCTGGAATGCACTGAGGGAGAGTTCTATCACTGAGCAGCTGGAATGCACTGAGGGAGAGGGAGGCTGTGTGGGTCAGGGGCTCCTGTAGCAATACAATTACCACACGCTGTTGAACTACGCTGCCCAATCCACAAACAGCAGGCAAACCCATGCATTTCACAGCCAGCGTTAAAACCTCAGGTTTGTCTTAGGGTACTGTATGAGAGCAAGGGACTTATTATATAATAAAATACACAGAGACATTGGGTCACCTATCTGCCCTTTCCCTTATGTATATTAGCCAGAGCTTAATTTTGTAATATTATTATTATTTAAAGATCCAGACCAAAAGCTCCATAAATATGTAACAGCCTTTGAATTCAGATTTTTTTATGTTTCATTCAAATCATTATCAGAGAGCACTTCATTAGTGCTGTGCTTTATTTTATTCTGTTACACTCAAGTGAGGAGAAAGAAATATTTGAGACTGAAATGCATCTAACTGGAGTTCAGTTGAGGGGGGAGTCATGGATGGTGGAGCACGAGAATTTGTTTTAACATTACTCTTCCTAAAAGTTCTCAATAATGAACATTTCAAGGATCATTGGGCTAATTATTTAATAGACAATGTAAAGGAGGAGCCTAAAATAAGCTGTACCGAGGGCTGCATTCCCAGAGCTCTTTACTCCAAGTCATCATTTGCACTTGTATTTGCATTTGTTGGATATAAATGAACACTTCAGTAAAAATGCAGCAAAATGTAAATCCGTCCAACTTGTTGTCGCGTGTGTAGACAATGACAGTTCATTGCCAGGCCTGTAACAGAGTGATGCAATGCTCATTAGATAATGACAGTGCATTGCCAGGCCTGTAACAGAAGCTCTGTGATACAATGCTCATTAGACAATGACAGTGCATTGCCAGGCCTGTAACAGAAGCTCTGTGATACAATGCTCATTGGATAATGACAGGGCATTGCCACACCTGTAACAGAGTGATGCAATGCTCATTAGACAATGACTGGGCATTGCCACGCCTGTAACAGAGTGATGCAATGCTCATTAGAAAATGACTGGGTATTGCCAGGCCTGTAACAGAAGCTCTGTGATGCAATGCTCATTAGGGTTCTGAACCTGCTGTACGGGGGGAAACTCCATGAGCAGGGTCTCCCTACTTTAGCATCAGAGCCAATCTTTAAAGATCTCATATTGAACAACACAACTGTCTGCATTGGGCTTTAACCATTGCACCAGAGCCTGACTGCCACATTTCACAAAATAACAACTTTGGAAAAATGTCCACAGAGGAATGAACTGGACCCTGGACATGATTATTGAAACGTGACCTAATATGAGAATTGTACTGGTAGCCATAACAGCGTTGGAATCCGTGATGTCTCCGAATATCAAATACCAATGAATTCCAAATGTAAAGACTGCAGGATCCACATGTCCTTCTAGCACCCAATAAATGATTGGAAAAAACAATACAAAATGAAGCTGGAAGAATGCAATAGACAGTTGTACTGTAATTCTGCAGCTCTTATAAAGCAATTCACTGGAAATGCACACTTTTTGAAATTAGCATTGGCTCTAATTGTGAAAGCAGACATGCCATCATGCCATCACACATTACTTTACAGTCAGCAGCTACTTCCTGAAGCTCTGCTCCACCCTAATTCAATTACACTGCTCTGAGCCCCTGTCCCAGCAGCCTGCCCCACTCTTCAGCTGCATTGTCAAGGAAGAGCCGCAGGAGGTGTGACGGGACGCGAGGAGAGTGCCTGCCTACTGCCAGCACAGCATTTAGCCTGAATCCTTGAACCTGCTAATCTACTGCTGTTGGAAATACCCCCCCTGCTTCATTAAACTCCAGCACTGGCAGCATGCAGTTAAGTTTCGTACTGCTGTGATTTCCTTTACTGATCCACAGGCTGGAGTGATGTGATAAGAGACGCCGCTGGATTTCTGCAGCTCACATTCTCCCCCGTTGTGTCACATACAGAATGTAACCCTTTCCTCTCGGTTGAGATGGTTCTTTTTTTGAAAATTGGGATATTAGCCACACACAGATACTTATTGTCTGTCTGTCTGTCTGTCTGTCTGTCTGTCTGTCTGTCTGTCTGTCTGCCTGTCTGCCTGCTGTCTATCTATCTATCTGCCTGTCTGTCTGTCTGTCTGTCTGTCTATCTACCTGCCTGCCTGCCTGCCTGCCTGCCTGTCTATATGCCTGTCTGTCTGTCTGTCTGTCTGTTGGTCTATCTACCTGTCTGTCTATCTATCTGCCTGCCTGTCTGTCTGTCTGTCTGTCTGTCTGTCTGTCTGTCTATCTATCTGCCTGCCTGTCTGTCTGTCTATCTGTCTGTCTGACAGTTGATATTTGTTTGACTTGCCCCTACAGTATTTTATGCTAGCCCACCTCTTGCAATTATATATTTTAATAGCTTGTGATTTTCATTTTCATGTTCTATTTCATGACTGAAGGAGATAACATCGAATTGCAAAGGGAGAGGAGAGAATCTCATCAGCTTGATATCTGCATACACACACATGCATGAGGCGAAAAGCCATTTGAATGATTTGCTATTTTGTATTGATCCTGATGAGCAATAAGTTAAATACATGAGGAGTAATAAATGCAATCAGTGCAGGCTGGAGGCAGCTGTGCCGGCCTCTCTGCTTGTGCATACCCCAGGGCTCGCGGAGACCAGTTCATTTCTTTAAAAAAACAAGGACAGCAGGCAAGTCTTTTCCGGCAGTGGTTTGAGGTAGAGCCCACCAAAAATGATGAGATAGGTATTAGAGATATTTATACTGAACAAAAATATAAATGCAACGTGCAACAATTTCAAAGATTTTACTGAGGTACAGATCATATAAGGAAATCAGTCAATTGAAATAAATTTATTAGGCCCAAATCTATGGATTTCACATGACTGGGAATACAGATATGCATCTGTTGCTCACAGATACCTTAAAAAAAAGGTAGGGGCATGGATCAGAAAACCAGTCAGTATTTGGTGTGACCACCATTTGCCTCATGCAGCGCGACACATCTCCCTCGCATAGAGTTGATCAGGCTGTTGATTGTGGCCTGTGGAATGTTGTCCCACTCTTCTTCAATGGCTGTGCGAAGTTGCTGGATATTGGCGGGAACTGGAACACGCTGTCGTACACGTCGATCCAGAGCATCCCAAACATGCTCAATGGGTGACATGTCTGGTGAGTATGCAAGCCATGGAAGAACTGGGACATTTTCAGCTTCCAGGAATTGTGTACAGATCCTTGCGACATGGGGCCGTGCATTATCATGCTGAAACATGAGGTGATGGCGGCGGATGAATGGCACGACAATGGGCCTCAGGATCTCGTCACGGTATCTCTGTGCATTCAAATTGCCATCAATAAAATGCAACTGTGTTCATTGCCCGTAGATTATGCCTGCCCATACCATAACCCCACCGCCACCATGGGGCACTCTGTTCACAACGTTGATATCAGCAAACCGCTCGCCCACACGACGCCATACATGTTGTCTGCCATCTGCCTGGTACAGTTGAAACTGGCATTCATCCATGAAGAGCACACTGCTCCAGTGTGCCAGTGGCCATCGAAGGTGAGCATTTGCCCACTGAAATTGGTTATGGCGCCGAACTGCAGTCAGGTCAAGACCCTGGTGAGGACAATGAGCACGCAGATGAGCTTCCCTGAGAAAGTATCTGACAGTTTGTGCAGAAATTCTTCGGTTGTGCAAACCCACAGTTTCATCAGCTGTCCGAGTGGCTGGTCTCAGACGAACCTGCAGGTGAAGAAGCCGGATGTGGAGGTCCTGGGCTGGCGTGGTCTGCGGTTGTGAGGCCGGTTGGACGTACTGTCAAATTCTCTAAAACGACGTTGGAGGCGGCTTATGGTAGAGAAATGAACATTCAATTCTCTGGCAACAGCTCTGGTGGACATTCCTGCAGTCAGCATGCCAATTGCACGCTTCCTCAAAACTTGAGACATCTGTGGCATTGTGTTGTGTGACAAAACTGCACATTTTAGAGTGGCCTTTTATTGTCCCCAGCACAAGGTGCCCCTGTGTAATGATCATGCTGTTTAATCAGCTTCTTGATATGCAACACCTGTCAGGTGGATGGATTATCTTGGCAAAGATCTTGTAAACAAATTTGTGCACAAAATTTGAGAGGAATAAGCTTTCTGTGCGTATGGAACATTTCTGGGATCTTTTATTTCAGCTCATGAAACATGGGACCAACACTTCACATGTCGCGTTTATATTTTTGTTCAGTGTACATATAGAATGAAATGGCTTCTCATAAAACAGTTTTATCAGACGCAAGAAGTTGTATCCAAAGTGGCTGAGCACCGACAGCTATTAAACAAAATGGGAAGTTATCGATATTTACTGTATTTTATTTATAGTGAATTTTGACGGTTGCATCAAACTACAAACGCAGTAACAATTTACCTGTTTATCAACTGTGATTAGATTGCAAGCGTAATTTACAGGGAAATTGTGTGCTTATGTTTCTAATGCTGTAAGCTGACTGACAGCACTGCTCATTCGAGAGGTAGCACCCCTACAGAAGGTGGAGTAGTGCATGACTAGAGCTCAGCGCAGGTCGCAGACAGATTAAGTTGGGACTGTGATAGGAGGAGACTTTGCACTCTGTAAACAATGGTCTGCAGAGTCCTAGTTTGCTTGTAGAGTGAGATAATATATTCCAATTGGATCTGCGTTTTAGTACTGCGTGCAAGGATGGGTCAGGGCAACTGCCAAATCCTGCTGCATTTTAATTGAATGCATTTGAACACGTTTGGATGGATGGGGCATGAAGAATTCCTGTTTGCAGGACAGTCCTGTTTGTGTTGCCTGGGTGGTTTTATTCCAATCTATTGCCCTGGGTTGTTGGTAAACTGTGCCATTGTTGCCCGACTACAATTGGTAATTGTGACTCTAAGGTGTTAATAATGTGCTAATGGTGTTTTATAGCCCTCTGCAAGCAAGTAAGGGGGCTATTTCAGTATTCTCTCATCTGAAGCCTATGTGAAGCAGGGGAATGCTCTTAATGTAATTACCTGGAGCTAACACCTTTTGTTTCCAGAGATAAATTCTGCCATATAGACTAAATCACCCTGCTTTACAATGTATCATTAAAAAAAATAATTGTAGCACCTCCCACACATCTACATGTTATGTTTAGCCTTGCCTACATTCACCTATTTTAACAAAAAATCACCTACACATCTCTGATTTTTTAAAATTTGATATTTATATAATTAAAGTTGTATGATGCAGAAATAATTACCATTCAATACTGATCTATTTACCTTCCGCGCGAGTTCGAGTACGGGAGTCTCTACTGAGCTACGTAACTAAATTGGTCACGTGATAAGAAAAGGCAGCCCTAAGTCTGCTCTGCATTCATATACATGCAAAGCCCTGGGCCACCTTAAATAACAAGTGTGAACGGGGTCTAAGATTTTAAAATCCATTTCTCACTTTTTCTTTTGTTAGAAACATTGTCTCTGCCCCCCTCCCTTTAATTAAATGTAATATTTAAAATACAACATTAATTAATTAATTAATTAAAAGTGGTACCAAATCACTTCCTGTGTTGCTGTTTAAACTCAAATCCAGTGATCTAGCTGCAATTAGACCATGTGACCTACATCAACGGTACCAAGATGAAGCAATCTATTTATAGGGCTGCAATTGAAATCATTGAATAAGGGGTTTCATTTGAAATATCTTAATATCCTGAATTAAAAAAAATAACCAAAAGACTCAGGACAATTAAAGGGGAGCAGTAAAAAAAAAAAAATTATTAAGAATTGTTAGTACTCCTTTAAAGATTGATTACAGGAGGGTCTCTAGAAATACTTTATAGTACTATAAAGAATGAGCAGCATCCAGGTTAATTTGAAATCATTTTACAAAGCAGGTCCGAGTGGGCTCCAGTGTCAAACTGGAATCGACAATAAAATCCTGAAACTAAATTAGGCAATACACTCTCCAGGAGAGGGGCCGAGCCTCCTGTGGAGCAGGGGAAAAAGATCAATGGTTCTTCGACATCAAGGAGGAAGCGTGGGCTGTACGTCTGAGTGACAAAGCTGGACCCCAAAGACAACTGAACGCAATGTGAAGTGAAGGCTTCATTAGCCTCTACTGATGGTTAGCTAGTCTTTTCAGGAGTAGAATTGCTGTTTATGTTTCATTGCTATTTGTTACTTTGTAGAGCAACTTTTTTGTGTGCTGTGCTTTTGGCACACATTTGAGCACACAAGCTTTTTCAAGCTTAGTAATTATGGTAGACATTATGTATTCTTATTATTACTTACAAAATTGAACCTTTGTGTGGCCTCAAGGACTTAATACATATTTAATACAAGCTCACTTCACTTAATTTAAACTATATATGCTTAACTACATTCAAATACATGAGACTTTGTTTCATTAGTAACACAGCCATCATGGATAATGAAACAGTGTTGATATAAACTGTTTCTATTGCTTTGTACAAAAGATCAGCATGCAGATATAGCTGTGTGAAGACTGATTGATCCTCATGCAGATATAGCTGTGTGAAGGCTGATTGATCCTCATGCAGATATGGCTGTGTGAAGGCCGATTGATCCTCATGCACATATGGCTGTGTGAAGGCTGATTGATCCTCATGCAGATATGGCTGTGTGAAGGTTGATTGATCCTCATGCAGATATGGCTGTGTGAAGGCTGACTGATTATGTTCAGTACAGTACTGAAAATAGATCATTTATCATGCTTGTTTAATGATTTCCACTGTACTTTTACAAAGGTTTTAATGGCTTTTGTAATTGCTGATAGAAAGACGAATACTGAAGAAACATTACCTTTTTATTATGTACTATTACTATTAGCACTTAAAACATATTCAGTTCACTTTACTGCCTGGTGTTTTTTATTCACTGCAGTTTATCCTTGTGGTCTTGTGTAGCTGAGACCCTTGAATACACACACACACACACAAACACACACACACACACACACACACACACACACACGCACACACTCTCTCTCACTCACACTCTCTCTTTCTGACACACACAGGCAGACAGACAGACAGACAGACAGGCACACACTCTCTCCCTCTCACTCTCACACACTCACACTCTTACTCACACACACACACATACACACACACTGTCTCTCTTTATCTCGCTCTCTGTCACACACACTCTCACTCACACACACATACACACACAGACAGACAAACACACACACTCTCTCTCTCTCTCTCTGTAGCTCTCTCTCTCACACACACATACACACACAAACAGATAAACACACACTCTCTCTCTCTTTCTCTCTGTAGCTCTCTCTCTCACACACACATACAAACACACAGACAGATAAACACACACACTCTCTCCCTCTCACACTCTCTCTCTCTCTCTCTCTCTCTCTCTCTCTCTCTCTCTCTCTCTCTCTCTCTCTCTCTCTCTCTCTCTCTCTCTCTCACACACAGTGCTTCGATTGAAATGACATCCATTCCACAGGAAGAGCAGTTGTGACATTTCCAGCACGCTTTCCTCACAGCGCTTCATTACAGCCTGCCATACCCCCCTCTGCTTTGTAACAGTTTTAAACAGGAGAGCAAAGGGCTGAAGCAGAGCCACCAGCAACGCACTGAAATTAAAAAGAATGGTCACCACTGCCAGAGTGACAACCTGGAATTGCAAGCAAGCAAAGCAGCTTCTTAAATGCCCTTTCGCTTGCTGAAACAGATAGAAACGCGTCATGTATTACTATAGGTTTTGGAATCAGATCACCTCAACCTATGATCCAAGATGCTTGTGACAGGTAATTGTAAATTGTTTAAGTTAATTATGTACTGGGCGCTGTGTAATCCCTTCAAGGCTCTTGCCCATGTATTTAAAAAAGTACTTAGCTTCAAATTCTTAGTTCAATGGTTTTTAATTAAATAGTAAAGTCCAAAACATGTAGCTTATATCACACATCGACTATTTTATATAATTCCCAGTGTTTCCTTTTGGGGGTGCTATCTCTGGGATCAGTCTTCCCAAATATCCCAATATTGTCCACGATTGATGCAAGCAGAGGTGTAACACCATAAGAATAGATCATAGATCACAATTCCATTCCTTATTATTTATTATTTAAAAAGAACAAAGGCCTTTCGGCCTTCACCATGTTTTGATAAGTCAGTGTTAAAGTGCTTTGAGTACAGGAGCTTCAGTTCTCCTGGTCTCCTGTAGACATATGTATCCCAGCCTGGGTTAGCTTTGGTAAAAGCATGCTGTAGCAAAGTGAAATAAACTATTGTTAAGCATGGTAAAGCACACAGAGACATGTTGAAGCATAAAAAACAACAACAACTAACCTTGTACAGTCAAGCCATGGGGAAAGCATGTGAGCACTGCTACATGACCACACAGTGGTAAACCTTTTCAAATGGAATGTCACCTCTAACTGGAATTACCCAATCGCTAGTACCGTAGGGTAAATAAACCAATACAAGAAATACCACTGGTGTGAACAGCGTGGCGAACCATCAGCAAGCAACAGCAACAGGGTAACCCTTCACAGCTAACAGCCACACCTAACAAGGCAGTATCACAGAAAACAGGATCAAAGAGCATGCAATCCAACCCACTGGGAAATACAAACACAACTTGGGTACTTACTCTGCAGTTTCCAAGCTCTTCCGCTGATAAAATGACTGTCCCGCATTTCTTCCCTGGGATCCCACTGAAAAATAACAACAACAATTAGTAACATTCAGGCACATCATATTTTGCACACACAAGCTTGTGCATGGAAAACAATCCAAGACGGAGCGAGTTTTGTGGAAGTTTAGGTATACAGTATATATGCCCTGCTTTCCTGGGCATGGTCACTGTATTGTACCACTTTCTAATACCTTTAGAGTCATGACTGTGTTCTGTTCATTTTCCATACAGCGCTGAAACCAAATACACTTTAATTTAATGTTTCACTATTTGACAAGCATTTATAACTAACCAATCTACTGTCAGATCTGCATTAATCAAAAATTGCAATATACCTTGAGTCCAATAACTCACCAATGAGTTCATTAATCATTTATGACTAATAGCTAAGAGGGCATTATTTTAATAGTTAGGAACTCTTTGTTTAATAGCGAGTCACTGGTGAGCCATTGGAGTCTACACAGGTAGTAACTCATGCTTAACACATGCCTAATGGTGGGCTGGTAAAGTAATGCGACTCACACAAGCATGTCAAACCTTTCTGCTCCTTTCCTATAAAGAATGACAACAATCACTCTGAAGTTGTTCTCAATCTAGATCCTCAGGGACCCCTGTGTCTGCTGGTTTTCATTCCAGCTGAGCTCTCAATTACTTAACTAAACCCTTCATTAAACTAACAATTTGCTTAATTAGGCCTTTTTAATTGTTTTCTGCTCTTAAACAGTTGGATTTCAGCTTAATAAAACAATATGAGTAACTTGAAATCTGCAACTTTTTAGGAGGTGAGAACAATTAAAACGGCCTAATGAAGCTACTTGTTAGTTCAATGAAGGGCTTAGTTAAGTAATTGAGAACTCAGTTGTGATGAAAGCTAGAAGACACAGGGGTCCCCGAGGACCAGGATTGAGAAGCGCTCTAGTGGAGTCGAGCGAGCGAGGCAGCACGGGACAAACCCAGCCACTCCTGGAGGGCTGCCACTGTTTGATTCCAGTGAGCTCTGCACCGTGCTGCCCTGGAGAGAAGCACTTATAATAACTGCTGAGCCGTTTTGCATTTAATATTTCCTGTAGTACGCGTCTGGTTGATACAGGAAACAAAAGCTCATTAACACTCCTCTTTACCCAATGCCACTTATTGTTTACATATCACACACTAACCCCTGCATTATTCCCTACAGATCACACAAGGGATGGAAGACAGAATGAGCGCTGCTTACATGCTTCTAAATACTATCAATGAGGAAAGATGATATTTAAATAGGGGCTGATTTTCAAAGCCTTTTTACCCCAAACAGTAAATTCTTCTTCTTCTTCTTCTTCTTCTTCTTCTTCTTCTTCTTCTTCTTCTTCTTCTTCTTCTTCTTCTTCTTCTTCTTCTTATTATTATTATTATTATTATTATTATTACTATTATTATTTTCAAATGGCGAAAACACCTGTCAAAGTTACAAAATCAGAAATAAAAACAGCAGCAAGTATTTGATTGTATAGTTAAAGTAAGTTAGGTTGTTTATTTCCAGTTTTGTAACTTGAAATTGATTTACACTTTGAAGAAAACAGCTTCGTTAAATCCATCCATTGCCTGTATTTGTAACATGTATCTTACTAATACCTTTAGTCATGGTATGCTAAGCATCTATAATGTGTTACTAGACCTGGGGAGTCACAGCCATACCACTGGCTTTGGGAATGCAGTAAAAGCCTAAAAGCCTGTTCCCGTGCTTGGGAGAGGGAGGCATGTTTGTCTTTACCATGCCCCTAGTCTTGGACTAAATGCCGCTTCTCAAATGTTTAAGTTCTAACCAGAGGGATACAGTATATATTGTTCAATCTAAAACCTGGTCATCATTCAAGACATTGCTGGGTGGCTAATGGTGTGCAAGATTCAAGACTTACTGAACCAAGTAACCTCTTCATGTTTCCAGTAATGGAAGCTAAAAAACCGATGTCCTTCAGGCAGCGGATGAAAGGAAACGAGGTAGAGCAGAGTGCAGGGTCTCGTTCAGAGGTGAAGCCCGGGGAACAACTCAGAACTGCAGTTCCAAAAGACTGATGCATTCTGTCATACCACGTCCACAGGCACTGTGCTTAGTTAATGCCCCCCCCCCCCCCCCCTCCCACAGATTGAGAGCTTTTTTACAGTGCCTGGCCATCGTGTCTTATTAATCCCTTTGGATAACTCAATCACACGCAGCTGGAGCTCCGGTGACCTGTCAGGGCAACATCAAGCCCTCAGCGCTATCGACACCATGGAGGAAGAGAAGCCTTTATCTTCATCAGCCACCCACGTCCTGTCTTCACTGCCTCCAAGGCCTTAAGGAACCATCCTACTTCAAATCTTCAGGTTCTTCAGCTGTCTGCACGTCTTAGCAATGCAGCTACAGCAGGGCTTCTCAAACTCGGTCCTGGGGACCCCCTGTGTCTTCTGGTTTTCCCATTCCAACTGAGCTTGCTTTCAGCTCTTAAACAATTGCAGAGTTCAAGTTACTTACAAAATATTATAGCTAACTTGAAATCTTCAACTGTTTAAGAGCTGAAAACAAGTAAAAAGGTCTAATTTAATAAATGATCGGTTCGATTAAGTGTCTAGTTAAGTGATGGAGAGTTCAATTGGAATGAAAACCAGCAGACACAGAGGGTCCCCAGGATTGAGTTTGACAAACCCTGAGCTCGAATAGAGCATAAAAAGGATGCATGAACACAGTAGAAAACTCCAGCTTGTCTGTAAACCCATGGCTGTTCAATACTCAGTATTGACTAAGAACCATCACTTCTTATGCCCAAAGAGTGGTCCTTTCCGGGGCAAACTTGAGGTCTGCTTGTGGTGCATTTATGGAAAGCTCACCTGCTCTGTGCATAAATAGAAATTACTGTTCCAAGAACCATGACTCTCAATCCAACACGTTTTACATGATCCATGTAAAAAAATCAAAGGAATAAATTAATCCAAAAATAGAGAGGCACTATACACAGCCATCGTTCTTATCCCTTTATATCACTGGCCCAATTAGCTTCACAACACAGCTTGTTTTGGTCTCATTTAGCCCCAGTCTTGATCTTCTGTTAACTCAGCACCTGCACTGTACGGCACAAACTACAAAGCAAAACCGATGAGCTCATTGAAAAACCTTTCATTCCCTGAGCCCCGCTGGCATCATTCTGTCTTTAATCAACAGGAGAATTAGTCAGGAGTTGTCCGAATATGAATTCTACTTTTCAGTTCTAACAATGAGAAGAGCTGTTATGAAACCGATTCTCTGAGATAATCTAACCTATGCCTGACTCTGCACTGCGGGCTGGAGGACCGCTCAGCATCGAACAAACGCTTTGGGAAAGTTGCAAACAGCTTTCCCTGGAAGAACCACACTCTTTTTTCATTTTGAAAAAAATGCTTTAGCATTGATCTTTAGCTTGTAGTTCTGAGTCACGTATTCATGTGACTCATAGAAGACACTGGGTCCAATTCTTAAGTTAAAGATTAATAAAAACTGTTTATAAATATTCTCTTAGTTTAAATAATGCTTTCAAAAGTACAAATTAGCTTTTAACCCTGTTTCAAATAGTTTCATGAAAGGATTTACAGTAATAAATCAAAA
The DNA here is from genome assembly GCF_017654505.1 of Polyodon spathula. Classification (NCBI taxonomy): domain Eukaryota; kingdom Metazoa; phylum Chordata; class Actinopteri; order Acipenseriformes; family Polyodontidae; genus Polyodon; species Polyodon spathula. Next base: position 9,477,256 of record NC_054558.1, read on the forward strand.
CTACCTTAAAAAAAAACAGCCTGGAACAACATGCCTTACGATAAGTACCCACAGCAATAATTTGTTGCTTACGAAAGGGGATTCTGGGAAAATAGAAACCCATTCATCCAGCAGCAATCCCATGACTCCAAGCAAATACAGAGCATAGGCTGACAAATAGTTTGAATATGTCTAAAACTTGTTTGATAAATGTTTTGCTATAGATACATGTATTAAAAAGTGATTGTCAAGAAGTAGCAATGGGTTTCAAATTAGCCAGTCAAACGTCCCTGGCCGCTGCAGGTTTATTAATCAATCGATTGGACTTGGTTTCTAAAGCTGAATCTCAGTTAATCAACAGCTCCAACACCAGAACGCTTCAGTTTACTCTTTCTAATCGATTTGTTTGTCTTGATTTAAGTGCACGTGCTGCTGGCGGATTCCGTAATATTGGATAATGCTTTCAAAGGACTCTCTGTTTTCTTGGTTTATCATCTTAGGTCCTATAGGAGCTGTAACCTATGCAGAACATGTATTAGCAGTCTGTAACAGGGCAATGTTAAATACATGGCTCGTCACTGAATAATACTGAGGCAGACTCAGAGTAATGGTTTGTCAGAATGCACAGGCACAACCAGGTAAAGATCAGCAGCTTCTGGAAGCGTTGCTGAAGGAGCAAGAGGGGGAGGAGCTGGAGCCCCGAAGGCTGGAGGGAGAGGAGTTGCCATCCTCAAAGGCCAATGCAGGAGTGGCTGCCAGAGGAGGAGCTACCGCCCCAAGGAGGAAGAACTGCTGTCCCCGAGAGCAAGAAAGGAGAGAAGCCTGCATTCCAATCCGGCACCTGTGGGTCAGCTCCCTGGGCCCGTGCTTCCAGGCACCCCACTCTGGACCTCTCATCACCCCCTGACTCACCCAAACAGAAGTGGGACCAGCCAGAGATACTGAAATGACCTGGTGTCGTTCTGAGGGGGAGGATATGTGACAGGGAGAGTCCTGCCATTTGTTCTTATGCAGGTGTGTGCAGCTGGGTAACAGGAGGTATGTTGTTAGGCAACCAATTAAGCAGGTAGGCTCACCCAGCGTTGAGCTGCTTGGAAGGACTGGCTTGGCTAAGGGTTATCCATTAAGATCTTTCTAAACTAATGTAATGAGCAGTGTTGAGTGATGCACTGCCGTTACAGATTCTGTTTCCCATCCGTGCGATTTAATTTGCTCAATATTATTACAGTAACAATTAACTAGGGTTATCCATTAAGGTGAGCCTACCTCTTAAAATAAACAAATCCCCTGGGCCGGATGAGATCCTCCCAGTAGTACTCAAAGAAATGAAAGAAGTAATTTACAAACCGCTAACCAAGATCATGCAGCAGTCTCTTGACACAGGGGTGGTACCGACAGACTGGAAAATTGCAAACGTAATACAGATCCACAAAAAGGGAAACAAAACTGAACCAGGTAACTACAGACCAGTAAGCCTGACTTCTATTATATGCAAACTTATGGAAACTATAATAAGATCCAAAATGGAAAATTACCTATATGGTAACAGGGTCCTGGGAGACAGTCAACATGGTTTTAGGAAAGGGAGATTGTGTCTAACTAACTTGCTTGATTTTTTTGAGGATGCAACATCGATAATGGATAATTGCAAAGCATATGACATGGTTTATTTAGATTTCCAGAAAGCTTTTGACAAAGTCCCGCACAAAAGATTAATTCTCAAACTGAACACAGTTGGGATTCAAGGAAATGCATGTACATGGATTAGGGAGTGGTTAACATGTAGAAAACAGAAAGTACTGATTAGAGGAAAAACCTCAGAATGGAGTGTGGTAACCAGCGGTGTACCACAGGGATCAGTAATAGGTCCTCTGCTATTCCTAATCTACATTAATGATTTAGATTTTGGTATAGTAAGCAAACTTGTTAAATTTGCAGACGACACAAAAGTAGGAGGAGTGGCAAACACTGTTGCAGCAGCAAAGGTCATTCAAAATGATCTAGACAAGATTCAGAACTGGGCAGACACATGGCAAATGACATTTAATAGAGAAAAGTGTAAGGTACTGCACGCAGGAAATAAAAATGTACATTATAAATATCATATGGGAGATACTGAAATTGGAGAAGGAATCTATGAAAAAGAGTTTTTGTTGACAATGTGGGGAAGCTATAAAAAAGGCTAACAAGATGCTTGGATACATTGTGAATAGTGTTGAATTTAAATCAAGGGAAGTAATGTTAAAACTGTACAATGCACTAGTAAGACCTCATCTTGAATATTGTGTGCAGTTCTGGTCACCTCGCTATAAAAAAGATATTGCTGCTCTAGAAAGAGTGCAAAGAAGAGCGACCAGAATTATTCCGGGCTTAAAAGGCATGTCATATGCAGACAGGCTAAAAGAATTGAATCTGTTCAGTCTTGAACAAAGAAGACTACGTGGCGACCTAATTCAAGCATTCAAAATTCTAAAAGGTATTGACAGTGTCGACCCAAGGGACTTTTTCAGCCTGAAAAAAGAAACAAGGACCAGGGGTCACAAATGGAGATTAGACAAAGGGGCATTCAGAACAGAAAATAGGAGGCACTTTTTTACACAGAGAATTGTGAGGGTCTGGAATCAACTCCCCAGTAATGTTGTTGAAGCTGACACCCTGGGATCCTTCAAGAAGCTGCTTGATGAGATTTTGGGATCAATAAGCTACTAAAAACCAAACGAGCAAGATGGGACGAATGGCCTCCTCTCGTTTGTAAACTTTCTTATGTTCTTATGTTCTAACTAATAATTAACAGAAAAATAATGTATATTGATATGTTTATTAGCTGGTTGTTAAAAGTTAATAGGCGACCCTTAAAATAAAGCGTGACTGAAAATAATAATAATTAAAAAAAAAATTATATCTCCATTTCTAAGAGACATTCAACTGTCTTGCAAAGCAGCAGTTCAATATGCGTGTGTGTGTGTGAGTGTGTGAGTGTGTGTGTGTGTGTGTGTGTGTGCGTGAGTGTGTGAGTGTGTGAGTGTGTGTGTGTGTGTGTGTGTGTGTGTGCATGAGTGTGTGAGTGTGTGTGTCCGTGTCCGTGTGTGAGTGTGTGAGTGTGTGTGTCAGTATGTTCGTGTGAGTGTGTGCGTATGTGTGTGCATACATGAGTGTGTGTGTGAGTTACAAGGGAGGAAAAGATGACTGCTACAGAGATCCATGAACTTCATTTGGAATTTGCCCCAGCGCCAGTTTCAAACTCTCCTGGCTCCTTGGCTGTGAATAGGCATCAGGTGTGCAACAAGGCAGTGCTTAGCATTTATCTATGTCAGCTCTTCAGAGGTAAAAAAATGACATGCTTATTCTATGAGTCTGCATTGGCTTTGGCTTGGAAAAACTAAAGAAAGTGCCTTCTGAAAGCTTCTAATTGAATCTTTGAGGGCGATTTGATACCTCAGCCAGAATTGGTTCTGAAACTGGAGTGATGTAACTCTGAGAAGCAAAAAAAAACATTTTGTTGCTGCTATTTTCAAATACAAATGAGATGTATAAAATATCCTTGTATTTGGACCCAGGGTCTCTCTGCTATTAGTCTTTAACTTTAGTCACTTGATTGAACCACATCACGTCTTGGTAACACCCAGAACTAACCATATGTTAATACATCAACGCCCCTTGCTGGGCATTTAGCTCAGTGAAGTGAATGACTAACACAACTCAACTGAACACATAGCAGACACTCGGGGACCCTGGTTTGTTGCTCTACAACTAATGTCTTGAGGTATTAACAGCAGTAGATTAAAAAAAATAAAATCCTGCACACACTAAACATTTCTCAGACTTCGCAGATCGATTTGCTATTGAAGTGTAACAGTGTCCTTAGGCCTCAGACTGGATCTCAAATATAAGATATATTGTTTTGAGCTTGTGTGATGACTATGCTGCATGCTGCACACAAAAGGCTATTAAACAGTGCCAGGGTTTGAATTTCAGTTTTGTGTGCTGGGGGGATTTCCACCCTAATGCTGCAGCCAATTTTTTTAGGAGGAAATATATATTTTACTGCATCATCATTCACACTAGTGTAGCTTTAAAATAAGCTGCTTTCAGAGACCTAACAGCTTCTCTTCCCTGTGAGACAGAGCGCTCTCCATTGCTTTTGCCATTGCCTGACGTAAAGTTTTTGCATGCAGCAGAAGAAAAAGGTGCTTTTCTTTAGCTGCTACAATGACAGAGCAATAAACTCAAAGCAAAACCTAAGCTGTGAACTCTGTCACATGATGAGAGGCTTAACTTCAGGTGACCATAATTAGGAGTACTGCATACACACACTAAAATCGTCTTTGGAAAGCCCAGAGTCTGTACTTTTAAAGGTAGGTGCCTGACTAATATGTGTGTAACCTTCGATCACCACTTGCAAAACAACACCTTAATATTGGCTAGAACACAATAATAAAATCCCTGTGTTAAACAGGGCTGCATGATGTTTGTAGGATTTACACAGTAAGCGGCTGGAAGATATGTAGAGCTCTTCCTTCGGAAGGGGAGCGAACTTTCCAAACACACTGTCATTCATCGCTCAAGTGAATGTGTTTTTTGCTCTGTGGAACACACTATCATTCATCACTCAAGTGAATGTGTTTTTTGCTCTGTTGAACACACTATCATTCATCGCTCAAGTGAATGTGTTTTTTTGCTTTGTGGTAACTCTTCTGATCTTGCAGTAGATTTCCACCCTGTGCTTGATAATGAAAAACAAAAGCAAAGGTTCGTGGACACAGACGCACAGAAAAGTCATTACTGTATAAACGGTTTCTCTGGGGTCACTTTTCATCTGGCATGCATGGTTGTAAAACTTCTACCTTGTGCCACTCAAAGTTCGTCAGTTTGTGTTTGCAGGGAATTATGATCACGTGTGTTGCCTTAAGCTAGTTGAGATTTACATGTTTTTTCAGCAAATCTCAAAACAGTTGGGTACAGTTTTGTGGATTGAGTTCTTTATTGATGTCATTATTATAATTGTTTTTAAACAGTTGAATGGCCTTACAATTACAATAACATTTTGCTTACTCCTATTTGGCGCTTTCAAGACACTTCATTTCTTCATAGCCCTCAATGCACAATAAAACAAAGAACATTCCAGTTACCATTTACTAATACCACACTACCTATTAATTAGGTCGCCCCGAAAGGATCTGGCAATACAATAAAGAGACATTCAAAATGGATGATGGATTAAGAACAAAGTACTGTATAATGAAATGAGAGGCTATAATTAATCCAATTTACCACAGTCCAGTGGATACAATTTCATTATGGCTCATTAATCAATGGAGAATTCCAAACCAGGGAGACAGTGATACAATCAATAATTCTTACACATTTTATCAGTCTATAGAGGTTCTCAACCTGTGTTCTGTGGTGAAAATCCCAGATGGTCCCGGAAAACATCTCCAAGTCACAGCAGGCTACTCCAGCGACAATCCATTTCCAAACACTCTCCCAAAACTGATAACCAACTGTTATCACAACACGGTACTCTCACTTGTCTGTCCATTCCAAAGACTGTTGAATATTTATCATGCAACAATAAATCAATTACTGCTGAAAAGTAAATAATTACTTCTCCGAACAATTCATGGATTTTCCAAAAAGTGTGTATCAAATGTTATATAGAGCAGTAAATCCCAGCTCCTGTGTTGCAATAATACCCAGCCCTTGTCTGCACTATACAGTCTTGAGGGGTGCTAGGCATGGCTTTATTGTTTCAATAGAGGATTTGCAGGACTGTATAAGGCTTCATGTATCGTCAGATTTCCCATGTATTGTTAGTACACACTGTCATTTGCAAATGCAAATTTTCATTGCACTAATAAAGATTTGTTTTTGCTGTTTAGAAGTAATAGTCTTAATGTTTTAAATACTAGCTTTTAAGTAGTTAGTAGTTTAAATTCTTGTTTTTGGTCTCAGTGCTGGTTCATAGCACTAGGGAAAATCACTAAACCCCAAACTGGGGACCACAGCTCCAGAAACCAGATGTTCTCTGACTGGCACAGCACCTCAACTACTTGATTAATTCAGCTTCTATCGTGACAATTCCCTGAACCAAGTCCAAAATGAACTAAAACCCCAATCCAAGGCAAGCATGATTTCTAAATCAAGAATCTGCAATGCCAGGGGAAGTAATGCTCCAAAAGATAAATGTCCATCACTATGAACTGGGAGTGTGAGTCTGTGAGTCTGCCTGAAGCGATACCAATAATCTTTACTCTGACTGGCTTCTGAAAGCACTCTGGAGAAATGAATGGACAGCGCAGCAAGTCTCTCTCCCTTTGCATGGCCCCAAGGTTCTGCATTGAGAAATTACCCTGTGCTGTGGGTCTTTACCAGTAACGTATAACTGCGTTTCCATTGCTGTGGGCACAAGTTTTTAAAATCAACATCAAACTACTGCAAATAGGCTTTGACCCATGGTTACAGGAACAAGGCAATTAATATGTGCTGTCAGGGCGTCAGTATTAAAAAGACGATATGGAGGGTTACTTGTATTAGGCAAGGGTGTGAGTGGCTCATCGTTTTAGATATAGGGTGAGGGGGTTCGCTTTTATCCACTGGGAGCTTTTAAAGGGAGATCGCAGCGTGAACACATCCTAGGCCTTGCTTTGTTACAAATAAGCACACAGGAGCATATATAGCACAACCAAACAGAAATGCACAGCAAGCCAACCTGCACACCAAGCAACTCAAAACACTCAAGAAGCTTTACAATAGTGTGTTGTTTCAAGGAAAACTACTTGGAAAAAACAAAACAAAAAAACAAACAAGCAAAAAAAGTCAACGTGGTAAATGCACTGGGAAATCACTTGTATTATTGTGTCAACACCAGCTAAAAACTCCATACATTCTGTATCTATGCAGGCCTGTTTGAAAACACAGCAGAAAAAGTGTTGTCCTTTTATTGTTATTGGGTTTTTTCAAAGAATGTTTTTTTGCTTATTAACTGTACTGGAAAAAATATTGGCAATTACCTGCCATCCCTCCAATGCACCACTGTTTCTCTTAATAAGTGGCCTGTGCCGATATCAACAGCTAAATAACAGCAATTTCTTTCTATTTTTCATACTGCCCTCTCCTCAGTAAAGAAGTTACATTCACATTAGCTGGCCTCCTGGGTGTAATTTTGAAAGATGACAGAAATGTTGCTGAAGTGTGGCATCCACAGCATACCAATGAAGACTCTAAGCACAGCCAGTACAGGAATGAAGACTCTAAGCATTTCCAGTACAGGAATGAAGACTCTACACAGCCAGTACAGGAATGAAGACTCTAAGCATGGCCAGTACAGGAATGAAGACTCTAAGCACGGCCAGTACAGGAATGAAGACTCTAAGCAGAAATGAAGACCCTAAGCCAGTACAGGAATGAAGACTCTAGACTCAGGAATGAAGACACAGTACAGGAATGAAGACCAGTACAGGAATGAAGACTCTAAGCACACCCAGTACAGAAATGAAGACCCTAAGCATGGCCAGTACAGGAATGAAGACTCTACACACCCAGTACAGGGATGAAGACTCTAAGCACGGCCAGTACAGGAATGAAGACTCTACACACCCAGTACAGGGATGAAGACTCTAAGCACGGCCAGTACAGGAATGAAGACTCTAAGCATGGCCAGTAAAGGAATGAAGACTCTACACACCCAGTACAGAAATGAAGACCCTAAGCATGGCCAGTACAGGAATGAAGACCCTAAGCATGGCCAGTACAGGAATGAAGACTCTACACAGCCAGTACAGGAATGAAGACTCTACACACCAGTACAGGAATGAAGACTCTACACACCCAGTACAGGAATGAAGACTCTACACAGCCAGTACAGGAATGAAGGCTCTAAGCACGGCCAGTACAGGAATGAAGACTCTAAGCACGGCCAGTACAGGAATGAAGACTCTAAGCATGGCCAGTAAAGGAATGAAGACTCTACACACCCAGTACAGAAATGAAGACTCTACACACCTAGTACAGGAATGAATACTCTACACAACCAGTACAGGAATGAATACTCTACACAGCCAGTGCATTCACATTAGCTGGCCTCCTGGGATGTAATTTTGAAAGATGACAGAAATGTTGCTGAAGTGTGGCATCCACAGCATACCAATGAAGACTGTAAGCATGGCCAGTACAGGAATGAAGACTCTAAGCACGGCCAGTACAGGAATGAAGACTCTACACACCCAGTACAGAAATAAAGACCCTAAGCATGGCCAGTACAGGAATGAAGACTCTACACACCCAGTACAGGAATGAAGGCTCTAAGCACGGCCAGTACAGGAATAAAGACCCTAAGCATGGCCAGTACAGGGATGAAGACTCTACACACCCAGTACAGGAATGAAGACTCTAAGCATGGCCAGTACAGGAATGAAGACTCTACACACCCAGTACAGGGATGAAGACTCTACACACCCAGTACAGGAATGAAGACTCTAAGCACGGCCAGTACAGGAATGAAGACTCTACACACCCAGTACAGGAATGAAGACTCTAAGCATGGCCAGTACAGGAATGAAGACTCAGGGGGCTCATTTTAATTGAGATTCCACTGCTGTTCCTCTTTTCCCTCTCGGATTAGGATTTGATTTGACAGTCCAGCTTTTCTTTGCTGGGGAATGAAGATCACGGTTTCTATGAGTAAAGGGAGTTTCAAGAGTCTAACCTCACCAAACAGCTGCAGCAAAGTGAAAGCATACATTTAGTAAAACGTTTTGATCTTTCTGTCAATTTCTTAATTTATTTTTGTAATTCAGAGTGTCCAATTATTCCTTCCCGGTTCGAATGTTCAATTATGTTCCCTCACTGGAGAAACTAACGATACGTTCATTATGAATTCTATTACAGTGTGATGATTCCTATGAATGAGTCATGAATTAATGTCCACCTCGTGTAAATTAAAATTGCTTTTCACTAATTTCACTGCAGCCAAAAACAAGGCACTTTTGTATATAATATATATATATATATATATATATATATATATATATATATAGATATATATATATATATATATATATATATATATATATATATATATATATATATATCATCATTTACACTGGTGTTGCTTTAAAATAAGGGGCTTTCAGGAAACCTAACAGCTGCTCATCACTGAGACTTGCCTGACGTGAAGTTTTTGCTGCAGCAGAAGAAAAAGGTGCTTTTCATTTTAACCAGCACTCCATTTCTTTCTTTATAACTCTTTACACTAAGCTCTATTTCTGCCTGTTTTTCACTGTTTTCATTTATGTATGTTTAACTGCTGGATAGTTTGTACTGCATGCATGTAACATATCAAATGAAAGGCCACAAAACTTCCTTTCATGTTGTGTAAGTTGCAACAGGATCAAGCATACTATGCATGGATAGAGATGAGAATATATTTAAAAATACCAAACTGACAAACAAACAAAAAAAACACTTTTCCAAAAAAAATCATGTTTGGTCACAGCTATATATATTGTAATCATAGATGGCTAATCATAGATGCCTGAGTAATATGTGCGTAACCTTTGGTGTGCTGGCGCCCCAAAATGAATGGGGCTGAGTTTTAAGAGTTAAAGCGAAAGGCACCACTTGCAAAACAACACCTAAAGACAATGAATATCATATTGTTTTTTCCAAAACTGTTTACTTATTGCAGTGTACTGAGTTTCTGTAATGCTTAAAGGTAGTGGCCAAGAATCACGTACGAGAGAATAAAGTCTCGCGGCACCTAAAATATCCAGCACTACTTTTATTATTTATTTATTTTAATCAGAGCTACTCAGAATGCAGCTCACAATGCTTTCATGACTGACACACACTTCCTTAGAGACTGGTGTAGCATTTCAGGCTTTCTAAATTGGGTGAAAAATACAGTAGCTGGTGTCTTCAAATATCTCTGCGGAATTTACCTGCACTGAAAGTTGCAGATATGTGGGAGCAACTTGGAAAATGCACGATTCTCGCAATCCCGCGTTGAAATTCAAGCCTTGCTGTTGTTACTATGTGACTCCATTGCTTAAAACAAGACTGGATTCAAAGTGTTATGTTTTGTTTGTTTATTCAGTCCCTGTGACTGGGGTTGGATTGAGTGTCTTTTGAGTGTCTTCACTGGACAGTGTTATCTGACAGCACTTGGTTGCAATAGCCAATCCTTAAGTGAAAGGTCGTCATTAGGGCTGAGATGTATCTGATACACTCACTCACTTGCATTCACATTCAAATTGAAAGATTAAGTCTCCTCTGACAGTGTTTCACAATGAAATAAAACATTTCAAAATGCTGTTAACATCTAGTTCTTTCTGGGACTAATATTAAAATCAAAGTTGCACATCCTTTTTCCAGACATCTTGTCTAAGATTGGGCATTGAAATGTCAGCAGACATTAGGCAAGATGACATTATGTCAGGGTGAGCTGTTCCCCAGTGGAAGATCGCTGTGCAATTCTTTGTGGGAAATGAGCTGGATCTGACTTTCCCGAGAAGCCCTGTTAGTCTCTCAGTGAGTGAGCTGACAGGGCACAAGCAAACACTGTACTTAATGACTTTCCTTCTTTTTACATCGGTTATAAGAAGTTACGACCTACTGTTATTAACAACAACACAAACAAACTCATTCCTCAACTGTGTCAAAATACTCGTGAGATCCACACACACAAGCACATGAAATCCATTCTGCAGTGTAGCTGTACTAACCGTTCATCATACCTGTCCTGCACAGCAACGGATCAGACACCATACCTGCCCTGCATGAAACACAGAGGAATGGAAGGTGCCCAGGTGAAGACCCCAGAGATGTACCCTACTTAGCTCAATCCAGACGGTTGTCATGCTGATGTGCTGGGGAGACCACACTGCGGTTGATCCCAGGAGCCAGCATCACATCCACTGTGTGTGCTGATGCGCTGGGGAGGCAAAATACTCTGATCCATAGAGCCAGCATTCAATTTCAGCCATCAATACCAGGCAGAAGGATATCTACATCATCGGATGGAAAGAAACGCAAATGGATGGAGACGCAAATGGATCACATTAGTTTACTGTAAAGCTACATCTTAGCTGGTGCTTATCTTAGCTAGAGCCCAGTTCAAATCAGAATGAAGTTTTAACATTTACTCTCATGTAATGGAAATCAAGTCAAAGTCAATGAAGGCTCGGGCTTTGCGGCAGTACAGTGTGGGAGTCGGTTCAGTCGAGTGAACGCAGATCTCAGCAGGCTCTCCGCAGACACTCCGCTGTTAAAGCTGCAGAATTAAGGCTTTCATGTGAAAATCTCCACTTTTTCACCCAGTTTAAAATAAGTTAGTGAAAGTGTAAGAAATGTATCAGACAACTATATTGGATTGTGGTATATGACAGCATTAGCATGTGTCCAAATAAATATTTGGTTTTTAAGCTTCATGTAGGAAATCTTTAATTGCTGTTGGATCCTGTACAAAAGCAGCATTCTACTTTATTTTAACCTATATTGTTTATGTTAGATCTATAATATAGAATCCTTATCATTCAGTATAAACTCTGGGTGTTTACAGAACTTTAGATTGTCAAGGGGTTCCAGAGAACACTAATAAACTTTATGGTTCTATACAGAACCCCCCAGGAACATTGAACTAAACTATATGGTTCTATACAGAACGCCCAGGAACATTCTTTCCTAGTAGTGTAGAGTGATGCAGGTGGTCTGGCATTTTCATCTATTATAGAACTCTCCCCTCAGTGTAGCTCTGGCCATTAAAAAGAGCTTTAATGACAAAATAAATGAACTGAATCATCATTTGTTTCAGCCTGAAACGTTTATTGATCTTTTCCTGTAGTTGCAGTTAATAGTTTGCTAATTTATGAAACAGCTAGTTGGTTAGAGAACTCCAGCTCCATGCAGTTTACTGGGTGTATTGAAGATCTCAGGAGGAAAAATACTTATTTTCTTGTAGCTAAAAAAAGCTGACTTTCCAGACGCCCCAACTGTCTTGTTAATTCAATTTTTCTTGTATACTAACTGCAGCATTTTGCTTGGAGCTCATTTTCTCAAATTGAATTCCTTTGAGCATCTGCAATTATTTTCTTTTCTGTAAAAGCTATTGTTTGAAAAAAAAAGAAAAGAACAATGCAAATTCAGCTTTCCTTTGAGAATATTCTCAAGTGGGGCTCAGACTTGGTGTATTTCCCATGCCTGCTGGCTGCAGCCAGACGTCATGTCATCCATTGTCCACTAGGGGAAGTGTTTTGCACACCAAACTCATTCCAGATTTGAACCCAGGCCTCCAAAAGGTTAACAGCATTTCGAGGCTAGTAATTTTTTTAAATTACATTTTCAGCCCAAAGCATTTCTGTAAGTCTTACTAATACAATGTACTTTACTTATTACACCTTCTGAATGATGAATGGGTTGTATGAAGCAAATAAAGTATTTTTTAATGAGGCTACAATTTAACCTGGACTCTGTAGAATCTGTATTCTGTCATTCGCCACCCACTCAGCTGTGATCTGATGCTGAAAGCTAGACTCTAAAGATTATACTGAAAGCACATCCTATCAAGCTCTATAAATAACACATCAAAAGAATTTACAACCACATGAGCAGCTATCTGGATGTGCTTCAGTAGAACAGTAATTATTTACTCACCCCCTATATAGGAATATAATGTAGTACGATGTTGGCCTTTATTAATCTTCAGGTTGAGATCAATATCTGAAGTACCGGTACCTTGTAAGACACTTATAAAATGTTAAAGCAGTACATGACTCCCCTCGGCTAAATCACACCGATCCAGTTATTACATTTTTGTTTTCCAAACATTTTAGGGTTATTACAGCATTGGTCTCTCGTTGGGAAACTGTTTAATCACAACATCCAGGCGAGCATCTGCAGTCCACTCATTACTGCGTGAGTAACTGGAAAATATGAAAACTTGTGCAAAGCAATTCACACACAATAAAAAAGGCAATCATGCCGTGAGATTATTTTGCAGAAAGTGTTTGAGTGTCCCACACTAAAGACCTAAACTGGACAAACAAACCACATACTGACACAGTGTGTTCTCCTGTAGAGCATCTCTGCACTAGGCAGACGGTGTCACCCATATCAAATTATAAGCTACTGATAAACTGTGGAACAGACACTGCTACACAAGCCAAATTTGCTATTAAAATAATTCTCAGGATGTATTAATAAGCCTCAAGGGTGAAAAAATACACCAAATACAAATAACCAACCTCACCCTAGCCCTACCCTCCTGGAATTGGTACATGCACTGAGGTCTTATGCATTTACTGACTTACTAAAATGATCCATCCCTAAAATGATATTCTTCTTCTAGATGCAATGCTTAGTACGAGTTTGAAGTTACAAAAATAAGCAAACAAGGAAAGCAAGTGTTTCTTAACAGCAAAGCTGCAGGTGCTTAATGCACTTTGCAAACTGCAAGGGGCCAGGGCACATTTGGGGTTATACCATTTCAATACTTTCTTTTTTATTTCTCACAAATGACAACAGGACTGTGTTGGAAGAGGAGGACACCTTACAAAGACAGATGGATAGAGAGACTTTTAGCGGTAACTCTCCGGGGGTCACACAGCTCTTGTACATCTGCTGAGAAATGAACAGTGATTTGCGTTCATCTCACACTGGGCAGATCTGTGAGGTCCTGTTCTTCTGCTGAGAAATGAACAGTGATTTGCGTTCATCTCACACTAGGCAGATCTGTGAGGTTCTGTTCTTCTGCTGAGAAATGAACAGTGATTTGCGTTCATCTCACACTGGGCAGATCTGTGAGGTCCTGTTCTTCTGCTGAGAAATGAACAGTGATTTGAACAATGATTACCTAATTTATGTCCTTACTGATGGTTTTTCTACAGGTTTAAAAAATATATCTCTTTTTCCTCTACTTATCAAAAATCTCAAATCTACCATAAAGGAACCAGAAGTCGTCAAATCTCTCATCAATTCTGAGATCTCAAACGGATTCATGGAGGGCCGTTTTCAGCCACTCCCTTCCCTCAATTCCACATCGATCCTATTGGCGTAGCTACAAGGAAAATGTCAAGCAAGAAGTTCCTCTTCTATCAGCAGTTTAATGACCTCATTCCCTCGGATCAGTTTTCTCTTCATTACATCACCATATCGGATGCTATCTTTGCTTCACTCTCCGAAGCCCTCTGCTGGATTCTACTCAATATTAATCACATTCCCTTTCTGCTGCACTTATTGGACAACTTTCTCCTTTCATCTCCTTCATCAGCTCCTCCAGCTGAAGCACTCTTAGAACTCAGGTCTCTCTTCTCAGCAGTCGGCGTCCCCTTTAAGAGGAGAAAACCTTGGGTCCAGTTCACTCTCTAGAGTTCCTAGGAATAACTTTGGATACTATTCGATTTGAAGCCTGACTGCCTCCAAATAAACTGGAATGCATTCTCTCTCTCATTCAATCCTTTGAGATCAACCATTCCATTTCTAAAGTGAACCTTCTTTCACACCTGGGACATTTCAATTTTGTAATTCGCATCATTCCTCAAGGTAAGAAATGTGTTTCTCATCGTCTCACTCTCTCTAGAACAGATAAAAAGCTCAACTCTCACATTAATATCACAGCTAATCACTGGAATGGCCTTTCTCTGTTTTATGATGACTTAATTTCTGCCCCCCATGACCTCTCACTCCATGCGGTTGCTTCTTCTATTGGTTTTGGTTGACTTTTTCTTAATCAATGGTTCTCAGATGTCTGGCATCCAGAAATCAACAATCTTCCTCCTCAGCTTAATTCCACAGCCTGACTTGAAATATTCCCTATTGTTGTTGTAGCCTATCTTTGGGGCCCATTATCTTAATTTTTTGTGATAATCAATCTACTGTTCATATTATTAATAAAGGCCATTCCTCTTCCCCGCTAATTATGTTACTTCTTCACCAGCTAGTCTAGATTTCAGTTATCAATATTTATATTTTGAAAGCACAACACCTTCCAGGTATCACTATTAACACTGCAGGTGCTTTTTCTTGTTTACAGATCAGCAATTCAGACGTCTAGCTCCCTCAGCTCAACCTTTCTCTCTACCCATTCCTCCATTCAGCAAAGTGGTTTTCAAATAAATTCATATGTTTGCAATCTTCTGTCTTCAGCTCATTTCTAAAGCTGTCCTTTCTCTCCAATCAAATTCTCTCATTCATTCCATTAGGTGCAGCAACATCAGCAGCCAACCTTAAAATCATCCAGCAGTGGAATCTTATATTCCCTCTTCCCTTGGTATTATTTCTGCTCAACAAAGCATTGTTAGCATGCTTAGAGTGGAGGCCATCACCAGAGGTTTCCTCCCACTTAAAAGGTATTTTTTTCCTCTCTGTCGAGCAGTTAGATTAGTTTAATATTTATAATATATATATATATATATATATATATATATATATATATATATATATATATATATATATATATATATATATATATGGGGGGAGTGAAGGGTTGGAATAAGGGTAGGTTGCCAACAGTCTTGCCCTCCGAGAGGAAGGTTCCCGCTGGTCAGAGGGGACCCCTGGCCAGAAAACTAACTACATTTCATTTTCCATTCTCCTCCTTAAATCTATAGATTTGCACCTGTGCCAGTCTCCCCCTTTGAGAGCAAAGCTTGCTCCCAACTTTTCATCTAGTCATAGAAGGTGGCTTTTACAGCTGGGGAAGGAGGGAGACCCCTGGCTCTCTTTATGTGTTTATTTCTTTAGTCTCTTTTCCAGAGCTTTTGTTCTCCCGACATAGATCGTTCCTCACCTCCCAGCCTTGGAGGTTGATCGGTTCGGCTTCATCTCAGCAAGGGCAGTTCTCCGAGTAGTCAAGGGGAAACCCTTATTTTGTTGTTAAAGTCACAAGCAGTCTTTATTCTAGCAGTCCCATTACACAGGCCTGGCTCCCGCCTTGTGAAAAAGAGTAATAATGTTTGAGATCAGCTGATGACTAGTTATATTTGAATGTGCTTTGTCACTTTTATAAAATTCATACATGCGATTGGGCTCATAATTGGATGCAAAGCTATTTATGCTGCCACAAGCCTTGGAAAAATTGTAACTTACCATCTGCTGAGGAAAAACAGGCATCACTTTCCCAGAAGTGTTTGTGTGATTTCTGTCCTGTTTTATACACTTCGCCTCACCAGTGCAAAAGATTGCCTAGGGCCTAGAAATATCCCACCTGCTTACTGATAGGAAATTAGTTGGCTCCCAAAATATTAGTGTTGCCATTTTTGATTGAATTTTATTGAAATTCGTAAACAGCATCCCTAACATGTCATATCTGAAAGCTGCGTCCTTGGGCTGACAGAAGGTTTTCTGTTGACGGGTGCTTCCATATCCAAGCCTGTGCAAATGACTTAATGTCGCTTAGGGCTCTAGTCTATCATTTCCTCCTGTTTTTTTAAAGGTGAAAAACAAATCAATGAATTTAAGATCCATAAAACACAATCTGAGTCGTTGTCATTCTGCTACATTACAATATGTAACACAATTTTTGTTCCTGGGTAGTAAGTGTTATTTCCTAATTGCTTATGCCTCAAAAGTATAGAAAATGGCTATTATTCCCCACAAACTTTGCTTTTGTGACCAGGACAGTGATATTTTGAAATTTACCTATTTCCAATGAGAAAATGGTCTTTTCGTTCACATAAAGTCAGAAAAAAACAACATATGAATCCAAATTAACATGTATTTATACTAAAGTAATACAACAATGACTACAAAAGATTTAGAAGTGAGTAGTTTTTCGGGATTTACGATTATACTGTAAATCACTTTCACGAATCAGCCCCCAAATGTAGTCTCCCATCATGTTCTCGTTATACTGTTCTTGGTAGAGGCGTTCAAAGTCCAGTATATCCTAGTGGAAGCGCTCGCCTTGCTCCTCCGAGTACGCTCCCATGTTCTCCTTGAATTTATCAAGATGAGCATCAAGGATATGGACTTTGAGGGACATCCTACAGCCCATTGTGCCGTAGTTCTTCACCAGAGTCTCAACCAGCTCCACATAGTTTTTGGCCTTGTGATTGCCCAGGAAGCCCCGAACCACTGAAACAAAGCTGTTCCAAGCTGCTTTCTCCTTACTAGTCAGCTTCATGGGGAATTCATTGCACTCCAGGATCTTCTTTATCTGTGGTCCAACGAAGACACCGGCTTTGACCTTTGCCTCAGACAGCTTAGGGAAGAAGTCTTGAAGGTACTTGAAGGCTGTCGACTCCTTATCTAGAGCTCTGACAAATTGTTTCATAAGGCCCAATTTGATGTGCAGTGGTGGTATCAGCACCTTCCGGGGGTCCATCAGTGGCTCCCACTTGACGTTGTTCCTCCCCACAGAGAACTCGGTCCGCTGTGGCCAGTCCCGCCTGTGGTAGTGTGCCTTGGTGTCCCTGCTGTCCCAAAGGCAAAGATAGCAGGGAAACTTGGTAAAACCGCCTTGGAGACCCATCAGGAATGCCACCATTGCAGCCTCTTGATGCCATCTCAGAAAAATGCAGATATGTATCCACTTAGGCAGCTGGAACTAAACTGAACTGGTGGGCTTAAGGTCCCTGTATTTATACTACTATTTATATTACTGGAAAGTTCTAGAAAGTTCTAGAAGTTACTTCGAGTTTACTCAGCACTGAATCTATCTGGAATGTTCTGGAAAATAGGTAAATTTAAAAATATCACTGTCCTGGTCTCAAAAGCAAAGTTTGTGGGGAATAATAGCCATTTTCTATACTTTTGAGGCATAAGCAATTAGGAAATAGCACTTACTTCCCAGGAACCAAAAAAAAAAAAAAAATTGTTACACAGTGTTATCAGTGATTGTATTCCTTTTAAACCAGAGTTTCTTTAGTTTTATTGGTTACATTTAAAAATCAAACACATTTAAGATGCATACAGTACTGCTTTCTTAAGTTCTTTTATCATTTAAAGAGTACAGTGCAAACTACTTTTTATCATACTGACCACACTTGACCTCAATATTTTCTGCGTTGATTTTAAAAGGCAGGTACTGGCTGTATTTAATTAGAATTCTCTCATCGTCTCAAGAAAGTACATGCATTTACATAATTACCCAACTGAGTTGCTGGGAATAGTTAGGTTCTATTGTAAAATGAACCTCGGAAACTGTCTGCTGCTGCCTTCCCCCACAGTACGAAGCCTTGGTGTACTTCTGGATAGTAACCTCTCCATTGATGCCCACATTTCCTCCATGGTCAAATCTTTCCTCTACCATCTTCGAAAACATCTCCAAAGTCCATCCCTACCTTTCCCTCCCAGATGCAGAGATATTTTGTCATGTATTTGTCTCCTCTCGACTCGAGTACTGCAACTCTCTTTATGGTGGTCTCCCAGCACGCAGCATAAACCAACTACAGCTAGTTCAGAATGCCGCTGCCAGGATCCTTACCAGATGTAAAAAATTGATTTTGGTGTTACTGCATCTTGTAAAGCACTTTTTAAAGATTGATTGCTTGATTGATTGAAAAAACAAAACAAATAAAACTGAGTCACAGCCTAAAAATAGAACTAAAAGAATAAATTACACTTTTAAGTTAAAGTCAGGAAAGCATTGTTCCAAAAGAAGTTGCTGCGTGTATGTGTGAGTGTGTGTCTCTCTGTGTGTGTCTCTGTGTGTGTCTCTGTGTGTGTGTGTGTGTGTGTGTGTGTGTGTGTGTGTGTGTGTGTGTGTGTGTGTGTGTGACTCATTGAGAGAGTTTATTTAGCAGTTATTAAAGTTTACAAACAGCGGACATTGCCCGGAGACAATCTACTGCATATTAGCAACATGTATTTAAGTATGTAAAAAGCAAAAAAATAAATAAATAAATCTAAAATCTTTGCCAATTGTACAGCTATAACCTGCTGTCTGGAGGAAAATCATTCACTTTGTCTTTTTTCCTGGTAAAGCTCTGGAATTCCAAAGGATTCAGATATGTTCACTGACCTATAACTAGCAAAATACATTAAGAGCTTTGAACACAGTCTATCGATTCTGCCAAGAATATCCAGTGAATGTACCTGCAGTGTTTCTTTTGTACAAAATCATGTTCAAATCAATTCTGTAGATAGATATCAACTCTGTGTGAATAAAATACAAATGACAAGGCGAAGACACAAAGACCACAATAGGTGCCTGACTCTGCATTGAATTCTGATATACTCTTGAAGAACATTTCAGACCGAAATGCATCAAAAAAGCTGAAAATCGTGAGATGGCACGTTTAGTATTCAACACAGCCCAGAAATATAATCTTTTTGTACAGCTGTCATTTGATTTGTTTTGTGAAATCTGATCTCACCTGTGCTCTGTGCCACTGAAAGACATTGGAATCCCAGAACTGCCCAAACTATTCTGTTAGCTTCTGCTATAAAATACATTTTAAGATGACCCATGCGTGTATAAAAAATACATTTTTACTGTTCTCTAAAGACAGCCATGCACACCTATGAGGGGGTAATGTAACTTGAAGAGCTGTGAGGGATGGAACAGGTCACCTCGCTGTGTTGTTTATGCTCAATCATTGGGATCCTTCAATTCTTGACTCGAAATTCTGACTGTGTTAATCATTTCTGTATGTCTTTTTATCTTGCTAGGCAGTGTTGTTGTTGGTTTGCACTTCACAGGATTAATGATTATCACGGTTTCCTTTTCGTCTGTCTTCTTGAAGATGTTTGGCTGCTTGAGGCTCAGTGAGACTGTCTGCAGTGTCAGCAATACTCCTCCTGTACTTTTAACAAGGTCGAGGAGTGATCCATTCCACAGAAAACATTCCAATAAAGCTCTGGATTCTAAACTCCCTTTATTTATATATATATATATATATATATATATATATATATATATATATATATATATATATATATATATATATATATATGTGTGTGTGTGTGTGTGTGTGTGTGTGTGTGTGTGTGTGTATATATATAGTGCAAAGCAACAAATATATCTAGTATATATATATATATATAGTCGGGAAAAAATAATACAGAGAGGGTTGTTACAATATATACAGCCCATAATCCAAACAGTGCCACCAAAAACGCATTAAGCAAAATCTAGTAAGTAAATGACATGTTCCCTGGTAATAATTCTTATCTAAAGGAGCTCCAGTGCAAAGCTCCAGTAGCTGACGAGAGCCTCTGGCCCATCGTGTTCCCTGCCAGTGCCTGTGATTGACATCCCCTGGTCTGCTTATTGGATTTCTTCAATCTTTGAAAGTAACAGGTCTGTAACTTTATTGTCTGAGGCAGGTCTGTTGGGTCTGATAAAGCAGCTCTGTTGCCAGTAGATCAATAGCTCTGTCTTCTGTGCATCGACATGGATTTCCATTTTGCTCTAAAAAAATGCAACTACAGCTTTGTGCACAGTGGTGTGGGCATCGATACCATCAACTAAAGGATTATACACAGAGAACAGTTTACATACTTCCTTGAGGCAGTGCCTGTGTTGGAGATGACCCTCCCACACGCCTATAGCAGTGCCTGTGTGTGCACTCATTGGAGCTGACCCTCCCACACTCCTATAGCAGTGCCTGTGTGTGCACTCATTGGAGCTGACCCTCCCACACATAGCAGTGCCTACTCATTGGAGCTGACCCTCACACACTCCTATAGCAGTGCCTATGTGTGCACTCATTGGCGCTGACCCTCACACACTCCTATAGCAGTGCCTGTGTGTGCACTCATTGGCACTGACCCTCCCACACTCCTATAGCAGTGCCTGTGTGTGCACTCATTGGCGCTGACCCTCCCACACTCCTATAGCAGTGCCTGTGTGTGCACTCATTGGCACTGACCCTCACACAATCCTATAGCAGTGCCTGTGCGTGCTTGCTGCAGCAGTGTCACACATAGGGCATCACGTGTTAACATAAAGGGCAGATTTGTCAGGATTGGTTTATTTTTTGTTGTTTTATTTTTTATTTTTTAAAGTCCTTTCAATCAAGTTTATAAAGTGCTTTAGAGAAGGTTATGAGTTTATTCTCAGTTTTCAAATAACTCTTTAGCCTAAGATAATGTTTAATAATATTCCTTAAAACAGTCCATAAAGTTTTTGTAACAGGGACCATAGTCACCCAATTAACAGGTCTGCCAATTGTACAGCATTTCCAATTAATACCCATGACATTCACACACAGTTAAAACCAATGGATTGCCCTGTATGATTTCATATACAGCATTGTAATAACGTTTTTTTCCTTTTTTTTTTTTTTACCACAAAACCTCTTATCTCACTAAAAAAGCAGTGCTGTTCTTGTTTCAGTTTGCATGCTGGAAAAATCAGGGGGATTAAAAATCAAGCAAAACTGAAGATGTGAACAGTTATATTCAGTATTAGATATCACCATGTTAATTTTAACCAATGGGAATGCAGCATTTGGTTTTGACAGGTGCCCTTAGCCAATCGGGATTGACTGGAAGTCTCGTCTCCCAGTTCCTGTCATGTGTTTGTAGCTTTTAAGCAATTCCGGAAGTCCCACCCCCCCTCCCGTCACGTGTTTGTAGTCTTTAGGGCAATTCTGGAAACCATGTTCCATGTTTGTAGTTTGTCACAGTAAAATGGTGAATTAAACAAAGGTTTTGGCTATCAGTGAAATGGGGATAAACAGGGGTGGTACATTCGACATGTTTGCTTTATTTTTTAGCAATATCTATTTGTATCACTAAAAGCTGCCTCTACCAGGTTGACATACGTCCACTGGATCTTACTTATTTTCTTAAAATGTATTTTTTTTTTAAATAACCTTGTTTTTAACATTTTAATACTTTAACACTTTCAAGCTATTTTTATTTATTTTTTCAACACTTTTGTACCTTTTGGTTTTTCGATTGTTACTGCTCATTTGATTTATTTATAGCTTATTTTATTTTTGTAAAAAAGCTTGTTTTATTTTTTAAAAAGCCTATGCATTGTACCACCCCTGTTTTTTGTGATATCTAATACTGTGTATGACTACTGTTGTGCACCTCATTATTTATTAAACAGAACATTCAGATGCTGACGGCTGATTGGCTGATAACTGTGCCTCAGAACTCCACAGAGGATCCTCAGAGACAGATATTGGAGCACATATTGAATAATGAACACATTAATAGATGGAGTGCTTTGGACAAGCCAGGGGTTTTACACAAGTGTACAGGATTGTTTAGCTGCAGGTGTCTTTTACAGTTCATTATGTTTTTTTATTTGTTGCTTTTTTTTTATCTCTCCACACAATTATTTTGACTCAACCGCATGCAACCTACTCTCACATCAAAAAGCCATGACTTCCTAGAATATACTGATCTTAGCTTCTCTCAATCTCTGATCCTACCCTAAGCAAGACGGGGGATTCAATTCAATTTAGCTGGAAAAATTAGATGTTTAATTCATGCAATAAACAAAGTAAATCTGGATACATTTTAGTGTTAATTTAACAACTTTACAAATCTGTTTGCTGCATACAGCGCTCCCCCTTTATTGTGCTACTTAAGAACATAAGAACATAAGAAAGTTAACAAACGAGAGGAGGCCATTCTGCCCATCTTGCTCATTTGGTTGTTAGTAGCTTATTGATCCCAGAATCTCATCAAGCAGCTTCTTGAAGGATCCCAGGGTGTCAGCTTCAACAACATTACTGGGGAGTTGATTCCAGACCCTCACAATTCTCTGTGTAAAAAAGTGTCTCCTATTTTCTGTTCTGAATGCCCCTAAAATAGGAGGCACTTTTTTACACAGAGAATTGTGAGGGTCTGGAATCAGCTCCCCAGTAATGTTGTTGAAGCTGACACCCTGGGATCCTTCAAGAAGCTTCTTGATGAGATTCTGGGATCAATACCCTTAACATAAAAAAAAAACTTAACATAAAAAATGTAATATTGAAAGCAGTGAATTAGTGCAGCAGGGGTGTTACTGTAGCACCAGGGTACAACACAGGACACAGTGCAATAGAGGCTAGAGCTGCAGGGGTGTTACTGCAGCACTAGGGTACCACACAGGACACAGTGCAATAGAGGCTAGAGCTGCAGGGGTGTTACTGCAGCACTAGGGTATCACACAGGTTACAGTGCAATAGAGGCTAGTGCAGCAGGAGTGTTACTGTAGCACCAGGGTACAACACAGGACACAGTGAAATAGAGGCTAGAGCTGCAGGGGTGTTACTGCAGCACCAGGGTACCACACAGGACACAGTGCAATAGAGGCTAGGGGTGTTACTGTAGCATCAGGGTACAACACAGGTTACAGGGCAATAGAGGCTAGTGCAGCAGGGGTGTTACTGTAGCACCAGGGTACACCATACAAGGCCTGGATTATAGCAAAATGATCACACAGTGCCGTAAATCTTGATTGAAGTCAGGTATTATCAGCAGCTTTATTATGACTTTATAATATGATATGGAGCTATTTAAAAAATAATCTAGTGATAAACGGCTATCCCTCGTTAATAATCTTCAAAGCCTTTAATAGCGTTGTTATAGTTATAGTGATCCTGTAACTGGTGTTTGGGCAGATCCAGACAGTTGCTTACCTCAAGGGCTTTTCCAGACGGCTTGCTGGTGAGCCCACGATCTCCCCCAAAGTGCAGAAAGTCTGCCCGAGAAAGTCCTGGTGAACACAGAGAGCAGGGTCAGAGACACACTGCAGAGCAACACCTTTAAAAGAATGTGTATGCATGCAAAGACGTACGTTGAGTTCGGAGAGCTTCCAGTAGGTGGGCAGGCAGCAGCGTTAACACAACAAAACACATCATGTAGCATAAAACACAAGCACAGTACTGCACAGTAAATCATACAAAAACAGCAATACACATTCATAGGGATCTGTGTACAGGTATATACATTCATAGGGATCTGTGAACAGGTATACACATTCATAGGGATCTGTGTGCAGGTATACACATTCATAGGGGTCTGTGTACAGGTATATACATTCATAGGGATCTGTGAACAGGTATACACATTCATAGGGATCTGTGTGCAGGTATACACATTCATAGGGGTCTGTGTACAGGTATATACATTCATAGGGATCTGTGTACAGGTATACACATTTATAGGGTCTGTGTAAAGGTACATACATTCATAAAGATATGTGTACATACATTACATTTGTATATATATATATATATATATATATATATATATATATATATATATATAGTAACTGCAAAACCCCTTATAAAAACAAACAACTAAATTTATATTTTAATCCATCAAAACAGAATACTAAGATGGCTTGTTGAGGACATGAAAAAAAATATCGTGATCACGAGATAACGAGAGACATATATATATTTTTTATGTCTCAATGAGCCACAGTAGAAAGCAGACATTTTTCCAAATCAAGAAAGCTTATTTGTGAATAAAAAACAACAGAGTCGCAGTCCTTGTTGTGCTGCCAGTGTCACTAAAGACACTCACTCAGCGGACTGTCTCCCTTTAGCGCGGACACAAGAATCTAGTTGAGAATATCAAGAAAATGAATTTGAGAGCAAAAATTTATATGAGATTTTTAACTTTCATAACTGAAGAGGTTCCGGGGCCCCAGCAAGCCCCGGCACAAATCAAGCACTGCTCATGAGTCAAAGCTTAGCGAGCAGCCATTTAATATATTGAAATATACCAAACAATTGACTATTTCAATTTATACACACATACATACATAAAGTACTGTGCAAAAGTTTTAGGCAGGTGTGAAAAAATGCTGTAAAGTAAGAATGCATTAAAAATAGACATGTTATAAGATTATATTTATCAATTAACTAAATGCAAAGTGAGTGAACAGAAGAAAAATCTAAATCAAATCCATATTTGTTGTGACCACCCTTTGCCTTCAAAACAGCATCAATTCTTCTAGGTGCACTTCCACAAAGTCAGGGATTTTGTAGGCATATAGTCAGGTGTATGATTAAACAATCATACCAAACAGGTGCTAATGATCATCAATTCAATAGGTAGGTTGAAACACAATCATTAACTGAAACAGAAACAGCTGTGTAGGAAGAATAAAACTGGGTGAGGAACAGCCAAACTCAGCTAACAAGTTGAGGTTGCTGAAGACAGTTTACTCTCAAAAGTCATATAAGAACATAAGAACATAAGAAAGTTTACAAACGAGAGGAGGCCATTCGGCCCATCTTGCTCGTTTGGTTGTTAGTAGCTTATTGATCCCAAAATCTCATCAAGCAGCTTCTTGAAGGATCCCAGGGTGTCAGCTTCAACAACATTACTGGGGAGTTGATTCCAGACACATCATACCATGGCAAGACTGAGCACAGCAACAAGACACAAGGTAGTTATACTGCATCAGCAAGGTCTCTCCCAGGCAGAAATTTCAAGGCAGACAGGGGTTTCCAGATGTGATGTCCAAGCTCTTTTGAAGAAGCACAAAGAAACGGGCAACGTTGAGGACCGTAAACGTAGTGGTCGGCCAAGGAAACTTACTGCAGCAGATGAAAGACACATCATGCTTACTTCCCTTAGCAATCTGAAGATGTCCAGCAGTGCCATCAGCTCAGAATTGGCAGAAAACAGTGGGACCCTGGTACACCCATCTACTGTCTGGAGAAGTCTGGTCAGAAGTGGCCTTCATGGAAGACTTGCGGCCAAAAAGCTATACCTCCGACGTGGAAACAAGGCCAAGCGACTCAAATATGCATGAAAACACAGGAACTGGGGTGCAGAAAAATGGCAGCAGGTGCTCTGGACTGATGAGTCAAAATTTGAAATATTTGGCCGTAGCAGAAGGCAGTTTGTTCGCCGAAGGGCTGGAGAGCGGTACATGAATGAATGTCTGTAGGCAACAATGAAGCATGGTGGAGGTTCCTTGAAAGTTTGGGGCTGCATTTCTGCAAATGGAGTTGGGGATTTGGTCAGAATTAATGGCCTCCTCAATGCTGAGAAGTACAGGCAGATACTTATCCATCATGCAATACCATCAGGGAGGCATCTGATTGGCCCCAAATTTATTCTGCAGCATGACAGCGACCCCAAATATACAGCGAAAGTCATTAAGAACTATCTTCAGAGTAAAGAAGAATGGAGTCCTGGAAGTGATGGTATGGCCCCCACAGAGCCCCGATCTCAACATCATCTAGTCTGTCTGGGATTACATGAAGAGAGAGAAGCAACTGAGGCTGCCTAAATCCACAGAAGAACTGTGGTTAGTTCCCCAAGATGTTTGGGCCAACCTACCTGCTGAGTTCCTTCAAAAACTGTGTGCAAGTGTACCTAGAAGAATTGATGCTGTTTTGAAGGCAAAGGGTGGTCACACCAAATATTGATTTGATGTAGATTTTTCTTCTGTTCACTCACTTTGCATTTTGTTAATTGATAAATATAAACTATTAACATGTCTATTTTTGAAAGCATTCTTACTTTACAGCATTTTTTCACACCTGCCTAAAACTTTTGCACAGTATTATATATATATATATATATATATTTATGACCAGGATAAAAACATATATTCAATTGCTTATCGTTATAAAGGGATTTAAGCAGGTATTAGTATTTGAGTCATTTCTTATAGCTTGAAAATGAGAAAATATATTCTTACTTACATGTTTTGACAGATCTGGGCTTTTTGAATCCACGTCATAACTGCAATCACAAGCAATGCAGATTTTAAAGAAAACACATTAGAGATGCGACCTGTCAATGCCCTGACATCTGCATGCATGCCTACTGTAGGTACATGTATGACTTGTGCAGTATGGGGTCATGATTACTGTCAAGTTTCACTCTTTATTCAACGATTAATCACTAATCAACGAATAAGCCAGAACATGAATAAAATTGCTTCAAAAGCAAAGGTAAACGCTCCCTTGACATGTATTAAATGCGTTTGCATTGTGACAAACAATGAAAAGAAGCAGCATTTGCAGAAGCAGTTGTCTAGTTATCTTGGGGGTTGATTTTTAAAGCCTACAACCTGTCACGGTAGAGCATTGCACAGCCTCCATGGGGATCCCCTGGCACTGTATTCTTGTTCTCTAACCCCATACGCAATTACTGTATAAATATTTTTAAATATTTTTTTAAAGATGTTATACAGATTGCATTTCAATATCACATTTAATTACACAAATTCATTTAGCAGTTTCTTTGAGGCTAAAACAAGGCTTTCAGATTTACAGAGGAGTACTCTCCAGGTCCTCCCCCTCCCACAGGGTTGGAATGGGATGCAGAGTGAAATGTCAAGTGACATTATTAAAAATAAAAGTGCATTATCAGCTGACATATCCCTTGATGAAATACCCCAAGGGAACATCAACAGATTCAAGTTAATTGCATGCAAATGAATGCAACGAATCATGCCCCTATTGGGGTGAACATTTAAGCACATATTTGCCAGAAATGATTAAATGTGTTGCCACAGAGCTGGGCAATGAAGTCTCTTCAGGTATGGAAATGCCACTGATCATAGTCTTATGAAGCTTCTCTCCCAAAACTGCCCTGGCCTCCAGCTAGTTAAAAACCACAGCATATTTTATTAAGAAATACACTTGTTATCAACATTCAGGGAGTGTTGTGTAACATTTTACTGCTGTGGATTTATACTTCATGCTTCACTCACAGAGATGTAACACCTTGTTTCAGGACATCACCCCATATTAGAATTGGCTATCCAAACTGTGGAATTTAGTTACCAGTAGGAATTTCCTTTCTATCTGTTGAGCTCTGTCTGCCGGCATGTTTCTGGAGAGTGAGTGGCATCTGCTTCTATCGCGGGTTGAATGTCCTTGAGCAGTTATGTCTTGAGCAGTTATGTCTTGAGTGGTTATGTCTTGGGTATTCTGTAGACATGGTTTCCGTTGCTTTGATACCAAAATGTCTGGCTTGTTTCTGAAAATGGTCTAATTTATAGTGTAAGCTGCCTAGGGCCATCTCTTTATAAAGACCACCTGTTTACATAGACACACAAGGCCACATTCACTTGTTTTCCAAAAATAGCACATAATAAAGAGCTTTTCAATGGAAACACACATTTTAAATACATATATATACATATATATATATATATATATATATATATATATATATATATATATATATATATATATATATATATATATATATAGATAGATAGATAGATAGATATAGAGATAGATAGATAGATAGATAGATAGATATGTCGTCGGGTACTGACAAACAGAAGGAATTTGTTGGTTTTTGATGCCAGTTGTGTAGTTTAATTTGAACTTCTCTGGCTCAGGATTCCATATTATGTTCTAACTGACACCTATCTAGAGATCAAAGCCTTTGAAACTTTGAACCCATGCAGTCCCACCTCCTACCATGGTCACAACGTTTCATATCCTTCTGGCGTCATTGAGTTAGGGCATAATTAACTATTAGTTTTCTATTCTTATTCCATTATGTTCCATTGTCTATTTTGATCTGTTTTAGAGGTATACATCTCAAGCCATTCAAGTATTAGATTATGTTTCAGAATATAGAATGCATGACCTTTTATTCTCATAAAAAGTAATAAACAAACTATTTCCAGTTGTTCCTTCCTAAATTAAATGTAAGATCCAGGGACCTGATATAAGCCTTGCCCAGGTCTCTTGCCTGTAGAAATATGGATACAAATGCCCTTGTCTTAAAGATATACAATTCCTGCAGCAAACGTTCCAACCTTCCGGCAGTGTCATAACCCAGAAAAGCAATAACTTACAAGTCAAAGCGTAGATTCTGTTTCTCTTCAAAGAAGTAATCTAGGATGTATTTTCGGATGAAGTCTGGGTTCAATGTGTTGTCAATCACTTCTGTTCTTCCAAACTGTTAAGAGAGGAGGCACATTGAGACACTGAAAGACCATCACAGATAACCCCTCTACAGTTAGTCAGCTTGGCCGTCCATGCTGACTGCAAAGTGAATTCCTGCTGCATCAGCCAGATTAACATCTGAACAACAGCCTACACCCAGCTTACTACATTCCATGTGTACAAATACCCTTCTAACAGTTCCCCAGAGTAAAAGCAAAGCAGAGTGTTATAAAGCACAGTGAAAGCATGGTAAAGCAGGGTTAAACATTGGAAAGAATAGCTAGGTATACTAAAGCAAATTAATAAACATGGAGAACTAGGGTAGACTATAGTAAATGCATAATATAACCATGGGAAAAGGAGGGGGGGGGGACTGCAAAAATACAGTGCAAAAATAGATTTTAAAAATGCAGTGCAAAAGAACAGTGCAATGCGGTGGTGAAACTTGTATAGGGCTAAGTACATAAGAACATAAGAAGAACATAAAAAAGTTTACAAACGAGAGGAGGCCATTCTGCCCATCTTGCTCGTTTGGTTATTAGTAGCTTATTGATCCCAGAATCTCATCAAGCAGCTTCTTGAAGGATCCCAAGGTGTCAGCTTCAACAACATTACGGGGGAGTTGGTTCCAGACCCTCACAATTCTCTGTGTAAAAAAGTGCCTCCTATTTTCTGTTCTGAATGCCCCTTTGTCTAATCTCCATTTGTGACCCCTGATCCTTGTTTCTTTTTTCTGATCGAAAAGTCCCTTGGGTCTACATTGTCAATGCCTTTTAGAATTTTGAATGCTTGAATCAGATTGCCGCGTAGCCTTCTTTGTGCAAGACTGAACAGATTCAATTATTTTAGCCTGTCTGCACATGACAAACCCAGAATAATTCTCGCTCTTCTTTGCACTCTTTCTAGAGCAGCAATATCCTTTTTGTAGCGAGGTGACTAGAACTGAACACAATATTCAAGATGAGGTCTTACTAATGCATAGTACAGTTTTAACATTACTTCCCTTGATTTAAAAACACTTTTCACAATGTATCTGAGGATTTCTAATTGCTTTATAATCAATTCAAGTCAACATACAAGGGCCTCCCCCACATATTCACTGTATCAGTCAACGTGTCCTAATATCCCAAAAGCGTATATGGCAATTATTTCATGAGTTCATTATATCATCTGTCCTAATCAATGCACGCTCTGCTCAAGCAGATTGACATTAGCATATTCAATATGCACTGCCTGCTCCAGGCTGGGAGCTTTAGTTAGAACCTTTGTGATGCTAATTGCAGCTGGGTTGAGCTTTTTATGCCCACCAATTAATTCCCAAACCGGAGCAGACTGATGATATATAATTAGCTGCTGCCTAATTAATGGACTTCACACCTAATCATGTGTAATTCTGAAAGCGCTCAGTGCTTGTCGGATTTACGTTTTCTTCCCCATGCATTCTGTTATTTTCTCTTAATTCCTGTGGATGGAAGCAGCTGGCTGACAGTCAGTAGAAGAACAGGAAGGTTCTCCTGAGGACTGGGAGACCTGGGCGGCAGAACAACCCTCTCCCTCCCTTGGGTATTGGTCCCAAAGTCCAGGGACGGGTTGAACCACAACTGTGCTTCTGTTATACCTGCTCTGAGAATATATACAGAACTCTACGCTGATAAGAAACAAGATAAGAAACCGTTGTGTTAACATGGATTCCATTCATTTGTTACATTGTCATCAACATTGAACTCCTGGCAAGTCCGAGAGTAAGTGATTGTGAGGCGTGAGTGTATTAAATGGAATGTCCAGACAGTAATTTATGTGTACAGAAATAAAATAATTTATTTTTATTCTCTATACACAACAAAATGATTAAATAACAAAAGAAAACAAAATGGTGTGAGGGAAGGAGTGCAGGGGTGAAATCCAAAACAAACCGTGATGACTCGTCTTTAATTGTCTTCGTGGTGACCCATACATAAACAAAAAAAAGACAAAAGAAATGTTAGTGTTTTTTTGTTTTAAAAATCCCACTGCAGCAAACCAGTCTCTCCCTCCACCCGTTACTCCTCCTATTTTACTTTCAGACCAACCCCGAACACAGTAGTACGTTCCCTTTAGTATGTAATGTCCCGCCTCTGTAGTCAGAGGAACACCAATCCCCAACTGACAAGTGTCCTTATCCTTCACTTGACTCCAGTGGCTGGAATTTACATACTCGTACTTCCGCCCCTCACCAAGGTGCCGCCCCTCAAAAGATGACTTTTGCCATGGTCACGAGATCTTGGTAAGGGAAGTCCCGAGTTGGTTTGATGCCATCTACTGTCGGGAGGCTGAATCACAGACCGAAAACCCTTTGACTCATCACATATCCCACCCCTCAGAGTGGAGCCGAAGGAACACTCGGAAACCTCTAACCCTTCCCTTTTCCCTCCCTCCCGGGAAAAAAAATCAGCATTTTGATGTAACTTACCCGCACGATACCTTATTTGAAAGGCGAAGGGTTGGAGCGCCAGGTACCACCGCGTAATCCTAGCGTTTGAATCCTTCATCGTGTCTAACCACTTTAAAGAAGCGTGATCTGTGATGAGTACAAAAGGTCGTCCCAGAAGATAGTATTTTAAAGATTCCACTGCCCATTTCACTGCCAGGCATTCTTTCTCCACTACCGAATACCTCTGTTCTCTGGGCAGTAACTTTCGACTGATGTATAGTATCGGGTGTTCTATACCATCTCTCTCCTGGGACAGAACCGCCCCCAGACCAGTCTGCGATGCATCTGTCTGCAGGACGAACTCTCGGCTGAAATCCGGGCTTATTAATGCTGGGGCCTGACTCAAATTAGTTTTAATAGATTCAAAGGCTGTCTGACACTCTGCACTCCACTTAATTTTATTTGGAGCGTTCTTTTTAGTGAGATCAGTGAGAGGGGCGGCTATAGTGGAAAAGTGTGGAATAAAGCGGCGGTAATAACCAGCCAACCCTAACAGTGATCTCACCTGGGTTTTCGTGGTAGGTACCGGTGAATCCAACAAAGCCTGGACTTTTGAAACCAACGGTTTCACTCTACCCTTACCCATTATGAAACCTAAATATTTAGTTTCTTCTTTTCCAATAGCGCACTTTGCCATGTTCGCTGTGAGCCCCGCCCTCCTCAGAGACTGTAAGACGGCTTCTAATCTAGTCAAATGTTCTCTCCAGGAAGAACTATAAATGACTACATCATCGATATACGCAGCTGCATACTCTCGATGAGGTTGTAAAACCCTGTCCATTAGTCTCTGAAAAGTAGCAGGCGCTCCATGAAGTCCGAACGGCATAGTACAAAATTGAAAAAGACCCTCTGGGGTTGAAAATGCCGTTTTCTCACGAGAGGCTTTCGTTAATGGAATTTGCCAATATCCTTTCGTCAGATCCAGAGTTGAAATAAACCGAGCTTGCCCCAGTTTGTCTAAGAGTTCATCTACTCGAGGCATGGGATATGCATCAAACTTGGAGATAGCATTCACCCTCCTAAAATCGATACATAATCGTAGTGACCCATCTGGCTTGTCTATTGGTACTATTGGGCTACACCACTCACTTCGGGAAGGTTCAATTACCCCAAGTTTCAACATACACTCCACCTCCCTTCGAACAGAATCTCTCCGACTCTCTGGAATGCGATACGGTCTCTGTCTAACTCTTAGACCTGGCGGAGTGATAATAGCATGTTCGATCAAATGCGTTCTTCCAGGCACGTTAGAAAACACATCACTGAACATTTTAATTAGATTGCTTACCTCTTCACGCTGATCAGGAGTTAATTGTTCCCCCATCGGGACCTCAATTGCTGACTCTGACTCAATTGAGGGTCCAAAATCCTCTCCCTCCTGTACAGGAGATATAAAATGGACTTCCCGTTCTTTCCACGGTTTCAGGAGATTAACATGATAAATTTGACTTTCTTTCCGACGCCCAGGCTGTCGGATCTCATAATTGACTTTACCAATTGCTCGAATAACCTGAAAGGGACCCTGCCATTTAGCAAACAACTTAGATTCCGATGAGGGCAACAATAACAACACTTTATCTCCAGGTCGAAAGTTCCGAATTCTTGCATTTTTATTGTAGCTTTGTTGCTGCTTCTGCTGTGCCGCTTTGAGATTGTCATGTGCCAATCGACCGACTAATTCTAAGCGATCGCGTAACTGCAACACGTATTTTACTACATTTTTAGACTCCTTTGACTGTTCTTCCCAGCCTTCTCTTATGAGATCCAAGATACCCCGCGGCTGCCGACCGTACAAGAGCTCAAACGGGGAAAACCCCGTTGAGGATTGTGGTACCTCGCGAACTGCAAAGAGCAAGTAGGGAAGCAGTTTAGCCCAATTGCGTTTTTCTTGATCTACAAAGCGGCGCAACATATTTTTCAAAGTCTGATTAAATCGTTCAACAAGCCCATCCGTTTGAGGATGAAAAACTGAGGTTCTAATTGAACGGATTTTCAATAATTTATATAGTTGCTGAATACAGTCTGACATAAAATTAGTGCCCTGATCAGTGAGAATTTCTTTCGGGATTCCCACCCTAGAGAATATTTTTACCAATTCATTCGCTACAGCTACTGCATTCATAGAGCGTAAGGGAACAGCTTCTGGATATCTCGTTGCGTAGTCCACTACTACTAAAATATACCGATATCCTGACTCTGTTCCCTCCAGAGGGCCTACTAAATCTACACCAATCCTTTCAAACGGTACCCCAATAATTGGAAGTGGAACCAGAGGTGCGGGGCGAACTGACTTAGGGGCAGCTAATTGACATTCAGGACACTCCGATACATACTTCCGCACCAGACCATAAACCCCAGGCCAAAAAAACCGGGCCAGAATTCGTTCCTGAGTCTTTTCAGTTCCCAAATGACCTGAAAATGGAATGTCATGCGCCAATCTCATGACTTCTGACTGAAAAGGCCTAGGAACCAATAACTGTTTTACGAGCTGTCCCGTCCCGGGAGCCCGGGTTATTCTATATAATAAGTGCCCAGATACAGAAAAATGCGGAAATACCACCGGTTGTCCTTCCTGCATATCCTTCCCCTCGATATATCTAACCTGTTTCCAAGCATACTGTAACGTGGGATCATTTTGTTGTTCATATCCCAAGTCAATATCTCGGTCCCAATGGTTAGGTACACAGAGAGGAGTGTCTTTTATTACATGACCTTCCACCTCAGTAACCTCGCAGCCCCGGTTACACTGAATACCTACTCCCTTTCCTTGCCGTTTAAGCGATTGGTTTACTTTTGTGTCAGACCCCTCCCCTTGTCGTCTCAGAGTTCCCTCATATTTTTCCACCCGACGCTCTCTTTTTGTTTTTCTTGGGCGGATTTTAGGGTTAAACAGGTCGGATTGCAACGGAAAAATCTCGCCAATTGTTTTCTCCTGTTGCTTTAATTGTCCCCTGGTAGAAACTAAGACCATTTCCCGACCTAAAATACGATCAAAAAACGGCCAGTCTCTTCCCAGGAGAACAGGGTATGGTAAACATTGCGCTACAGCCACTTTAACGCAAGCTGAATAATCACCTACAATAAGTCTAACTTTAGTGGTGGGATAAACCCGAGTTTCTCCATGAATACAGGAGATAGCCACTTTACCCTGTGGCTCCCAGGCTACCCCATCCAAGAGAGCTTGCCGAATCAATGTTTGTGCACACCCAGAGTCCGCAAATGCGTAAGTACTCTTTCCCCCGACCTGTACTCTTAACTGATAAGGGCCCTCCCGACATTCCCCAGTGTTCCTACCTGTTACTGCTGACCAGGATCTTGTCGCCAGGTCCACCTTTATTACTGGACAATTCCTGGCAATGTGTCCAGGCTCATTACATTGGTAGCACACTTGGTTAGGAGGCATCAACGGAGTTAATCTGTCCTGCGAGTCCGCGACCGGCAGGTTAGGGGGATTCTCTCTCGCCCAGGATGGGGCTAACCTCGACCTCCATGGTCTGAAGGTCTGGTTACCCCCTCTGGGCTTCATTGGTTGGTTGGTCCGAGTTAGTTTAGGGGCAGGAGTGGGGTCTGACCCGGCGCCTTCGTTTGCGTCTTCGTAGGCCTCCGCCAGGAGGATGGCATCCTCGAGAGTGGTAGGTCGATTCCTCTTAATCCACTCTCGATTCCCTGGCGGTAGTATAGACGCAAACTGTTCTATAACTATTTTCTGCACCAGTTCTTGGGGTGTATGTTCTTCTGGCCGCAGCCACCGGGTGCACTGATCTAAAAGATATTGTCCCGCAACCCGGGGCCGCATCCCCTTGGACAGCTGGTATTCCCGAAAACGGCGCCGGTATGTTTCCTCCGTGATCCCGAGGCGTGAGAGAATGGCTTCTTTAACTTTAACATAGTCCCCTGCATTCGTGGCCGTCAGGGCTCGATACGCTGCCTGAGCTTCCCCTGTCAGGCAGGGTGCCAATTTCATGGCCCAGTGTTCCCTAGGCCACTCTGCAGCCTCTGCCACTCTCTCAAAAGTAATCAAGAAAGCCTCGGGATCATCTTCCGAGGTCATCTTCTGAAGATTAGGCTGAGCTGCAAACATCCGGGCAACCGCTCTCTCTGATGTTGATATTGATAGTTTTTCCACCAGCTGTCCAAAGAACTGGGCGAGCTGTTCCTGGTGCCGTGTCTCTCTCTCCTCTCGCTTCTCCTCCTGCTCCCTAAACATTGTCAAAACTGTAGCTGGATCCATTTTCACTTCTGACACCACGTGTGAGGCGTGAGTGTATTAAATGGAATGTCCAGACAGTAATTTATGTGTACAGAAATAAAATAATTTATTTTTATTCTCTATACACAACAAAATGATTAAATAACAAAAGAAAACAAAATGGTGTGAGGGAAGGAGTGCAGGGGTGAAATCCAAAACAAACCGTGATGACTCGTCTTTAATTGTCTTCGTGGTGACCCATACATAAACAAAAAAAAGACAAAAGAAATGTTAGTGTTTTTTTGTTTTAAAAATCCCGCTGCAGCAAACCAGTCTCTCCCTCCACCCGTTACTCCTCCTATTTTACTTTCGGACCAACCCCGAACACAGTAGTACGTTCCCTTTAGTATGTAATGTCCCGCCTCTGTAGTCAGAGGAACACCAATCCCCAACTGACAAGTGTCCTTATCCTTCACTTGACTCCAGTGGCTGGAATTTACATACTCATACTTCTGCCCCTCACCAAGGTGCCGCCCCTCAAAAGATGACTTTTGCCATGGTCACGAGATCTTGGTAAGGGAAGTCCCGAGTTGGTTTGATGCCATCTACTGTCGGGAGGCTGAATCACAGACCGAAAACCCTTTGACTCATCACAGTGATGAACAAACGTATAGAAATTTTGGGCTTGCCATTCATCTTATAATATCCAGGGATTGGTCCATTTTCACGGCTCTATTTATTGAAAACACAAGAATAAAGCACAGCTGCATTTGACTGTTTAATCAGCTCAACTGAGGAGATGTAACAGTCAGTGTATGATACCAGATTGTCAAAGATCAGGTTTGACCACTGACCTCACATATAGAGAAACTGCTCAGCTGCTTAACTAACAAACCACTCACTGTGACACTGAAATGATACCCCTGACCCTCTCTTCATGAGTACTGCTTTATTAAAGCACAGCACTACTCACCCTGAGCTCTGGATTGAAACATTATCCTCAGTCCTTTCATGATGAGAATATTTTTCTATTGCTTTTATGCAGGGGTGAAATTCTGCTCACTGTACTCACTGGTACTCCGTACTGGTACTTATTTCATCTGCTTTTCATCCAACGCGGATGCATTCCATCCACTCACACAGTCCTCTAGTGCAGCGTTTCTCAAGTGCGCTTTCATTCAGCACAGTTAGTGCTGCTTGCATTCTGTTTCCTCGCACTGCTTCTGATTCTGTTAGCTGCTATTGGCCAACATTAACGTCAGTATAATCACTGCGTGTTGATTGGCTGAGCTTTCATTTTGATCAGATTTCATTTTTTCATGAGACACAAATCTCTGCCCATTTCGCTTTGTGTCAGTGCTCAGCGAGAGAAGACTTTAGCAGCGCAGCGTGTAAAAAGCGGTATGAAGCAATTATCATTATTATGAAGTAATAATTATCTTCTTTAGTGTCAGAGAAACTACCCGAACCATTCAAAACAAACATTGCTGCACTTGAATTTGAAGTCAAAAATCCACGTCAGTGTTCGCCATAAATTACATGGTTGCTAACTGTTAGAAATAATTATCATAACGCATATTTATTCATTGGCACTCAAATTGTCTCAGAGTTTTAAATATTTACACCCGGCTGTGCATGTGAGTATCTTTACTTTTTTTGTTGAGAATTTCACCCCTGCTTTTATGCCGAGAAATGCCTGCAAGACCTTAAAAACGGAAAGGACTCTGGGATTTGTTCATAAAGCAGTAGCACACAGCAGATTGGCCAGGGCTAAATAAACTCTACAGGAGTCAAATCTAACACATTCCCAGTGTACACATGACTCCACAGTGCATAAGCTACACTTTTGAAAAAGTTAAACAAATAACACTTGCATAGTGTTGCACGTCTCTTTCAGTGTATAACTAGCACCCTTTTATTAACTAGCTAAGTGTTAGGAAATAACACTGGGAGAGTGACATTGGCACTGCTCTAGTGACGAGTGTACTCTGCATATAAACTATGTACACTTAACTAGTGTCAAATAGAGTTTCTTTGCCACAAAAGTAAATGAAAATAATGTAACATGCACAGGAATAACTGGAGACACCAGCAAGTCAGCACCATGCAAGTCATGCCAACAGCAAGTCAGCACCATCCACACACTCAAACACAGCCCTTTCCCCACCCCAGAGCACTACCCCGCCTCCCAAGGTGACATTCACATAGTACATAAAACAACACAGGAAGGTTTCAACAATTACGGGGTATGGCAAAATACATCAGCTTCCAGATCTAGCAGGGCTTTTATTTTGCATAGATGCCCACTGGAGTGTTGAAGTGCTTAATGGTGAATTAAATTTTAAATCAATCCGTGCATAAAGACATTCAAATCTACAGCTAATCTGATTACATAAAAAGCTACTTAAACATGCTTTCTGACCCTGGTCTAGAGACAAGTGAAATCATATGTCTGTGACAGGACATTGTAATGAAGGCTCAATTCACAGCTACCAGAGAGCAAATCATCAGGAAAGACACGATTGGTCCACACTTCAATCATAGGCTGGATCCAAACAACGCCCTCCCTCAAAACCAGCCAGTCAAACTGCAAACGCTGTCTTGGTTCTTTCTGCTCCAGCCAATCCACTTGAATGATGCCCCGCCTCCAACAACAAGTTTCGAGTTTGAGTCAATACTACACGGACTATTCAACAATTGTACATGTCCAGATAAATTACAATAAGAAAGAGAAAATAAATATGTTTTCCAAACAATAATAATTTAAATAATAATAATACAATTTTCACTACGTGTGTCGTTTTTCTATTGTAATTATGTTAGGGACTATCATCCTCAACGGAAGGTTACCCAGAGAAATATCAGAAGTTCAATGTAAATATAGGTTTTAAAGATTTTTTTAAGAGAAAATAAAGAAATAAATCATTTTCTAATAGCGATAGAGCCCTCTCAATGCGGGAGAAATTCTCATTATATCTTGATTTAGTAAAAGATATTTCTATCTCGGGAGAGTTATATAGATCTATCTAATATATATATATATATATTATATATAATATATATATATATATAATATCATCGCTAGAACCAAGGGCGCTATCCGCGTAGTGTGGCCCGTTCCCGTAGGTGTGTGTCCGCATCACCCGTGCTTGGGCCAATGGGCCCTGGCGGGAGTCTAAAGCATAGCGCCGATACCGCTGTACAAAAGAGCCAGCTCCTTTGCAAGGAGCGTATATCAGGCTTATGTCTTTGTGTGTGATTACGTCACCCACCAGCCCTGCTGCTGCCTTCCCCCGTGCAAGCTACTATATATATATATATATATATATATATATATATATATATATATATATATATATATATATATATATGTACTCTGGACCTAAATTCAGATTGGTGAATTTCAAACTCACAGTTTTCAAATCTGATGCAGTTTATTTAGGCTCCTCTCAGAAGCCTCAATAAAGACTGCAGCTCATTATACTGCAGGATGCAGACTGCCTGACTCTCTGCTATAACCATAAAGAGAGCTTCTGTCCAGCCATCCTATACTCATTTCAGTCTCTTCAAGAGATTCAGCCAGGGAGTTCTCTATCTACACCAGAGAGGGAAAAACCACAGCAAACAAAAAAAAAAAAAACAATAAAACTAAAAAAAAAACCAAACTAACCTGTCTGCTGGCAGAAACAGATTCTCAGCAGAAAACAAACAAACAAACAAAAAACATAAACAGATTCATCTTCCCATCCTAGAACTGAAATGTTACTAACCCTTTTGATTAGTAACATAGGGAAATTAAAATGAACATGTCTGCATTAAGCCTGACTTGGGGGTTGTTCTCACCTTGATTGGTGCCAAAACAAGTGCATTTAAACAACACCTAATTACTATGTTTACCCATAGCATGACTATAATTAGCAGCACGGTTCATTATCAACGCTCAGTTTTAAAGACACTTCCAGTACAGAAAAATGGAAAGTTTGATTTGCTCTGTTTCTTGCTTCCTTAACGTGTCTGTTTGGAGTGCTGCAGTTACTGAAACCAGCTCAGAACAGGAATTGCAGTGAAAACCAATTTGTTTAGGAAGAGCAGCATGACCTAGCTCGCTTGCTAATGCTTAGGGCTCTGATTTCAGCATGCATCAGTGTGGATCTTGGGGAGTTCCTATCATGAGAAGAATCCGGTCCGGTCTAAAGTGAGCGCTCCCCTCTGCATGCTAATTACAGACAGCAGGAGACATTTAATTGGAACTGTATGACGTGGCACAAGCCACTAAAGTAACCCAATTAAAATGTAATGTTAATTGCTGTAGCTTCAAGCCCAAATGCACTCAACATTGGCCATGCTCCACGTCTCCACCTGCTGTGCAGTCCTCACACATCAACTGGTAAGACAAAGTAAGCTAGGATGTGTTGCCCAGATACCTGGCACAGGCTGGCATCAGTAGATCTTTGGGATCCAAATCTCTGTGGAGACACTGTCAAACTCTTGAAATAGAAGTGTAGCAGAATAAATTATCCGAGCTTTGATCCACTGTACTGTCTAATCAACCGAACACACCTGTAGTCACGTGATGAATTGCAAGTGATGTATTAAGTACACAGCATCTGCTGCTAAAACGGCTAAGAGATTTAGCTGCCAAAAAAAAGACCAGCAGAATGAGGCAAATGAAAGTTACAGAATTATTCAGACCACCAAAACCTTCGGTGGATCACTGTGTGCTTAAATTGATTGTTCATCTATTTCGTCAGTAAGGGCTGGAGATCCCTCTATGTTATTGAGCAGCTAAGAACTTTTATTGCATTATTACAATGCCTTATGCAAGTATCAAAATATAGAAACATTTTACTGAATTTTTGAAGTTTAATGATTCCTAAAGTTCTGTTATGTGTCAGAGTTGTACTGAATTGTTTTCTTTGATGATTTTCAAAGTTTGGTATATGGTATGTTTAATTATAGTATTTCATTACCTTAACTGTAGGCGTTAAAGCTTGACTGAATTGCATTAATTTAATGGTTTGTAAAGCTTTGTAATTTTGCATGCTAATGTGATAGAATAGGTTACTAGTTATATATCATGTCACAAAGATGGCTGAAGTGGGCGGCGTCAGAACCAGGAAGGAATGAAATACACAAAGGCGATGATGTGAAATGAAATGATGATGGCGCTTGCTTGTGCCGGTTTATTGTAAAATAAAACAGTTGAAGAAACAGAAAACAACAGGACACGGCACTCTATGCCAAAATAAAAGAGACAAACAAAACGGACTAAACAAAACAAACAATGGACTAACGAACAAACACGGTGAGCTTCTATTTAACGATGACTACTATTCTTATTATTATTTCTACCTCCGTCTCCTATCCCGTTCTCCACTCACCGAACACCCAACCGCCAGTATGTGAAAACGTGCATCTATATATACTGTTGTGCTGGGATTAAATTACTAATTAATTACTCACTTGAATCCCAGCACGTGAATTATGTGCAACCTCATGCTCACATATTAACTACTTTAAATGTACGTGAAGTGATGTACAATCCCGTGCCTAAATACAAATATACATTTTAAACACTTGTGTTACACAGACCCGTTTATATCCCGTGTACCAATGACTATACATCAACATTTAACAAACCACACGCAACATAACAGATAATATACACAGGGGCGGGCACTTTGTCACAATCATCAGTAATGCAGTCTGTATTGAAAGTATGAACAACAGCTGAGACCACTTTGAGCAGTCAAAAGGACTGGGCATGATGGGGCTGTGCATCCTGTACAGAAAATACTGAAGCTGCACAGCTTTCAGCTGTCTGCTCCTGACACATCACATTCATCTGCAACACAAGTGCTGTATGAACCAGGCTTTAATAAAATTTTCCACAATTCTGAAACAAACAGCATGTTGTAAAGAAAGCTTTAAACTTCTGTTCTCTGATGCATTTGTTCTTCTGTCTTTACAGAAAACAGCTCGCTGTTTTTGCATTTTTTTGCATTAGCTGTCACCAAGTTACATGCTTGCTTGCTCAGCTATCTCATTCGCTGACCTACATAGCTACATGCAAATTTAGAACTAAAAAGATAGCAACACACAAACAATTCTATTCACATTTGTCACTGCACATGTGGCTACATTGTAGTTACATGATTAATTTAGTTAAAGAGAGTATTTATTAGTTGAAGTGTTACTGACATATTAATGTAAGTTGATGAGCAGGAAATGCCCATTGACATGAACAGGTCTATCTCTTTGTGGCTGATTTCATCTCCCTGCTTTTGAGAGCTTTTCTAATGATTTTCTAACTGCCACAGTTCATTGCTGGGTTATACACCAGAGACGACAAAAGCACATCTAAAAAATATTTGCTTGTTAAAGAAACTCAAAGTATGACTCCTTCAGTAATGTCAGTACCTTCAGTGACTGGATAATAAAACGAGGGAATAGATCATGTTTGCCAGGCAGAATAAAACCTCAGTTGCTCTCTGGTTAGATCTGATACAGCTCCACCAACATCTTGTCTTTCAACAGGAAGGAAGCAGCCAGGCTGATGGGTCACTGCCGAATGGTGCTGCTGGATACTTTCCTTCCTAGATGTTATGAACGGCTTGTAAGAATTAAGCTTCCCTGCAGCCAGGGATGGAACGGCTGCTTCTGAGAAGTGATCTGCAGTTTTTCCCTGTGGAAAGGATGTTTCTGAGAGGTGATCGCTAGCTTTTCCCTGTGGAAAGGATGTTTCTGAGAGATGATCTGCAGCTATTCCCTGTGGAAAGGATGTTTCTGAGAAGTGATCTGCAGCTTTTCCCTGTGGAAAGGATGTTTCTGAGAGGTGATCGGTAGCTTTTCCCTGTGGAAAGGATGTTTCTGAGAGATGATCTGCAGCTTTTCCCTGTGGAAAGGATGTTTCTGAGAGGTGATCTGTAGCTTTTCCCTGTGGAAAGGATGTTTCTGAGAGGTGATCTGCAGCTTTTCCCTGTGGAAAGGATGTTTCTGAGAGGTGATCGGTAGCTTTTCCCTGTGGAAAAGATATTTCTGAGAGGCAATCTGCAGCTTTTCCCTGTGGAAAGGATGTTTCTGACAGGTGATCTGCAGCTTTTCCCTGTGGAAAGGATGTTTCTGAGAGGCGATCTGCAGCTTTTCCCTGTGGAAAGGATGTTTCTGAGAAGTGATCTGCAGCTTTCACCTGTGGAAAGGATGTTTCTGAGAAGTGATCTGCAGCTTTTCCCTGTGGAAAGGATGTTTCTGAGAGGTGATCTGCAGCTTTTCCCTGTGGAAAGGATGTTTCTGAGAAGTGATCTGCAGCTTTCACCTGTGGAAAGGATGTTTCTGAGAAGTGATCTGCAGCTTTTCCCTGTGGAAAGGATGCTTCTGAGAGGTGACCTGCAGCTTTTCCCTGTGGAAAGGATGTTTCTG
Organism: Polyodon spathula; assembly: GCF_017654505.1. Classification (NCBI taxonomy): domain Eukaryota; kingdom Metazoa; phylum Chordata; class Actinopteri; order Acipenseriformes; family Polyodontidae; genus Polyodon; species Polyodon spathula. The sequence goes on from NC_054558.1 coordinate 9,520,076, forward strand.
AGAAGTGATCTGCAGCTTTTCCCTGTGGAAAGGATGTTTCTGACAGGTGATCTGCAGTTTTTCCCTGTGGAAAGGATGTTTCTGAGAGGTGATCTGCAGTTTTTCCCTGTGGAAAGGATGTTTCTGACAGGTGATCTGCAGTTTTTCCCTGTGGAAAGGATGTTTCTGAGAGGTGATCTGCAGCTTTTCCCTGTGGAAAGGATGTTTCTGACAGGTGATCTGCAGCTTTTCCCTGTGGAAAGGATGTTTCTGAGAGGTGATCTGCAGCTTTTCCCTGTGGAAAGGATGTTTTTGAGAGGTGATCTGCAGCTTTTCCCTGTGGAAAGGATGTTTCTGAGAGGTGATCTGCAGCTTTTCCCTGTGGAAAGGATGTTTCTGACAGGTGATCTGCAGCTTTTCCCTGTGGAAAGGATGTTTCTGAGAGGTGATCTGCAGCTTTTCCCTGTGGAAAGGATGTTTCTGACAGGTGATCTGCAGCTTTTCCCTGTGGAAAGGATGTTTCTGAGAGGTGATCTGCAGCTTTTCCCTGTGGAAAGGATGTTTCTGAGAGGTGATCTGCAGCTTTTCCCTGTGGAAAGGATGTTTCTGAGAGGTGATCTGCAGCTTTTCCCTGTGGAAAGGATGTTTCTGAGAGGTGATCTGTAGCTTTTCCCTGTGGAAAGGATGTTTCTGAGAGGTGATCTGCAACTTTTCCCTGTGGAAAGGATGTTTCTGACAGGTGATCTGCAGCTTTTCCCTGTGGAAAGGATGTTTCTGAGAGGTGATCTACAGCTTTTCCCTGTGGAAAGGATGTTTCTGAGAGGCGACCTGCATTTTTTCCCTCTCTCCTCTACTTCTTTCATTCTCTGTAACTATTAAACGACCAATAATGCTGAATTAAGAAATATTAAAAGGAATTACAATTCAATGACAAATGTTTCAACTTTTTCAACGTTTTTTTCAATGGCTTCAAAAGAAAAGGGGTGCTTATCAACAAATGCCTTTTTTCTCTTTCTTTTTAACTAGATCTGCAGTGCCCTGGAATTCAAACCAGGGCACTCCAATTTAATACAGCCCATGGCTATAAACTTTTTTGCATAAAGGGCCATATTGGCTAAATAAAAGACCAGACTGCACATAGCAACATTTACGAATCAGAGGAGGCAATCACGGCTTGTCCGGTATCTCGTAGCTGATTGATCCCAAAGCCTGGTCTTAAAGGATGCCAGTGATTCAGCAGCAACTCAGTAATGTATTCCATGTTGCTAGTTTAGTTTAAACACCACCTTCTTTCTGGAGCAGTTAGCAGACTAAGCCTTGCAGTGAAAAAAGATTTCAACTTGAAGTTGAGAAAATAAACTTTGTAGTTTTTTTTTTTACCATGCAGAATAACAAACAGTCACACAAGACAAATCTTATCTAGGCGGCACAATATCCAAACAGCAGAAGGAAACTGTGTTGGAGTGGGCACAGGCAGATGCTAACAGGAAGAGATTCGGTTTCAGTGATAGCATTAAGGGGGTAGTAGGAACTCAGAAACGAGCGAGCATGTTAAAAATCCTGTCATGCTCTGCATGGAGGAGGCTATTTGTATCTTTGCACATACCAGAGGTTTGATCTTAACTGAAAAACAAGCACAAACTCTATTTAAAGGGAGCCGCAACATGTTTATTCATTATTTTCTGTGCTCAGCAGAGGGTGAATACACATTTCAATCTGTCACTGGCCATGGATTGCCACTTATGCACTGTGCTGCAAGCAGTTTTAATTCACCCCCACTGCTGTGATGCTATCGAAGGGTAATGTCCATTGAACTGGTGGTCAAAAAGCTAGCTGAGTGCATGGAATGCTAACGTAAGGAGGACTGCACTGTCGAAAACATCATACTTCAGACAAGAAAACTCATGAGATATAGAACAATATTTATTAAAACTTAGACAACAAATACTACATTATACATCTTTTAATTACATCTTTGGCCTTTGGCCTCTCCCTTCGAGGTACCAGTGCCCATAATTTAGTTTGCTGATAGTGGAGAGGCTGACATTAAGGAAGGATAGCTGCCCCCAGACAATCAGAAATTAAGATTTCATTTTACTGTGGAATAATAGGGTAAGAAAACATACCAGCATGTCACAAAGCACAGTGAAAGTATTGCAATAAACAGACATGCATGGGATGTACTGTAAATATCGATTACATGGGAACAGCACGGGGAGCAGCAACATCTCATCACATATCATTAAGATCCATATTTCACTCATCATATAAATGTAGTTTATTGCGTTATTAAAAGTTTTGACGATTACTGTAAAAACGTTTGTGTAAGGCTATTTTCTAGGAATTTACAAGACTCCAGCAACAAAAAATATTTTTTACTTTGCAATTAAACATGTTGTAGCATTGTAACTATGCATCGCTATTACGCTGTAATTACCATGTAATTGGAGGTACTGTCTCTTTAGCACTGCAATGCTGTAGCTGTTGTTGTTATTATTACTCTACAGCACATGCACAGATTCCTTTTTGATTGTTTACAACTAAGGCTATGATCTGGTCACGGAAATCTAGAAATGCACTAAAAGTAGAAATCTGGAAATGCACAAAATGGAAGCCTTATTTACAACACATCCTAATACTAAAATTACAAAGCAGATTCCCCCAGGTACTGCTCATCAGGGGAGGACTGGTTGAATCTGTTTTCTTTTCTTACCTCTCTCCACTGCTTGGTTTCAACTCCTTGAATGTACAGGACGCAGACTGTGAAAAACAAAAGGGAGAAATGGTTAATGGCCAATGGGGAGACAGAAAAGCCTACAAGCGCCAGTAGAAGGCTCGCTGTGCTCTTGTTTTTGCTTCTGCCCTGCAAGGGAGGCTGTAATAGAAACGCAGAGAGAAAAATGTAGAGCATCTAATATGCAGTATACAAGAGGACAGTTAAATGGTAAATCAATCCATTAAATGGTATGAGAGTACTGGCTCTAAAGCCATGCATCGCTTTCAAATGAAAGGATCACTTTGTATGTCTTAAAGACAGTCCCAAAGGCTAGCGTACACCCAGAGGGGTGAAAGGGCAGAGGGGAGGGGAAAAACCACCCAGCAGTGTGTTAAGGTCAAATGGAAGAAGGAAGAAAAGAGAGGTCTGCAATGTCATGTTCCTTTTCAGCTGCCGTTGTGCTTTGCAGTGGTTGGAAGTTGCTGATGGACTCACAAGCATATCTCTAAAGGGCTGGGTATTCTAGTGTGCAGATCTCTATTCAAGTCACTGCAGCGCTGCACTGTGCTGTGTGAGTGAAAGGCTCTGCGGATGCAGGTTTCAAAACCTTATGTCACCTGGGACTTTGTATCAGGGACAGTATTGTAAAGAAGCTGCAAGAAAGTTCTGGTGACCTGTGGCAGCCTTGTGTTTGCGATTTTCAATTGAAAAGCATGAAACTCTCAGTTATTGCTGCAATATTCCATGTGTTTCCACCACAATAGTTAACAATTATAATGGGTTATTGATCAATCAAAGTTAAATATAATAAAGTAAGACAACATTGTCACTTTTATTAAACTGCTACAATTCAATATCATATGGGATTTACTACTTCTACTACTAATAATAATAATAATAGTAATAATAGTAAAATTAATAGTAATACTCACGTGGATCTGATTTGGAGAATGTATCTTTATCTAGTAGATTCCTGGAAAAGACAAAAAAAAAAAAAAAAAAACTTTTTTAAAATACAAATTCAATTCTGTGCTAACACACTTGTGTGAGAAACAGCCAGTACTTTCATACTATATTGTTTAGGTTAGAAAGCCCAAATAGAATATAATCCATGCTGAATTGTCACTGACAAACTGCTAGACTGAGTTTAACCATTTCTTCCAGCTGGTCACAGCAACAAGATATAGGAGAGAAGAAAAAAACATTACTAAGCAGACATCTTCCATCTCTGAAATGACAGCTGCAATAAAGCATTTATTAAAATAGTTGGAAAGCACCATGCTTAAGTGTTGTAACTGAGGGCACCATGCATAAGTGCTGTATCAAAGTCTTGTTAGCCTCAGAGAAGGGGGGTGCAAGCATTGTCACAAGATGCTTTCCCAATGATAGGAGCTCTCTAGACTTTCTATAAAGGTTATAGATACTATAAACTAACGCTGAGCATCTGAAAAGTGTGTTTTTGTATTGAATTGCAATGGTACACCTACTTACTGATTCAAGGATATGCCGGTCCATTATTATACACCTTGTTTTGCACAAAAAGACTGCTCCTGTATTTTTATTTACTCACTTGCTGTGCAAGTACCAGTATACTGTAAGTATGCATGCAACTCTCAGTTAAGAGACTACTGGCTCCACAATGCACCAAGCTCCAGGAACTTGCACTAGTCTCCACAGAGTGCAGGCACCAGGACAAGTTACTGTCTTTATTCTTTGTACACTCTGTACACATTTTACATTGTTTAAATAACAGACTTGGAATCCATTGACTGCACAAAAGGGTTGAAAGAAAAGTTTTATGAAACTGTCAGAAGGGGCATATCATGAGAGAACCAAGCCAACATCACATTGTTGGTCTTCTTTATAATGCAAGATAAAGGGTGCTCTTTTAAAGCAAAAACTTGCTAGTTATGTTAATTTAATCAGAAAAAAATGCAGATTGCATTTAAGAAGCAATCAATTCTAATGCTAATGCTAGCTTTTGTTCCTAATTACCAGCCTCTGTTTCTCCGAATGACACGACAGGGCAGAACACCATTGGTAAAAGGGCAGATCCAAGTGTCTTTGATATTTTCTCTGTCACCTGAGAGCCTACTTCAGTGGGATTGCAAACAGCGAGCATAAACCCAGCCTGGCTGACTTCACAGCTTTCCACTCACAGCTTGACCTTTGCTGATTGCTGATTGATGGTACACAACCAGTTGTACAGTGTTGTGCCAGTCCATGAATCGCTGTTGAGAGAATGTGTAGGTGTTGATTTCAAGTGTACTTGAGCAATAGATGTGTGTGCAAGCCACTCATCTCATCTCAGAAAACACAATGTTTCCACAGTGAAGCAGCAGAGAACACTGAAGTCAGTCTTTGAATTGACAGCATAGTAGGAGCCACCCCACCCCAGTCACGTGCAGCAAAGTAAAGAGTACCAATGCAAAGTCAATTAAAGCAAAAGACTGCAGGAAATACCTAGCTCAAGAACAAAACCCACTTTCTATAAACATCATAATACACAGGGATATTGTACTGTGGTTTCATGCAGAAAAACAAGATAAAAAAGGAAGACAAGAACCAAGATCGCAGGTCAGGTACTGCCTTATTTTGTCTTCATTTGTGACCCAAATGGGATAATCATTCCAATAATAACTTGTGCTATTTTATTCTGTTCTGGATATGCAGTCTCAGAAGCCTGTCTCTGAAGAATTGCTCTGACCTGTAAATTAATCCAAAGCCTCCTCATTCATGACTCTCAACCTTGCCAATACAAAGCCTCTAACAGTTGTAAATGTCTCTATTACTCCACAGTGCAGTGGCACTTTGCCAGTTGGGTATTAGAACTGCAGTGTGTGCTCTCTGATGAAACATCTATTATCCAAAACTTACTGGGACCAAGGGGTGTTAGGAAAAAAAATCAATCTGGTCAGATAATCTAATTATTACTGCAGAATCATTAATATGAGGAAGAAACTTTGGCATGCTCAAGTAGCTGCTGAAGTGAAACAGCGAGGCTGGAGAGTCCGAGTTTACCCAGTGGAGGTGGGTTGTTGAGGATTTGTGGCACATTCTACAACCCGGTTTCTCAGAGATGTCGGGTTCAGTGGCCAAGTGTTGCGTCGCACAGTGAATAACTTATGTGAAGCAGCAGAAAGGAGCAGCAATTGGCTGTGGTTGAGATGGAAAGATTCTGTCTGGGGATCTCAAGCACAATACAAAGAAAGCAACGCTAATGTACGGGTAAGTAAGCTGAACTGAGTTGAGTGGGGGATGGAGGCGGGTGATGCTGGGACGCCAGAATCACTGTCGAGCCCTCTTGAGGTGCCATGGGCTAGTCGCCGAAACACCAAGGATGGAAGGTGCCCACTTGAAGACCCCAGAGATGTACCCTACTTAGCTCAATCCAGACAGTTGTCATGCTGATGCACTGGGGAAACTGCACTGTGGTTGATCCCCGGAGCCAGCATCGCAGCCGTTGTGTGTGCTGATGCGCTGGGGAGGCAAAATAAGCTGATCCCTGGAGCCAGCATTACAGTTCAGCCATCAACACCAAGCAGAAGGATAGCTACATTATCAGATGGAAAGAAACACCAATGGATGGAGATACAGATGGATCACATTAGTTTACTGTAAAGCTACGTTTTAGTTGGTGCTTATCTTGGCGAGAGCCAAGTTCAAATAAGCATGAAGTTTTAACATCTACTCTCATGTAATGGAAATCATGACATTCCCGATAAAGAAACCATGAGCAATAATTATTAATTATTAATAATACTAAATAAATAGTTCTCTTATCCTTGAGAGTACAATTGGAAGGAACTCAGCAGTCATTTCCAGTGACTAAGGGGATTTGGGGAATGCACCAAATGATGTTTATTTTTTTGTTTATTGAATAGTTGTCAAGATTTCTTATTTTGTCTGCATCCTGCAACCCTGCCAAGGTCTTGGGTTTCCATCAAGGAGCTCATTCTGCTGTTAATGCAACCTACCTTGTAGGGAGCAAGTGGGTTCCTGTTCTTTTACTGTTTTCTTCTAACCAGATCTGGACAAGAATGGTTTCTATTGTTCTCAGCAGAACCTGACAGACTGTCAGATATCATGAATGTGTGCAAACAAAATATCAAAAAGCAATTAGATTTCATGCTGTGGGTCTTCCATTCCAATCTGGTTCAGTTCAGAACAGGAGAGGATGAGCTCTGATCCCGAGGCTGTCCTCTTCTCTCCTGTAATGAGTCCTGAGAGATCTCTTTCTTTAAGTCATCCTAGATTGGCACTGGAACAATAATGGGATTGTAATTCAAACTGAATGTTCCTACTGCTCACACAATGGCAGGGGAAACACGAGTACAGTGCCACAAGAAAACATCTGGGTCTAAGTTCTCAAAGCGATTTACTCCAAATCATCAGAAAAGTGAAACACACCCAATTCAGGGTCTACATCACAATAACAACTTGATAAGTAGTGGGTGGGTGTTCTAAAGAGGTTTGCCAGATATTGAAACAGCACTGTTTCAATTTATTTTTTACATTGCTACTGATATTTGCAAGCAGAATGAAATCCCTCTGAATCTCCTGGAAGCAAGCTTATCATTGAAATTGGTACCTGCAGCTCAGGGGGAAGCTGAACTCACAAAGAAAACACCATTGTCTTGTTTCGTTATTCGTCTTTAATGTGCAGCATTCTTTTAATTGAACAATCACTGACATCAATTCCCCAAAATGTACCAATTCCTGCTCTCTGTCATTTGAGCATGGAAGGGGGGGGGGTTGTTACATGAAGTGCGTCACTGCATACTGGAATACATTCCCAAAGAGGAAGAGGCTACATGAAGTGCATGAAATACATGAAACACAGGCCTGCAGTCGGCTTTAGAGATACTTCAGAGATGAACTGTGTCTCAGTGATTTATAAAATACTTCCTGTGTCTCTGCAGAACCTGTTTCACCGATGCGGCAAGGCAGGGGTCCTACTTATGTGAATGTAAGGCTGGCAGTGATGGGGTTAATTCTATCACTGCCCAATCACAGGTGTGGCCATTCCCCAATTAGGTAACTGAGTGCTGAGTGGGGAGTGGCCGCCTGTATAAATGGGAGTAGAAATCCTTTGTTTGGGGAAGGTGTGTTTTGGCCTGTGTGTTGAACTGTGTTGTGTTTGGTATCTGAAGGCAAATGTCCAGTCTACAAGGGTATATTGTTTTGTTTAAACTGTTTATTTTGGCCCTTGTGTCTGTTTTGCTTGTTCCTGTTTTTGTGATTAATAAACGTGTGCAACAGCGCTTCTCTGCAGCTTCCTGTCTCTGAGTCTCTCTTCCTTGGGCTCACAGCACTATCCTGTCACAACTGTACAAAGAGTTTTCATTTAGTCTCAAGAGAAGAACAGAATGCGAAGGTTCTGCCACATTGCAGCTGACAGCCTATAATGTGACTCTGAGCTGTATTTCCTCTCCCCCAAAACCTTTCCCTGTTCTTGGGCTGCTCTACCAGCCTTATGTGCTAGTCCTTAACAAAGACTTGTAACATTGTTTATGGATCAACCTTTTATTACAGCTCCGAGGGCTTCAATAAAAGCAGGAGTAAATGCTTCTTCTGGATGGGTATTCTCACAGGAATACCTGTCCTGCTGCAATGCTGTTCAAGGGGGATGAAGTGCTCAGTGTGTGGAAAACAAACATCACCACAGAATTCCACCCAAACCCTCACTGAAGGAATGAACGGTTCATATATCCATCCAGAACAAAGCATTGCTGTCTTGTCTGGCCGTGTTGGTGCCACACTCTATTCACAGTGACATGCGGTCTATCGTGTGCCGTAACGTCATAACAAATGCATTGCAATTCCATCTTCATTTTGAGATGGAATCTAAACTATATAAACTGAGCCCACTCACTGGCCATCTCTAACTCATTTTAAAGATTTCTTAAGCCAGCTCTGCTCCCACTCAGTTTTTTCTCTGAGTGAGTATTTTCTCTCCTCTCAGAAGATCTATAATTAACCAGCTCTCTACAGCTGCACTGCACAGTGATGGCCCTGATAATAAGTACCCATACATCTGAGACCTTATATGAAATGAAAGGTCCTCCCTTCAGCCTCACGCACACACACACACACGCACGCACGCACACACACACACACACACACACACACACACACACACACACACACACACACACACACACACACACTTTTAAACATTCTTATTAAGCACTCCAGGAGGCGCGTGTGTCATGATTGGCGGATTGCATTAAAGGAACTTCAGTGCAAAGGGTATGTGCAAATATACCTCTGATCATTCCCCCTCAAGGACCTGAAGAGGTTTCCGCACTCTGTGTTACAGATTAAATATTTCTTCTACCATTTTTACTATATTCTTTTGGGCGAAGAGTGCTAATACATTATGTGGAAATACATTTGTTTTATTTTAATTAGAAATAGGCCCTTTGCTAATGCAGATTAATTTTAGTTCCGCTGAATGAAACACATTCATTTTTCAATCAAATGTTCAATTTGAGCTGTAAGGATCATTGATACATCTTTGAATCTCAAGGCATGATGCAATTATTCGCTTACCCTTTCACTCGTAAGCAGCATTGTTGTAGCGTGCACACATTAGCTTTCAATTAGCATAATAAAAGATGACAGCTATACCATGATGATCACAAGCCTCTAGCCACATTGTACAGAGTTGATGCAAGCTGAATCTCCTCATTAACTATAACAGAGTTGATGCAAACTGAATCTCCTCATTAACTATAACAGAGTTGATGCAAACTGAATCTCCTCATTAACTATAACAGAGTTGATGCAAACTGAATCTCCTCATTAACTATAACAGAGTTGATGCAAACTGAATCTCCTCATTAACTATAACAGAGTTGATGCAAACTGAATCTCCTCATTATATCATATCCATTCTGGTTACAGCATGCAGGAACCCCACTACTGCCCTCATATCCATTCTGGTTACAGCATGCAGGAACCCCACTACTGCTCCTCATATCCATTCTGGTTACAGCATGCAGGAACCCCACTACTGCCCTCATATCCATTCTGGTTACAGCATGCAGGAACCCCACTACTGCCCTCATATCCATTCTGGTTACAGCATGCAGGAACCCCACTACTGCCCTCATATCCATTCTGGTTACAGCATGCAGGAACCCCACTACTGCTCTCATATCCATTCTGGTTACAGCATGCAGGAACCCCACTACTGCCCTCATATCCATTCTGGTTACAGCATGCAGGAACCCCACTACTGCCCTCATATCCATTCTGATTACAGCATGCAGGAACCCCACTACTGCCCTCATATCCATTCTGGTTACAGCATGCAGGAACCCCACTACTGCCCTCATATCCATTCTGGTTACAGCATGCAGGAACCCCACTACTGCCCTCATATCCATTCTGGTTACAGCATGCAGGAACCCCACTACTGCCCTCATATCCATTCTGGTTACAGCATGCAGGAACCCCACTTCTGCCCTCATATCCATTCTGGTTACAGCATGCAGGAACCCTACTACTGCCCTCATATCCATTCTGGTTACAGCGTGCAGGAACCCCACTACTGCCCTCATATCCATTCTGGTTACAGCATGCAGGAACCCCACTACTGCCCTCATATCCATTCTGGTTACAGCATGCAGGATTTCCTTTCCTTCTCTAAGAGAGCTTGCATTATGAGGATTTGTCTTTCCAGGCAACAGTTGACAGCAATGAATTTAATGAATGTTGTAATTATTTAGTTTAACATGCACATTAACAAGCTTTGTTTTTCCAGGCTTCATCAACAATACAAGCTTCACAAATGCCCCCTACCTCCACCAAACAGTTATTTAAAAAACCACAACAGCTTTTGTGAATGGGGCTTGTTGTTTCAAATAGAATTCCAAGAGGTTAAACATCGCAGAACATAACTAATAATAAGACTGCAGCTTGGTATCTAAAATTGGAAAGTGTGTAATAACTGGTGAGCCAAAAGCTCTAAGAATGTCTTTCTGTGGATTTAATCCAAGCTGCTAGCTGGCATTACAGTATCCAAGGGACCATAATTGCAATGTGTCAACAGATATTACAACAGCTACATAACCTCGGCATATGGGCATTAGCAGAGAATTAGGGAGCCCACAGACCTTTACATGCCTCTGATACATGGTGACCCCACTGATGAAGGCTGAGGGTCGTTGGTTTGTGAAAACCAAAAAAAAACCCAAAAAAACATGCTGTTACAAAAACATAGATGAGATAACAAAACGTAGCGTGAGTAACATTGAATTAACAAGAGGAATTCAAAACCAGGGCATGGTCTGTCTAGATCAGTAATGTTTTGTGTGTACTGTTCTGTGACTTTACATGCCAGTAACTTACACTGGATACAGAACAACAGTGAAATTCCATTGGTAAGGAACAACACAGCACAGTGTGCTCTTTGCATCATAGGGTAAATGTAGTGGTTTAATAGCTGTGATAATGTTTGCATTGCTTCAGCTGATTTAATGTTACCTGAAGGATAAGGGGTTCTTTCCAATTCTTTAATGGGATTCGAGGTGGCTCCACCTTGACTGCAAGGATCCTACAGAGTGAGTTCTATTTGCCTTTTCTGTATCACTTGAGATTGCAGGGCATGCATTGTCATGTACTAACATGATAATAACACGATAACTAGCAATCTTATAATAGCATCATAAGAACTTGATAACTGCCAATCATGTAATAACATGATAAGAACTTGATAACTATGATTCATGTAATAACATGGAAACAAATTGATAACTATCAAACATGTAGTAACATGGCAATAGCCTGATAACTATCAAGCATGCAATAGCATGATAAGAACTTGATAACTATTAAAGGTTAATGCTCTGACAAGTGCTGTGGTGTTATCATGTAGTTACTTTAATCAAGTAGTCTCAAGATTATGTTCTTGATAATTGCTAGGTTACTGTAATTGCACAAGTCAACATGTAACAGCCACAACCACTGTTAATAACCTGGTTATTACAGTGTAATTACATGGTTATTCATGTCCTATAACCTAGAGCAGTGGTTCACAACCTGTGGTCCGTGGATTTTTGAAAAGATACAGAAAAGCCAAGGACAAAGTTCACTATCCATGCATCACTACCACTGACATGGAGAAGCCAATACAAAAAGACATGATTGGCATTTGTAATGCTTGGTCATTAACTATGATTACGGTTTATGTCAGCACTGTTTAGACCGGTTTTTATTTTTTGTATTACTATTTACTTTGTTCGATTGAGACCGGCACGGAGTACTCTTGACCAACCGAATTGCATTCTAAAACATAGAATTATCCTAACAGTCCGTTTACATTTTCAAGACAAACTGTTTTTTAAGCCGATAACCATTTCTTTGTTTAATCAAATCAATAAAAACACCAGCTGTCCAATTATTTTACTTTTCTTCGATTCCATTAAGTTGTTGACTTGTTAAATCTTTGTGTCTCTTGCATTTTTTTAAACTGATGATTTACTTGTTCCATCGTTCATTGTACTATTTAAATGCAGGGTAAAAAATCCTCAACAGCCAATCAGCATGCAGCATGCAAACATTCCGTTTTATAAATAAAGATGATAGTAGTTGGAGATGCAGAGCTCCAACTGGTGAGCTACCTCATGGATGCATTGTAACTTCACAGATTTTTTTGATTTTGTATTGATTCATATTGTGTCTGTTGGCTAAATTAGTCTTAGAGGAACTTTGGCTATAACAACATTTTGTTTGCTTCCCAAGGGGTGTTTTCTTAGTGGAGACAACTGTGCCTACATACAATAAAAGCTCAGGGGTGCTCAGTGAGCTGAGGATAGATCTCCAGACTCCCGTTTCCACACCTGCACAGGAATGTTATTGCCTGGGGAGAACAGGGGACTGAGCTCTCTCTCCAAGGACTAATGGGTTATAAGCAGCATCGGGACCTGTCATCAAACTGCAATCAACTTGTATTGATGGAGTCTAGTCTTGTAATAATGATCTATGCTTCCATATAGGGCTTGTTCATGCACTGGTGCACTTCAAGTGAATTCAGATGCATCCATCACAAAACCTGATCATAAATCTTCAGTTATACAAAAAGAAACTGAGGGAGACAAACATGTTCTAAAGAAGACAGCTCTGCAAGAACATTTGTCAAGCTGTTTCTTTTGGTATCAGTTATTTTTTAGTGTTACGGAAGGTTTTATGATCCACAGGGAGTCTACTGCAGCAGAGGCGGTGTTTGAATGCTGTGGGGAAACTTTTTTTTGTATGTTTTTTATTTTTTTTATTTCTGGTGTGTGTAAATAAATTCAAAATTTAGACTGGATTGCAACAATTTGCAGTGCAAAATAAGGTTTTTGAACATAAGAGCTATACAATATGTTTTATATGTTTTATTGTTATTATTTGAATAGATTTTTTTCATGTTAACAAATGGTAAACACAATCCTTGAAGTGTGTTTCTTTTTAATTAAAGGTTAACTGAGATTGTTGATCCCAGTGAGTTTGTTTTGAGCTGTTAGGATTTAAATTGCAGCTCGGTTTGGTGTCACATATCAGGTAAATGCAACAAAGATATGATCATTTACACTATCTCTGCAGTCTCAGTTGAGATATACTTGCTTTGAGAAACCTATTTGCATTGTGTGGCATCTCTGCCCACAAGACAAACAAGTTTTAACAGCACGTTTTATCACAAAGGCCTTATAAAGTCCAGACAAACAAATACATTTTTAGGCAACAACCAAGTTAGCACCTCTATACACCAGCCCTGAACCCTGGTGAGTGTGCAGACAGAGCACCACTGCACATCTCCACCCAGCTAATGCTTAATGAAGACCTAATAGGGAATCTTCTTAGGATTATTTAGGAAAACTTCTAGCACAATTTAGATTATAAGGTACTTGGTGCTCCAAAGCTAAAAATCAACATCTTAAACCATGCATACTTTTCTCTGCAGAGCATGTAAAACAAGTATGGAAAACACCAGGCAAAAATATGGTTATATTCCAAATTTAAATTTAGAAGAAACAATAGAAAACCATTGCAGCAGAAGGGCTAGCGAGAGTGACACTGAAGTGATTCTGCCCAGATAAATACAATACAGTGCATCTGGACTCCATTAAAGAGAAATTACATGCCACTGCTTTTCAAAGCAGACCACAGCACTGGACAAGGCCATGTTCAGAAATATCTTGTTCCTTTGTTATAGTTCTCAATCAGTATCTCTTGCATCCTGTTATTTGTTACAATAATGATCCACTGTGTCTGAACAAAGATGTATCAGCGCAGCACTGCAGGGAGTTACAGCAGCCTCCCTCGCCACTGCACGGCTCATCATGTTACCTGGGCTCTAATTGGCTTCCAGCCCCCACTCTAAATGCATATTACTCCCTACTGTACCGTTTGTGACATTTCATCAAAAACTTGAATTGAATCATTGCAATCATTGACTGTGCCTGAAGTTCCAGAATGGGTCCTGCTTGGACTATCACTGAATGTCTGCAATGCTGCTTTTTATTTTTTAATTGCTTGACGTTTTAAATATGTTGGTGCATACTGTGAGCTAAAACCATATTGGAAATCCATTATTCATGCATGATAAGGGACAGTATTGGAAATCCATTATCCATGCATGATACAGGACAGTATTGGAAATCCATTATCCATGCATGATACAGGACAGTATTGGAAACCCATTATCCATTCTCAGTTTTTTTTTTTAAATTTGCTGCAGCTATTCTGGTTATCAGCAGTCAGCAGCAGTGTGGCTCAATCAGAGGGAAGGGGATTTATTTTAATACAGCTGCAATAATGGCACTAATGTGTCTCAGTTCTAGGAGGACAATCAAACCCCCCTCTCCTGCACGGTCCCAGGAGTGTGGAATGTATGCCACAATTAGAGAGGCAGTTTTTTCCTTCTGAAATCACTTTATTCGCTACGCACAAGTGGGTATTTCAAGTTGAGATCAGGATTTACCATACTGTTGTGACGGGGTACCCACCCCTTGTGTATATTTCTGTATGTTTTAATTAGTATTATTGAAGGTCGTCCATCATTGTAATGTATTATTTGAGACCGGTGAAAAAGATGGTCTTATAGGGTATAGTTGGGTTTAGTTAAACCCCCATCCTTATAAAATCTCGTGGGAATGTGGCTGGAGCCTTAATAAGGTAATTATTTGATTAATGGGTAATTAAGGCTCCAGCCACAGGATATAAAAAGACCCACTCCAGACTCATTAGAGGGAGAGCTTGAGAGAGCTTAGAAGACGGATGTAAATACAAAGAGAGAGAGAGAGAGAGAGAGAGAGAGAGAGAGAGAGAGAGAGAGAGAGAATGTTATCATGACTACAGAGTGAAAGCCAGTCGTTTCTAGGAATGGTTATTATTGTTTATGTTTGTTTTGTTTCGGCCAATGTGCCCTTTCTCTTGTGTTTTGTATAAGTGTTTTTGTTTTATTCTTTAATAAATATACGGCTGTGGCCGTTTTAGCCCAGTACCACCATCTGTCTATATACTGCTTCCCTGGTCTGACGTCACCACCAACGCCACACAAAGCCATCTTTATGACATCTGTATACAGCACTTTTGACTGTTTGTGGTATATGTGCTCAGCAATAGTTTTTCCACCTCGAACAGACATTTGTGGCATCCACCAATCAGGAAGCTTTATTAGCAGGCAATAGCCCACAGCAGATGGGCTCTAAAACATTAAAACAGCATGCGCTGCCTAAACGATATAACAATTGAATGTGTGCGTGTTGTTTTAGTAACATTTGCTCTGACTGCTGAAGACCTTCCCTCTGGAGCTTTCTCCACTGAAGCAACAGATTTATCACCAAAAAAACACACACCGCATTTGTTCAGTTGACAGTTATTTTTTCAAAGTCTTGCTTTATTAAAGGAGTCTGCTAGATAATGAAATCTCACCTGTGCTTCAGTTACAGCTTGAGAAAGAGTGGAGGAAAGCCAAGCTCAAATTGCTCTGTTGGTAAGTGTGAACTCCCTGGACAGTCAAAGAATTTACATGGACCCGTGGTTGTGGCAGTCTGTTGAGGATGCAGTGTGGGATCTTGTTTGCTCTGCTGCAGCGCTACAATAATCAATCACACAGCAGACCAGAGTCTTTACGACTAAGAGGCTTGTTGCTCTGCAGTCACAGGTTTTGCACCATTGCGTCTGTATTAATCAACCCAACAGCACTCCTCCATACCCTCCTGTGGCAGGATAACAGAGGGCTGACGCTCAGAGACAATGTAAAGTCAAAAATAAAGTTATTTATTAAATAAAAATAATCAAATAAACAGGCACAAGGGCCAACAAAAAGAGGTTCAAAAATAAATAATCAAAGTGAACTTACAAAATAAATGGTCAGAATCCAAGTCTTTTAAAACAAGGCACGCCTTTCTTCTAAACAAAAATAGAAAAACTCTCCAACATAAAGCAAACTCCCAAACAGAAAAAAACCCTCTCAGCCAGGGCCTCTCCCCTGGCTTTTATCCCCTGTGGCTGGCCCAATTAATCAATAATTACTAATCATTCAATTAGAGCTCCAGCCACATTCTCACATGTTTTCCTGGCAGGGAGGAATTTAATCCCCTCCCTGCCAGTTCCAAACACATTCATATAGACGGGGCAGTTCCCTGTCACATCCCCTTACCCCCCTACTCTGGTGTCAAACCGTTTGTGCATGTGTTACATGTAGGTGAACTGAAACGGGACTGTTATTATTTCAGGGACAACCCGCGGATTACAAATCAGCAATACAGGCCGCTGTATTGCTTCATTACCATTGTTATTATTTACTGTTGTTTTGCCATCAGGCCATTGGATTTTAAAACCATTAAACAACCTGGATTATAATTGTCTGTCTGTTTATTAATCACTGCTGCATTACCTTCACCTGCACACAGTTAACCACTTTGCCACACCTGCATATCGATTTGAACCCTAACTAGTCATACTTTCACTCCAACTACATAACCTCTACGCTACACAGATTCACATCTTAACCCTTTCAACAGACCAGGCTACTATTTACATTAATCCTACCCAAACGGCAATACATTGTCTCAATATAGGTTGAACAATTTTGCTATTCCTGTAATGTGTGTGTGTGTGTGCTACTATCCATTAAGTGAAAACAGAAGTGATATCTGAAGCAAAATCACATTGGAAATGTGAAAAAGTGTCAAGTTATCAAAAGTGCCCAGCCATTCAAAATGGAGATATCAAAAACACAAGCTAAGTTAAAAGAAATAATTGGGGCAGCCTTGCCCAGCACAAAGCAGATAGGCACAGCTGTAAAACCAAAGGGAGTCAAGGTTTCACGTGCAATAAAAGCGGATTGAACTTGCATCTAAAACACAAGCCAAGTTCTTAGAAACAATTGGGGCAACCTTGACCGCCATTGGTTTTACAGTTGTGCCTATTTGCTTTGTGCTGGCCAAGGTTGCCCCAATGGTTTCTTGAAACTTGGCTTTTGTTTTTGATATCTCTATTTTAAATGGATGGGTACGTTTGATAACTTGCCATTTTTTCACATTTCCAATGTGCTTTTTTTTCCCAATATTTAAATCGCACCTATTCCACCTGTCGGAAAACAGCAGAAAAGTGTTTCATTTTATGATGGAAGCAATGTTCGGATGAGAGTCGGGTTAAAACAGACGGAGTTTCGGACTGTCAGAAGACACGTCTGATATTCAGGGCATATTCAGAAAAACCTGATGCACCCAGTATGCCTAGTTATACAAACATAGAAAATATCATATTTTAAATATTGTTAAAATCAACATTAAACTGTGTGAAGCTTAAAGAACCCTACAGAAATGTATTTTACTGGTTAAAGAAGCTGTAAAACATAGAACACCGATCCCCCATTAAATCGACTGTGATTTAATGAATAATAATTGCTGGCAAATTACTGTAATTAGATACAATAATGGGTCATTTTCCCTTCTAAAATGCAAATCGTTTGTGTTAGATTTCACACAAAAATACATATTGCTAGATGGAGCTTGTCTGACTCTCTGAAATGCTATGGCGTGACATTTTTGCCGCAGAATGGACTAAATTTAAGCACTAAATTTTAGTTGGCGTTAGCCACACAGCAGCACATTCAAATGTATTTATGTCTGACATTCACCTCTGCTAGTGGGCGGAAATTCCTGCAGCTGAAAAAAAGTGGAATGTAGAGTATAAGTATATACTGTATAAATAGAAAAGAAAAGCATTTGGAGCTCTAAGAATGGAACTCTTGCGTCTAAACCTGGCGTTCTGAATCTAAGTATTCCAGACAGCATAGTTTAATAGTCTCTCTGATAATAAACAGCAAATCCATTTACAGCAAGACCAGCCTGATCAATCCCCTTTCTGTATTGTTTAATTGTCCAAAGTTTCATATATTAGGTTCCTCATTACATTTCCATCTGTGTACAGGGTTCAATGTAGCCGTGTCCTGCCAAAACATAACGCTAACTTTCTTATTTTAGCAATGAGGTGCACAAAACTTGAGTCACTCTCAGATGTATTTTGAGAAGAAACTGTTTGGTCAATCCCTTGCGTATCTTACATGGCAGTGTAGGGGAAGTGGTGCATTTGGCAGGATGACTTGTCCTGTCAAATTGGGTTTGAGGGTTAATTTGGTAGCATTAGCCTTGCCCTAGGTACTGATTAGGAGCCGTGGTGTCAGCCCTACTGTACACTGACTACAGATCAATATTGACACACACTGAACGGCTCTCTTTAAGGGAATTTCATTTAAATGTAAATTTCTGACTTGAAGGCAGAACGTGGCAATCAACACTGTAGACAAAACACTAAACAAAGCAAAAAAACACTGCATAGCGATAAGTCTTGGTTATTAATAGATACAAACATGCCATAATGGAAAAAACAAGACATGAGTCTCCAGTAAATGTAATCCTGTCTTTCATTGTGACACTGTCATTGTACTCAGACACTAGAGATTGCAGGAGGTTGGCATTATCAGGAACCCTGGCGCGGCACATTGGTGAGATGTCTGGCTCATGGCCCAGTGGAGCTCAATGAAGGTTGATCTATCTGTACTGTACTCTATTGCGCATTAAGCTGTCAGATAGGTTGCCAGGCTCAGGCTGCTGCTACACATGTCATTCACTCCAAGAACATAAACGGAAGCAGGAGGCTCTTCCACTCTTTAATTGCTTTCCTTTGTTGTGTAACGCCAACCGCTTTCACACGATACAAGACAGAGCTTCTGATCTATTTCCTTCTACCTCTGGGCAGTTAAACTGTGTGCTCGTTCATACTGCTTTACTGTGCAGATGAAGCTGTGTTTTAAAAGATCTATTACCGCTGGTGCATTCCTTCTTCATAAACATGCATTACTGTAGAATTTATAAGAGAAAAACAACTGAATCCATTTGTGTTCATTTTTCATCCGGTAAAAACTTTCTAAGCTCTTTCTGACTCGATTCCTCCCCCGCTGGGAGACTCTGTTCCTCCTTTCAAACAGAAAATTGAACTGATTTATTCATGTATTTCTATAAGGAAAGCTTGCACAGCTGTAGTGATTTACTGTACTGTGACACACACACGGTGCCAGGTTGTGTAACCTACATAAAGACAGCATATGGTGAGGGGTCTGGGGACATTCCTGTCACTTTTCAATTAAGATTTTGCTGGGGAGCGGGCTTCCAAGTGATGTATCTGGTAAAGGCTCTCCACTTGGAGTGCAGGATGCACCCTATAGCCTGGAGGACGCCGGTTCTAGTCCAGGCTGTTCCATTGCCAACCGTGGATGGGAGATCCCAGGGGGCGGCGCATAATTGGCCGAGCACCACCCTGGGTGGGGGATGGCTTAGATTGTACAGGGTGTCCTCGGCTCACCACGCACCAACGACATCTGTGGTCTGGCTGGACGCCTGCAAGCTTGCCTGTAAGCCGCCCAGAGCTGCACTGTCCTCCGACACTGTAGCTCTGAGCTGGCTACATGGTGAGTCTGCAGTGTGAAAAGAAACGGGCAGCTGACAGCACACACTTCGGAGAACACAGAATGATTCTTGGTGATAGATCTCCCTCCCGACCCGTGAGGGCGCTGTATAAAGGGAACAGAGTGCCCTGGACTGGATGGCCATACAATTCATTCCTAGGGTTAGGTTGAAGTCGACCATCTAGAAAAGGGGCGGAGCTACAGTATACTAAATCATCAGCCCGGAAGGGAAACAATGTGGCAGCCATGGATTGGGGGAGTGGTGCAATCGTTAACCAAGGGGTTATGATTGACGGTATATAAGCCACATTTTTCTAATAGGTCAATCATCTTACTGACAACAACAGATAACTGCGCATGTGTTTATTCATATACAGTATTACCTATTCCGGGAGTTTTTGGATTTCACCCGAATACAGAAAAAAGCCTAAAATGGGTTGGCTCCATCCTACCTGAGTGACTTATTGGTCCCATATGTTCCAGGTCACCCATGCCACTGTTCCAAACATTAAAAAAAACAAAAAAAACACAGATGGTAGAGAATTCAGCTACAGGGCCCTAAATTTAATGTCTCTGTAAAGGATTTAAAACTATCGTACTGTATACATGATTATTACTACTGCCTTTTTGCTGTATGTTTTACTGCTTTTATTATTTTATCATACTTACGTATTTTATTGCATTTACTAATTTGTTGGTCTGCTTCTAGTGCTTGCTGCTCTGTGCATGTTCTTGTTTTGCCATGTGAAGAGCTCTGGGGCAGCTTGTTGCAAAGGGTGCTATACTAGATTGATTGATTGATTGATTGGTTGATTGGTTGACTACTGAACAAAAAGTCCCTGCATTATCTTTTGATAAACACATGTACCATGCGAAGGTCAGGTAGTGTGTGTGTGTGTGTGTGTGTGTGTGTGTGTATATATACACGTACACATACAGTGGACCGTCACATAACCGCTCTGATCAATTAACCGCCTCGATAAATAAATATTAAAAGTAGGCTATGAGAGTAATGGCATTGGCAGCAAGTGCAGTGTCCCTGATGGAAACAGAAAGAAAGCGTTATAGCAAATCAGCCTTATGGTGCATTCCCCTTTAAGAGAGGAGGGTTGTGTCAGCAGTGACATTTCAATATACCAGTCGAGAAAGCTATTTTTTTGTGTAATGTGTTTTTATGATGGAGCGCACACTTGCAGATATTGTTGTAGCTTTTAAATTAATTTGAATTAAACAAAGCAAGCTTCATAATCACATTGCTTACCGGCCATTCATTTAAAATAGCCGAAGCAATGTTCTAACTGAGCTGCTTATCAGCTATTTTAAAGTTTCAAAGTTTCAAAGTACCGTGACAGAGATATTAAGAAAGCAGAACCAGGGAGGCAGGGACTTCTAGAGTTAAAAAAGAAGCCATCAGTTGCAGGTTACTGTACATTTACCGTGTGTTTTGTATTTTTTTTTAAAGCTTTGCGTGGAGATGGCTTATAGAAAACCCCATAGCAACACTGTGTATTGTAGTGTAATTAATCTGGGTTATGTTTATTTACTTTTAAAGGGAACAACATCCCCGTATTTAAAGTAGTTTGCATGATGTTTTTGTTCACTAACCTATTTATGGATGTGTAATTGCTTTTTCTATAGTCCACAGGGGGTTGGATAGATATATAAAATGATGCACAAAAGAAACGCAACACTCAGGTCTAATGGATTTAATGAACTATTGTAAATATAGATCTCAAACAAAATCACAGAAAATGTGAATAAAAATACAGATCAAAGAAGCATACGTTTTCAGTCAAAATGACAACATTACAAAGTTAGTATCGAGTATTTTTCATCTGGTAAAAACTTTCTAAGCTCTTTCTGACTCGATTTCTCCTCCGCTGGGAGACTCTGTTCCTCCTTTCAAACAGAAAATTGAACTGATTTCTCAAACAAAATCACAGAAAATGTGAATAAAAATACAGATCAAAGAATCATACGTTTTCAGTCAAAATTACAACATTACAAAGTTAGTATCGAGTATTTTTCTCTCTTTTCGCTCTTTTTCTCTGAGTAGTAAGGAAGCACTCAATCTGCACCAAAGTCGCTCTTGTGTTAAAGGAAATTCCTCCCCACATCATAACACTTCCACCACCCCACGGTTTGGCTTGAACAATGCAACAGTCAGCATAACAGTCCTGGGTCAGTGTTGTGATCCTCTGCCTTCCAGGACATGGCCTGTCCCTCACAGAGCCAGTTTACTAGTTTCTCTGGACTAGTCTGCTGATTGTTGAAGCAGAACATCTCATTCAACTTCTCTTACAGACAGGCCCGCCCTCAATCATGCTACTAGCAAACAGGCGATCTTCATTACTCAAGGGGGGCACAGTCGTATCTTTCTTGCGTTAATTAAAATCTTTTTGAATGGCTATTTATACAGATTCTTAATCAATGAGCACTTGGCGTTTTTATGAAATCACATGACTTGAGCTCAGTACATTGGTATCGCAAGGAACAATACTATTCAAGCAATCAAGAAACCTATCTACTGACTGTTGTGTTTTCATTGTGCATCAGTATATATATATATATATATATATATATATATATATATATATATATATATATATATATATATATATATATATATAAATAACTGAAAAGTCACTAATTTAATAATTAGCTGCAACATTTTGGCTTCTTTCTCTTTCAGAGAGCATGATACATGATAGAACTAGTCGGGCAGACTGATATTGTTGTTGAAGTGTGAAAGTAATTATTGTATCTAATTATTAAAGTCGTGTGTTTTCAGTTTATCAATTACTTTTCTTCTTCATGAAGTATTTCCAGTGATTGATGAGCATCTTGTCAGATCCTGACTCTACTTGGATATAGAGCAGTTCTCTGTACTCTTCAAATTCAAATTCAAAGGTATTTTATTGGCATGACAACGTTAGCAGTATTGCCAAAGCTCTCTCTCTCTCTCTCTCTCTCTCTCTCTCTCTCTCTCTCTCTCTCTCTCTCGTTTCAATCGAGAGGCCTTAATATTTTCTTTTGTGGAAGCCAAGAGATTGCATCTCATATATTAAAATGGCTTACTGGCTTTTTCTTTTTTTGCAATGTTTCTATTCTTCCCATTTGCTTTGCTTCCAAACAATACTCTCCTAACTTTTATCATCAAGCAACAAATGGAGGATTTATCATTTGGCAGGCGGCTGTCAGAATGAAAGATCTGCATTGAATATTTTGGATCAAAAGCACTTTCTGATGGCAGGAAGGAGAAGAAGCTGAAATTTGGAAAAGATGAACATGCTGAAAAACACTTATTGCTTAGAGAATTCGAAAAAAACAAATGACAGGTACTTTATATAGCAATCACGAGTGGTGCAAAATATCTGTGTGGGAGGATTCCTCCTGAAGCACAGTAATTTCCAATCACCAAGGGTACTTGCAGTGCCTTAGTCTCCAACGCACTGGGGCTCCTTAGTGGCGCATCTAGTAAAGGCACTCCACGTGGAGTGCAGGATGTGCCCTATAGCCTGGATGTCCCCGGTTCGAGATCAGCCTAATCTGTTGCCATGGGTGGGAACTCCCAGGGGGCAGCAGACAATTGGCTGAGCATTGTCCGGGGAGCTTAGGTCAGCCAGGGTGTCCTTGGCTCACCGGGCCCCTGAAAAATGGGGTAGAAATGAATTGGCGACTACTAAAAAAAACAAAAAAAACATCTACTGTTTTTCCTTTTCTGCATTTATTCTGTTGCCACTTATTATGACAAGTGAAATACATTGCAATGTACAGCTGGATGTCCATTATTAATAATAGAGTGTAAACTGTATTGGAGATCAGCCCTGTTCACACTGACTGCCATGCTGAATCCCTGTGCAGGATGTGCTAACTCATGTGTATCTGAATACAGTCCATACACACCAGTGCTCAGCGGTGCATTAAAGGAGCCTGGCTGTGCATTAAAAGGCATAAAGCAACATTTGGCTTCCCTTAATCTGTACAGCATCTTAGAAAGATAAACATTGACAGAAAAAACCATCAGAATACAGGCATCCAAGCACATGACCACAGAACTGAGCAGATCCTTTTTTCTGCAAGAGCCCCGCTTGGCATTGTAACAGGTAGGCAGTTAGGGTTTCTCTTTACAGTTTCCTCCCTGCCTGATTGAGGTCAAACATCAGTTGGAAAGCCATCGTTTCCAGCAGCATGTACAATGAAGGGCAGCCAATAAGAGGCAGCTTTGTGAGAATACCTTTAGATTTCGAATAAAATATCAAATAAGACAATTTTCTCTCTGATACAGTGGCTGTCTTCATTCCTGGAATGGATTGTTTTTGATATCCAGAACAAACAGCAGCAACTAAAGACAATTCAACCCTACTGACTTGAGTTTCCATTGGACACCCTGCAAGTGGCAAAGACTTGAGACTTGAAACCAATGGAGGAGCAGCAACGTGCTGTCAGACAATATGAACAGCGAATGCATCAGCAGGTTACTGGGCTAGTTAAAGCAATATCACAAAACAGAGACAGGGAGTCTTCTAAAACACTGATGCACTGCAGCAGCACTTGTCGCAGCATTTTAAAGCCTGGTTACTGACTTTCAGAACTCTGTTTCTTGTGTATAAGATTTTGGTACAGACTTGTTAATTGGATATTAGTTTTGATCTTTCTTCTGATTCGTTATCGTTATACATTGGAAAGTAAAAGATAAATGATGAGATAAATCTACACTGTAATTACATTTCTGAGAAAAGATAATAAATAACAAGCCTATAGAGTGCACTTTAAATGTGTGGTTTATAATAATAATAATAATAATAATAATAATAATAATAATAATAATAATAATACCCAGGTAATTGAATTGAGTTAAAGTGATATTTAAACTTAAATCTTTCACAGCATTATTTATTTTCTGAAAATAAATACCTTACAGTAATTGTATTCCACACATCAAGGCTATACAGTTTAAATGAAACGTATTTCTAATTGGGCATATATATATATATATATATATATATATATATATATATATATATATATATATATATATATATATATATATATATATATATATATATATATATATATATATATATATATATATATACACATATATAAATTAGAGTAAAGAATAAAGATATAATGTGAATATATACAGTGAATGTGTCTAAATAGGGTCTTATTTCTACTTCTAATTGTATCTTTATGAAATGGTCTGTTTCACATATTTCAATAACAACAATCTTTTTAAAACACTGCTACCTCCTAGTGGTCAAACTCTGCTTGCAGTGGAGCATGTCTCCTTCTGTTTCTTTTATAAATGTCCACTTTCTTTTTATTGATGTGTGTGTGTGTGTGTATATATATATATATATATATATATATATATATATATATATATATATATATATATATATATATATATATATATATAGATAGATAGATAGATAGATAGATAGATAGATAGATAGATAGATAGATAGATAGATAGAGAGAGAGAGAGAGAGAGATGGATAGATAGATGAATTTTCTGTTTCTCCATGTAACATCTAAATTGTCCAACCTCTTGTATTTGCAATGTATGATCTATTCATAGGAGTACCAAGCCATTCTCTCTAGAATCACAGTGAACTCGTGTTAAAAGTTGAAGACGCGTAAGTGTATTAGTAATGTACGGGAGTAGAGCTCCGTGTCGTGTTCATTATTTGACATCAGTATTCCCGTTTACAGGACTCCACTAAACCAGCTGGGTTTGAAATACCTGGCAAGATGCTTGCACACACCTCTATTCTAACAGAAGCTGCTGAACGCTTTCTGGTATGCAAAATAAAACCGGCCCCAGCTTTGCAGTGCTTTGCAGCAGATGAAACTCGCGCAGAATTCGCAGGTAATAGCCTGCTACTGACAGTGCACATCCTATCCTGCGAATGAAATGGAGTGCTGCAGAAACCTAAGAGGGAACTAAAAGTAAACGAGTTCGATATAAGTGACGATATAATGATGCATAAGACACAATTCAAATAACTGTTCAATATACTACTACTAGTAGTAATGCTTTGGTAATACCAGTTGTTAGAAAAAATGCAAACGTCCACTCATAACTAACATGGACTAGGTCCATTGATAGACCCTTACCTGCAAGACACAGTAATCTCGACTTTGGTGGCTGGAATATTGCCTGCGATGGGGTCAAACTCACTCACAGAGGCCATATCATCCAGTTTGTCCATAACGTCTCCCTCCATGGGCATCCAAAGATCCGGGTCACTCCTTGCTCCAGACAGGCTTCCCCTATTAAAGTCCGAGACGCAAAACGGAGTCCTCACACAGAGAGAGGGAGCCGGGTCGATAGCCCCTTGTGTGGTCCCTGGGAAGGAAGGGACAACAGAGCAAAACGAGGGGAAAGTGTTTAATCAGAGGCGAGTTACAGCACTGCCCTACCCAGCGCACGGGATCGCGGCGCCTAACTCTGCCAGCACAAGACAACTACTTCTGTGAAGAAAGCTTCTTCCAGCGATAGCCCAGTGAAGGGACTGCAATCGAGAAACCCCGCCCACATATGATTAGATGCAACCCGTGCCGGAGTCTGCATCCAGTGTACATCAATGTCGACACATTAAGATCAATTCTGTATTGAATTCAGCTTGATCTCCGTTCAAACCGAGCACCACGCCACCGCATAGATTACAAAGGCATTAGATCTATAGGTGAAATGTTACACAATTTAGAGATGCCATTATTGATGAATATTAATAATGCATGCTACCTGCTCTGTACAAACCAAAGAATCAAATGCTATTACATTTAACAGGGTTGAAATGTAACCCAGCTACAATTGCTGCAACTACAGTTATAAGAACAAATGGATATTATTAATTAACAACAGAATCGCCGTATTTTTTGTTAACGCCAGGGCAATCGATTGAAGACATAGTATGTTTCATTTTAGCTTCAATGAAATTAAACCTAAATAAGCTACGGTGTAATATAATTGTCATATACGTTAGATTCCTCAGGTCCAGCACCCTGTACCGCGGGACAGCTCCCGTCACGCGCTCGCATCTCCCATGGAGCCGCTAAGGAACCCTGTTCTATAATTGCAACAGCAGTTTGCACAAATGCAATGCTGGTATTTTAGGGACGATATTATAGAAATGCTAGGAAACTAGTAAAACATGTTCTTTAGTCATGAAACCTATTTTACGGTTGAGAGTTGTATAGGTAAGGATTACATTAACTTCATCAGGTGCTTGCTGGCTGATTTAAGTTTTTGAAAACTGCATTTTTGAACTGCGAAGAAGTGTATATCTAGTTTAATGTGGTTCGTGATTACTAGGGGGTAATCCATTAATTAAACATTGATCAGACTACAGCCAGCAAGTACACTCATGTATGTCGTTCAATTTTAAATTAAACGGTTCCCAACAGAAGAGATGTTCCAGCATCTGATCGTTATTAAGAGTCTATGGGTGCTGTTAAGTCACTGAGTCGCTCAATGTGAGAACACTTGCAGTTTAAATGACTTGACATTCCCCTACACGAGAATGCGGAGTGACTTTAAAAACAGCGACTAAAATGCATTGCTTTTATGCATTTGAGATGTTTTGGTTGATGAAATTTCCTGACATGGGGGCTCATTGGCATTGAGCTCCTAAAGACAAGAATGCTAACCCTTGAACATGATTTTGAAAACATTTTACCAGCAGCCCTTAACGATTGTGCTGGCAAGAGAATTAAACCAGCAGTGATGCTGTAAAGAATCTCATTTCGGATGCAGAGAGATACATTTGAGGCAAAGACAAAACCGACAGAACTTAAGCACAGTCTGTAGTTTCTTGTTACTTGTTAGTACTTACAAAAACAAACCAGTCGTTTAACTTTCAAAAAATATCATCACAGAATCCCAAAGCTAACAAAATGTGCATTATCGGGCGTTGTCTGTGGTGTTCCACTGGGCTAGGTCCCTTGCTGGTCCCTTGCTGTTTTCATTATATATGCTACCGTTGGGTGACATTATCCGCAAACACAGAGTGAACTTCCATTGCTATGCTGATGATACCCAACTATATCTGTCCCTAAAGCTAGGATTTTTTTTTTCTTCATGGGTGTTATTAGCTACTTGTCTTACAGACATCAAGCATTGGATGTCACAGAATTTTCTAGTGTTGAATTCAGATAAAACCAAGGTTATGCTAGTGGGCATCATAGAACCAACTAAAGGGAAGTGTGGGATTACATGAGCTTGACCCTTGCAGTCTCTCATCAAAACTTAAACTAGCAATTAAGAGCTTGGGCTAATCTTTGATCCTGATCTATCATTTGAGACTCATATTAGGGAAGTTACTAAAGTATCTTTTAGACCAATTATTTCTGTATCTGATGCCGAGAGTCTAATGCATGCCTTTGTTTCACCTAGAATTGATTATTGTAGGATGTGTTTTTTTAATCCTCCACCAGTTTTATTGTCATTATTTAATACAGTTTTGTAAGTTCTTTTTAAATGTCTCCATTTTTGTCACGTATCTGGAGTTGCAAAACTGTATCCAACCGCCTGAATGTTACAGGAAGTCTGGTCCGAGACACGTTTTTCTTTCTGGCCAGGTGTGTGGAACTGCTCCTTATGACGTCATAATTAAATCGTCACGATGACCTCACAAGACACAGAGATTAATGTTAGTATTATTATTGTTGTTTTTCAGGGCCATTTTGGTTTCTTTAATGGTTGCTAGGGAAACACAAATCAAAGCCCGACTAATTAATATATAGATTAGCTCTGCTTGTAATTTTATTCAAATCAATAATTTTCGATTTTTATTTCGTTGGCTCTTTAGAAGTAAACTTAATTACTTGCCCCCACCTCATTCGTCTCTTTGCTTTGCCTTCACTGACTCGGGTAATATGTGTTTGCTGTTTGTATTGTATTAAAGCAGATACGACCTTAAAACTTGAGAGACTTGAGAAAAAATCCTTTACGCATCAGCCTACCTCACATCACCGGCGCTATTTAAACAGAAAGAGCAGAAGAAACGCATTGTGCCAGATCTCAAAACAGTGAATGATACAAAAACTGGAACTGGCGGGATTGGAGGAGACGCACCACTAGAAAACTCCATCTGCTTGAATTTCTACATAACAGTTCACTAAAAAAAAAAAAAAAAAAATTAAAAAAAAAAGTAACACAAAAACCCGACCGCAATATTCTTTAATAAACCAGATAAATCATGTGGAGCTTGGCTGTCAAAAAACGATTAAGACTAACGCTCTATTTCCCCAAGCCCACGGGTGTGCATTTAGATTGCGAAACTTTCTGACAGTTGGGAATGGGCTGAGAGGATTACAATTGAATTGTGGAGACACTTTCCTAACGCGTGGGCACCCAAAAAACTAACATGCACACGCACTCGCACACGCACACAAAATCACTGCGAGAAAAAAAAGATTTTACGTTATCGCCAATTTTTGTAGTATTGTGAAAAAAATCTTGACTTATTTTTAGTCACCGCTATTTAATTAGCCGAACTTAAAAGCCTCTTTAAGAATAGCCGCACTTTTATTTATTTGTAATCCTTGGCTACGTGTTCAGCTTTTCCCGGGTATTGATTCTTGAAACTGCTACCTTGACTTGCTGCAACCAAACCACCCACTTTATATTGGCAGTCTAGCTATAAAGGAAGCATGGCGTTTGTTAGTTGACCAAGCCAAGCGCTACACTTTATACACGCCTGTTGCATAGGAGTGTAATAAGACCACAGCACACGAACGCTGAAATGCTGCTGTGTCTGATAATGGTTTCTGGGTCCAGTGTACAAACATACACTGCCTGGCCACTGTGTTAGGACACGTCAACATGGCTGGATTTGGCATCGCTCTGAACTGAAGATGCCAAACAGGCTGACAATGGAATCTGGTTTCTGCAGCACTATGATGCTGTTGGAGCAGCACAACTGCAAACAGCACTCCAAAGAGGCATGATAGTGGGGCACAATGCCACGCTGCCTTAAGGCTGTGATCAGGGCAAACGCAACAGGGACCCAACACCATATTTAGTACAGGTCTTAATCAAGTGACCAGGCAGCGGCAGTGTATTATTATTGTTATTATTATTATTATTATTATTATTAGTAGTAGTAGTATTTATTAGCAGATGTCCTTACCTTACCCAAAAAATACATATCAAAAATTACAGCACAATTAAGAGCAAGCTACTAAATACAATGACTTAATTCCTAATAAGAGCAAATACAAAACACAGTGTGATTTGATATCGGGGCAGTTCAAGAGCAGATAACAGTGCTGATAGTTACAGCAGGGTTAGATACAAGTGCAGGTGAAATACAAGATACTACAGATTGGTTCAGTGCAGGATTAAATACAGTAACATAAGGAGCAGATAAGTGCAAGTTAGAGTGCATTAAAGGCAGAGTGCTATATTGTCCAGAAGGGAAGTGTTGCGTTTTCAAGGTGTTGTCTGAAGAGGTGTGTCTTGAGGAGGCCCCGGAAGGTGGTCAGGGACTGGGCAGTCCTGACTCCCGTAGGAAGGTCATTCCACCACTGCGGGGCGATATGCTTTGTTTTATTAAAGCTGCAATTTAGAAATGAGCTGAACAATTTATAGAGATAGAGAAAGAGAGAGAAAGTGTGTGTCCTTCTTTCCTAATGTTCCCGTATTCATGTTTTGTATTTATAGTTCCATTAGAGTAGTGTCATATGCTTAAATACCATATAACTCAATAGTCCTTGGTCCACCAGGCTGGGACTGTACCTCAGACACATTCCCCTGTAATGGAAATGTGTGATTGGTTGGAGTATGTACATTGTTAGATATACATGTCTGATGTGTTTTTAGAGACGGAGTGATCATTGAGTTCCACTGTAGTAAGTATAGGGATTTAGGAGCTCACTAGTACAGAAAGGCCCCAAAAAAAGATTTGTGGTTGACTTGGTAAATTCTTTTGGGACAACTAAAAAGAGCTCCTGTTTACACCTCTTCTTATCACAGCGGTGCATTGAAGCTTTTAATGGCCCAGAAACATATATTATTTCCATCAGGTCCCACAGCTTTGATTGATAACACCATGTAACAATTTTTTTTTTTTTTTTTTGGTTCCTGGGTAGTAAGTGTTATTTCCTAATTGCTTATGCCTCAAAAGTATAGAAAATGGCTATTATTCCCCACAAACTTTGCTTTTGTGACCAGGACAGTGATATTTTTAAATTTACCTATTTTCCAGAACATTCCAGATAGATTCAGTGCTGAGTAAACTCGAAGTAACTTCTAGAACTTTCAAGAACTTTCCAGTAATATAAATAGTAGTATAAATACAGGGACCTTAAGCCCACCAGTTCAGTTTAGTTCCAGCTGCCTAAGTGGATATATATCTGCATTTTTCTGAGATGGCATCAAGAGGCTGCAATGGTGGCATTCCTGATGGGTCTCCAAGGCGGTTTTACCAAGTTTCCCTGCTATCTTTGCCTTTGGGACAGCAGGGACACCAAGGCACACTACCACAGGCGGGACTGGCCACAGCGGACCGAGTTCTCTGTGGGGAGGAACAACGTCAAGTGGGAGCCACTGGTGGACCCCCGGAAGGTGCTGGTGCCACCACTGCCCATAAAATTGGGCCTTATGAAACAATTTGTCAGAGCTCTAGATAAGGAGTCGACAGTGTTTAAGTACCTTCAAGACTTCTTCCCTAAGCTGTCTGAGGCAAAGGTCAAAGCTGGTGTCTTCGTTGGACCACAGATAAAGAAGATCCTGGAGTGCAATGAATTCCCCATGAAGCTCACTAGTAAGGAGAAAGCAGCTTGGAACAGCTTTGTCTCAGTGGTTCGGGGCTTCCTGGGCAATCACAAGGCCGAAAACTATGTGGAGCTGGTTGAGACTCTGGTGAAGAACTACGGCACAATGGGCTGTAGGATGTCCCTCAAAGTCCATATCCTTGATGCTCATCTTGATAAATTCAAGGAGAACATGGGAGTGTACTCGGAGGAGCAAGGCGAGCGCTTCCACCAGGATATACTGGACTTTGAACGCCTCTACCAAGGACAGTATAACGAGAACATGATGGGAGACTACATTTGGGGGCTGATTCGTGAAAGTGATTTACAGTATAATCGTAAAGCCCGAAAAACTACTCACTTCTAAATCTTTTGTAGTCATTGTTGTATTACTTTAGTATAAATACATGTTAATTTCGATTCATATGTTGTTTTTTTCTGACTTTATGTGAATGAAAAGACACAAATTCGCCCGTTTTCTCATTAGAAATAGGTCCTGGTCACTATCCTGGTCACAAAAGCAAAGTTTGTGGGGAATAATAGCCATTTTCTATACTTTTGAGGCATAAGCAATTAGGAAATAACACTTACTACCCAGGAATAAAAATTGTGTTACATAGTGTAATGTGTGAGCAGGACAGGGCATTAATGCCAATGTGAGCTGCGGCACATTTTAAAAGAAACAAAGTTCATCAAACATAACATTTACTGCAAGTACAACTATTTTTAAGGTAAAACTAGACAATTCCAGCAATAGATGGTGACCTTCTTTAAGAATTGGAATGCAGATCTACCAACCTATTACTGGACACCCAGCAGGTTTGTAAAATCACAGCCAAGGTCTATGGAAAATGTAGCACCGCTTTAGAACTTTACAATAACGTGTTTTGTTTTTTTAAAGGGAACAAGTCTCCTGAACCACTGAACCACCAGCTGAGACCATCTGAGCTGAATCAGTGTACACTGACCTACTGGACTGAGCAGAAGCCTGTCCCACAGACCCTGTAACAGGGCAGTGGGCCTGAATGGGTTACAGCTTCTCAAGAGAAGACAAATGGTGAAAAGCTTCGAGAAGCACCCACACTCCAGAGCCAGCAGCTGCTGGTTATCTCTGCCTAACGAGATAAAAGGCTGTCAGAGGCCACCTTGTGCGCCGGAAGGAATGCTTGTGGGCTGCCAGTGTGGCAAGAGCTGGGAAAAACAAAAGCAGCTTTTCAAACAAATGAGAATTTCCTCCAGCATCCTCACCAAAATGGAAAAGTTGGAGAAACAAGATAGAATTTACTAAATCACTTTGTCTTTCTCATTTCCTACCTGGGAGCGACTGTGTAAAAGTGAAGCAGCTCACATTATCCTCCCTCCTCCCTCCTCATCTACCAAGAACCTCTGTGTCACCCTCGACCCCTCCCTCTCTTACTCTCAGCACTTCTACTCTGGCACTCTCCTGTTGCTTCTTGCTCAGCAACAGACTCAGAATTCGCCCCTTCCTCACCGATGACTCCATGCAGCTCCTAGTTCAGGCCCTGGTACTGTCCCGCCTTGACTACTGGAACTCCCTCCTGGCCGGCCTCCCTGCTTCTGCCATTCATCCATTCCAGCTCATCCAAAACTCTGCGCTTTGCTGGTTCCCTATCCCTGATTGCATCCAATTCAAAACTTGTATTTATCTATCGCTGTCTTGACCTTTCTGCTCCCTCCTATCTCCAAACTATTATTTCTCCCTACACCCCCTCTCACCCCCCTCCCCCCCACTGACAGATCAACTGTAAACGTCCCCTCCGCTCCTTCTCCACCCTCGCCCCTCAGTGGTGGAACGACCTACCCACGGATATCAGGACTCCTCAGCCCCTGACCACCTTCCACCGCTTCCTCAAGACACATCTATTCAGAGAGCATCTGTAAACCTCACAACTCTATACTGGACTAAATGGCACCCAACTGTACCAGTACTTGCATCAGCTTGTACTTGCACTGAACTGTTCCATACCTTGCTGTATTCTACTATTGCTCTTAATTATATCTACTTCCTGTATCTTGTATTTGATTTTACTTTTATAGGTATTCATGTTTTTTGTAATCGATTTTATTTGAAATCATTCTCATCCATTCATCATACTTACTGGACTTGTATAAGCAAATGTTTTTTATATAAGTTAACTGTTCTCAGTCGAACCCACTCTTGCATGAAATTATTTACTGTATTCTCTATTTTGTGTTCTTATTTGAATTTGATCTTTTGCTACTGGTTTTATTGTACTGTGCAACTACTCTTATCTGTAATATGATACTCTGCAAAGTGATATTCTGAAATGTGATTCTTCACAATGTGATAATGAACGATGTGATTTCCCATCGCGTACCTTAAACCCTGTAACTGTATGTGCCTTATTAGCAGCCTGTTTGGATTATAAAATAAAGCTTGTTTTTCACGAAAGGGTCTGTGACAGTTGTTGGTTGGTTTCTATTCTTAAACAATTGTCTAAAAATACATGTGTGCAAAGCTTTGACATTCAATAACAATGTTTAAAGGGGGGGTGGAGGGGGTTCTAGCAGTACTTCAGTATTGCACAGTCAGCTGATAAGAGAACCCCACAAGGGGAATTGATCAGATTGCCTTCTTCAACAGCAATAAAACACAGTCCAAGGAGATACTTTGCCCCTTTAAACAAACAGCACTGAGTTAATATTTACCTGAGATGAAAGGTCAAGGCCACTGGCACTCTTGCAAGACAGCAAGATCTCTGCGCCAACCCTCAGAGCTTTCTTTCTTTCTTTCTTTCCGTTTCTTGCAGGTAACAGCAATGGCAGACCTGGCGTTTTACCCAGCTGCAGCGCTCGTTTACTTTTTCTCTGTGCAGAAGGGAAGCCAGGAGAAGCGTCTCCTGTTGGAGAACAGTGCCTCCATCAATGTGTTCTGCCTGTTTGTGATAGCCCAGCCTCTCTGCCTGGTCCTGGGCGGCTACACTGGGATGACAGCCTTTCTCATCCTCGCACTCCTCTCCTACAACCACCTACCCTGGCAAGAACCACAACAGGCCAAGGAGAGGGTTGACAAGGAGAAGGGATTGTCTCCCAAACAGAGAAAGAAGACAAACTGATGTGTACTGAAATCATTATATGGGGCTGCCATGCTGTTAAATATACTATACTGAGTGACTGAGAACCAGACAGCCAAGAACAGATTTTCTTGTTTTCAGTTGTTCAGAGATTTGAATGCATTAATAGGGAAGGGCATACATTAGCAGTGGAACTAGGGGCCCAGAATGCAGATGCTCCTATGTCTCCTTGCTTTGTGTCATGGATCCGTGTGGTTCAGACCCTCTCTTCAGTTGCCTGAGGCTTTGCATTATTTGCACCTGTTTCAATTTTTTTTTTTTTTACGGCTTCCAGGTAACGTTACCTGCTCTTCTTTTGCAGAAGGACTTTGCTGTTTTGTTAAACCCTGCTGTTTTGTAGTAAGAGTAGGTGGGGAAAGTTCTTCTGATCGAGACTCAATATGAGTTGGGACATCTACAGTATGCTGGACAATCAAGATATAAGCAGCTAGACGGTAACCTGTACTTTAATTAAAGCATTCATTGTGACTAAACCCTTGTGATGCATTGTACCATGAGCCCTAACCTCAGCCCAGCCCAGTCTTACACAGATAATCACTGGCTTATGGATTCATACTGGTTACTGTGATCTGATTAGGAGAACCCAATACTGTACAAGCTGAATTCAGTGTTAATTGAATCAGATCTTTTCGATCAACCTAAACTACAGTGCATTTAAATTACAACTGTTTAGGTAATGAAAATTGAATAGACATTTAGCATTGATTTTTGTATCAATTAATACAAGCATTCTCCAGTGTGTGTATTTCAGCAGTAGTGTAATTGCAATGTTGTAGGTGTAATGCTATGTACAAGTGCTGCTTTTGACATCTCAATTCCAAATGAACTACAGTAATGCACATTTCTGTTCTTACACACCAGCAACCTCTTGTATGCCTTGCATTCATTCTGGAGTACTGAACTATATTCATGTGGTGAAGCATATTAATAAACATGGCAAACCTGCATAAACTATGGGGAATGCACAGTATAACCATGGGAAAAGTATGGGAAAACTGCAAAAATACCATGCAGAAATACCACGGTAAACTCATAAGGGGCCTCCCATCGTTCAAAAAATAAAGCAGCTCTTTAAAAAGCTGACCCAAACGGATGGCTTAGTATCCCTAACAGGAAAGTGTGGAATTCAAGCATTGAAATGTTTGACTGCTGCCCAGAGGCCCTAGTCAGGGATATAAAAGGATTACCTTCTTAGCATGTAATGTGATGTTCATAAACAAGGGATGACAAATGTTAAAACAGTAAATTCTAACTAATTGAATACGGTTATGAACAAACACACTCTAGGGAGGTGGATGGTTTCAAAGTTATTATTGAGCATGAATCCCTGCCTGGGGTGGAGGTAAAGCAAGGCAATCCTGCCTGCCTACAGAAGCCAAGCTCGGGATGCCTGCAGGGTGCCACTGCCGTGGTGCAAGTAGATCGATTGAGTAATTAAAACTGTGTTGTTTTGGGCTATGGAAATGAATTGTAATGAATAAAATAGCTATTAGCTGCTTGTCTTACTGGTTTCAAAGCTGTGTGTCCCTTCAATATACATATTCTGCGCAAACAGTGACTTGAAACTCTCCAAACCACACAAGCAGTCTGTTTTTGCAGTATACACTGGCACAGTCTGGCTGTAGAAAATGAAGATGAATGATTAATGAGATTTTTTTCTTTGTTTTCAATTTAAACAATGAAGGCGTGTATGTTAGAGCACGTGAAGTCTAACACCTGCCCCAGGGTATGTTTGCACAGCTGTATCTGTGGTTAAACCAATTTAAAATAAATAAACAAATAAATAAACACAATTCCATTTCTTTTTTTGAGCAGCAGCCAAACAGACAGACACATCCATCAGACTCTCAATATTCCAGAACTTAGACTCTGCTGTACATTCTGATATGAGAGTTCTCCCTTAGTGTAGAGGAGAGTTCTGCAGCTAAACCTATTATAAAACAATGGAATAGAAAAGGCTGACAGGAGCACTGAGGTGCTGTGCAGGTTAAGCTGCAGCTACACTCAAAGCCTCGATTTCACATCGTTTGAAAGGTTCATCTTGTCTGTTGTGTTTGCAGGAGTCCCTGGAAAGACATCACCTACAGTGGCATACCCGGCCACTCCCTGTCTGTCTATGGGTCATTTCTGTACTGTCTGCTGCGCAGGGTCCACACATGGACGCCTCAGAAATCTAATTTTGTGAGCAGGTAGTTT
The DNA here is from genome assembly GCF_017654505.1 of Polyodon spathula. Classification (NCBI taxonomy): domain Eukaryota; kingdom Metazoa; phylum Chordata; class Actinopteri; order Acipenseriformes; family Polyodontidae; genus Polyodon; species Polyodon spathula. The sequence goes on from NC_054558.1 coordinate 9,556,818, forward strand.
ATACTATTTTGTGAAACATGTAGAAATAAGGCAGCCAAGATTCGCTATTTAGAAGCCTGCAAAGTGTCACCTTAAACACTCTACAGCACAGTACATTCAAGCTCTACACACCTGACTCCTGTACCAATAAGCAGAACACACTTCTGTTAACTCAAGGTGTTTTCTTTATTTCACATCAGCAACAATGAACATTCAAAAAGGTTTCACATTTTCATTTTTTTCTTCTTTTTTTTTTAAATAGGAGCTTTTTTACAACATTTACAGCTGTGTATGTTAAAAGGACAGTTTAAAACATTCTGTCACACGCACACATAAAAAAAAAAAAAAATCTTTACAAACATTTACATTCCTAAAACAATTCTGTGCAATAAAAGACACCTCTGACCCTGTTATTGTGACCAGTGCACAGCACTTAATCTGTTTACAAGCCAACGTGAAGTGCCCTCCATTAAAGAACAGTCTCTCTAGAGTGAGGGGCTGGGGCTAAACCGACAGCGGTGCCATAATAAATAAAGAATAGCGCCATAAACTGTGCTTTCATTCAGGCTGGATTGCTTTTTTTAATACATCAATGTTGCTGCAATAGCAGGACAGCAGCTATTAAAACCAGTGATTTCTCTAAACAAAGCTGGTAAAAAAAAAAAAAAAAAGGATGCCTTAATATACCAGAGTAAAACGTTACTGTCATTTAAAAGTACGAAAGAAAAACAACAGCTGCCTTCCCTGTTCCCGATGTTTGCGATCGCAGTGTCTCTCCTTGCTTCTTACTCTGAATCCCCTTGTTTTTTATGGTATAGTTTAGAAGCAGCCGGGGTCAACAGAGTGCAAAGGGCACAAGATCACATGGTTTCTCAAAACCATGAAGCAGAAAAAAATATGAAAAAAGCCATTCAGAACGACAAGAAACATCTTAGAATGGTAAAGGATTACACAAAGAAAAGGGAGTGCTGCAGCTGTGTGTCCCTTGAGTACTTTTACAACCAGTTAATATTTCAAATTGATCTGCAGTACAGTTACAAGCTTGAAAAAGACCCTTTCAGGAGTAAAAAGTTACATCATAATCTCCTCTAGACATTTTCTAGAGCAACATCATCGTTTGGAAACACGTCTAAAAGTGAGCATGCACTACAGGGATTGGAGAATGACAGCAGGTGTCAGTGCAGAAAAGCACACAGCCCGTTTCGAAACTTCACTTCAAACCCTTTGGGCAATGGCACAGTTCGGCTGTGAAACACACATGCACGCATGCACACACGCACACACGCACGCATGCACACTTCAACGCTGAGGTCCCTTGTTTGTACTGGCCACTGTCAAGCCCTGTCTTGTGTGTCTTGCACTACAGCAAGATAACTCACACCTTCTTTCTATTAAAGTATAGCAAAGACTCCATGTATAGATACAGGAGTGGCATTGACACACACATACACTGCTCTTATATCAACATACAGATTACATCTAGTTGTTCGGTTAGGGAAGCTACTGGCTCCCACTACAGTACTGGCTGATAACTGGCTCACTAAACAAACACAAAAATACTGAGATAACAATTCAAGTCTTGTACAGTAGGTGTTGCATTTGCCGGCATGTCTTTCAAGTTTTTATTATCATTATTTAGTATTTTGACTAAGCACCCACACATATGTAGGCATTAAGGTAAGAGATCAGCTGTTTGTGCCAATGGCTCTACCCCGCTCTTCTGGCATCCTGCTGACAATTCTAGCTCTTGATGGTGCCACTCAATGAAGATCAATGAATTGTCACACTCCTCTGCACCTGGCATGTTGAGCAGAAGCAACACTACAAAACAAGTTTTCATGTAAAATATCCATGTAGTTCAAGTTTCCTTCCACTGATCAGGCCTATCTAAGAATAATTTACACCAGCAGATACTGGAAGTCAGTCAACAGGCTAGAAAAAAACAACAAATCATTGCTCCAGGTGAGGTCATGGGTCAGTGAGTAATTTACTCTCCAATTTAGACGCCAGGTGAGTAAAAGGTATTTCAGGTGAGTAAAATGCAACACTACCTTGAATAAATAAATACTGTACCGATGTACGGGGTATGCATTAACTACAGCCTTACATTTGAACTGTAATGCTACTTTGAACTACTGTACAAAAACTTGGACTTACAATAAAAACAAAAACCATTACTATTATTATTTGCTTTATTTACCACAAACAATGTGGCTATGAAGCAAATAAACACAGAAACAGAATGATTTTATACTCGAACACTGCAAGTGGAATATACTTAACAAAAAGCCTGTAGGCACATCATACAGATTTCTAATGCAATGATACCATTGTGCTTTTGATTGATCGTTTTACTGTAGTAATATAAAAGCACTCACTTTAAACACAGAACAGTGTATATATTATATAGATTTACCTTCCACAAATTCGGTTGACAGATAGGTAAATAGCTAGGTTAGGTTGAGGGGGGACTAAGACGGTGCCTAGAAATCCAGAATCCAAATATCAAGAATCCAGTCGATTTTTCACTAGTCACAAACACACACCGCAAGTGAGGTGGTCTTTTTAACTGAAAATTGAGACTTTTTGGTCACATGTTTCTGGCAATTCCCAGGCAGGCTCCACTGGCCATTGAGATGCTGGAAACTATTGAAGCACAAGAAGCTTGCTCGCATGCGATTCACGCTGTGCAGGCAAATTGCTGCACGTGTTTGTCACGCATTCCATTTAAATATCATAAGGAATTCATCTTTTTTCAGTGTTTGTGCAGCACTGGTTGTGTGATAAAGCTACACTTATTGAATCTAACTGGCCTGTGTTCTCTACTGCAATCTGTTTAATAGGTGTCGTATTCAATATGTTAAGCATTTATTTTCAGTTGAAGAACAGTCTAGCCCAGGGGGAGGCAACCTTTGCAACTCCATCCCAGGTCTTTGTTCCAACCATGTACTAATTCATAAATTGAAGCAATAAATTCAGCCTGTTAAAACTGGAATGGAACAGCAATTCAAGATCGGAGTTGCATACCTCTGACCTAGCCAATGAGTTTAGTTCATGTGACAGCTAACACACCAGTGTGTTACTAAGAACATTTCAAGTTTGAGAAGGATCAGTACCTTATGGTTCATTGCCTGCTTGAGGCAGCTAAAATAAAAAAAGAAATTGCCACCTGGACTGGTTGTTTTTATTGTATTTCCAGAGTTAACTGTGAAAGTGAAGGCCTTTATGCTTTGCAGCTTTAAAGGGGGCCTGTACCCAAAAATAACAAAGCGCTCTTTGTGCTTCGCACATCCAATAAACGCTTCTCACTGCACCGATTTGGTCAACAAATCATGGTTTAGCGATATTTTCAATTTCTTTGTCCACTTTCTGGGTCAAGTAACACTTGAGGGAGCTGGTTTATGGGATACAGGGGTGAAAACCCACAGTGTGCAACATGGGGAGTGCAAAGCTTTCAGGTGCAAGAGTGAAAACAAGACGAAAAAGTTAGTGTGTGCCAAAGCCTATTAATTCAGAACGGGTGATCATAGCAAAAAAAAGGGCTACATAATTTGAGAATGAGGCATACACTGAAATTCTTTCAGGTGTCAGGACTGGAACCTGAATGAAATGCTAAGGAGTGTCTGGAATATGAAGGCAAGACGAGGTTAAAAGCCAATACGATGAGCACAATATTTACCATAAAACAAGAAGAAACGTCACACAGCAAAGGCTGGCATCATCGTTTAGCGAGGTGAAATCATCAGAAAGGTAGATACAATCGTATATAACTCAATTATATTTATCAACACTAAGGAATAAACTACATCAAAGTGGGCAAGATAAATGACGAGACCAGAGGGCAATGTCACCAGAAGCCTGAGATACTAGTGTTACAGGCTTTTTATTGCACACTTTGATGCACTTTATTTGTTATCAGTTGTACAAAATCTTGAAAAAGTAGAACACTTGTATGAATTCCAGAAAAAAAGAGAAGTATTGTGCTTTCTGTGTATTATCATTTTCCAATTTGGAAATTGTTAACTTCAGTTTGTCGCTGTTTTCTCATGTGTGTGCAGTGGCTCGCAATGCTGTTTTCTCGTTCGTGTGTGTGTGTGTGTCTGCAGTGGCTCACAATGTTGTTTTCTCGTGTGTTTGTGTGCAGTGGTTCGCAATGCTGTTTTCTCGTGTGTGTGTGTGCAGTGGCTCGCAATGCTGTTTTCTCATGTGTGTGTGTGCAGTGGCTCGCAATGCTGTTTTCTCGTTCGTGTGTGTGTGTGTGTGCAGTGGCTCACAATGTTGTTTTCTCGTGTGTTTGTGTGCAGTGGCTCGCAATGCTGTTTTCTCGTGTGTGTGTGTGCAGTGGCTCGCAATGCTGTTTTCTCATGTGTGTGTGTGCAGTGGCTCGCAATGCTGTTTTCTCGTGTGTGTGTGTGCAGTGGCTCGCAATGCTGTTTTCTCGTGTGTGTGTGTGCAGTGGCTCGCAATGCTGTTCTCTCGTGTGTGTGTGTGCAGTGGCTCGCAATACTGTTTTCTCATGTGTTTGTGTGCAGTGGTTCGCAATGCTGTTTTCTCGTGTGTGTGTGTGCAGTGGCTCGCAATACTGTTTTCTCATGTGTTTGTGTGCAGTGGTTCGCAATGCTGTTTTCTCATGTGTTTGTGTGCAGTGGTTCACAATGCTGTTCTCTCGTGTGTGTGTATGCAGTGGTTCGCAATGCTGTTTTCTCGTGTGTGTGTGTGCAGTGGCTCGCAATGCTGTTTTCTCGTGTGTGTGTGTGCAGTGGCTCGCAATGCTGTTTTCTCGTGTGTGTGTGTGCAGTGGCTCGCAATGCTGTTTTCTAAATTGTGCAGTGGCTCGCAATGCTGTTTTTCCGTGTGTGTGTGTGCAGTGGCTCGCAATGCTGTTTTCTAAATTGTGCAGTGGCTCGCAATGCTGTTTTTCCGTGTGTTTGTGTGCAGTGGCTCGCAATGCTGTTTTCTCGTCTGTTGAAACTGCCTGTTTGTGTGTTTCCTCCTTTCTCTTTCTGACTGGTACTGCTCCCTTTCTCTTCGTTTCAGGATAATAAACCTACACTCTTACTAGGTAGCCTTAAGGCTGTAAACTCCGGGAGTTCTAATAGATTGTATAATAATAATAATAGTATGGAGGTTTTGTATATAAACAATTGACACAGACAATTGACGCAGCGATTTTTCCATAAAACACATTTACTGCAAGTGATGAAGTATCTGGAGCCTTTTTGGTTCAGTTTTCTCAGATTAGGCTGATTGCAGCTCCTTGTTACTGAATATTCACTATCGCTGCCTGACAACGCTAAACTGGGGCAGTCGGACCTCCACGCTTCATATAAGTAACCTTCTACTGGACTTTATTTCATCCATAATAATCGGATCAATGCCGTCGCAAATAATTTTGTTAGCTGCAGCCATAGACTATCAGTGCTCTGAAACAGGGAAATCAACGACCCGACGTCATGAGAGACCCAACACACAGAAGCAGAACGTTGTTTTATTGCTTTTATATCGTAAACTGGCCGAGCTGGGGCTTTAAATTGTGTCAAAAGTTTTCAGCCACATGTTTTCTATTGAAATGATTCTAGATTCACTGCCACTACAGGTACCCCTTTAATACACAATGTTTGTAGGCACCAGCTTGAAAAGGTCAGCTGATTTCAAAGTGACAGCTCGTCAAAGTGTACCATGGCAACAGTCCAGTGACCTTGATCATGTCTATTAGTTTAGTCTTCTGTGCCCTCTGCTGGAACAAAAAGAAAGAAGCATTCCTTCCATTCCCTTAAGGGGTGTTAAGCTGGCAAGACCCAATCTTCACTCCTCTTTGAAACCTGCCTGCCTTCAGCCCGCGGATTCAGTATTAATAATAAACCAGGAGCTGCAACAGGGGTCCTCTGCAAGGGCATTATGGGAGCTCAACAGGCAGGATAAAAGCATGCAAAAAAAAAAAAAAAAAAAATATTTAAAAGCATGTTTTGGGACACTGCCCCTTTAAGAGTGGGATCACATGAAACCCAGACTTCCTTGTTGCTATTTAAACAGCCCTTTCATCTATTCTATGAAGCTAGCATGGGCACTTTTAAAGCATACAAATTCTAAAAGGATTTCCACTTCTCAGTGTTGGGTGTCTTTGCCTCTGAAAGAATGTCAGTCTGTATAGTTGACCACTGTTCAAGAAGCATCCAAGAAAAGACACACTTAGGTTGGCACTGATACATTTCGAAGGCAGTATTAACCTCCTCTTGCTGCAGGGAGGACGGGCACTTTGAGCAGGCACACTGTCCTGTAAACTAGACATAGAGCTTCACAATCACAATTGAAGCTTTCCTCAGCATTACAGTGCAGCGCCAAGCCCCCCCCCCCCCCCCCCCTCGCCAATTGTTTTTACTCCAGAGGCCTTTCATAAAATGCTAACAAGGCAACAGGATGGGCCTTGCAACATCAAAAGCAGCGATGTTCAGTTTCAAGTAGTTGATTGATCAAAGTGCTGCTGTGGGAAGCAAGATGAGGTGGATACTGCACCCGGCTGGAGCTGCACAGAGTCTGTGTCCGGCAAGTCCTGCACTCCTCCACCACGGCAGCAAATCAGCTAATCTTCCCGATTCTCGCATGCCAGATCTTCACACTCAGATCACTAAAAAGAAAAAGGAAAAGGAAAGGGTGGGGGGGGGGGGGGGGGGGGAGACATGGAGAGAGAGAGAGAAAGAGAGATACCATTCGCCAGTCAGCCAGTGATTTGAGGAGCACCTGTACATAAAACCCCTAATGAAAAAGGGTCCCTTAGAATCCATTTATAAAACCTGTTATAAATGCACCATTGAGGGTTCTGACGATTATTACAAGGAACAGCAGAGAATACATAAGTACAGTGTGAGTGCATGCAGCACAGTGTACATGAAGGACAGCATTCAGGACTCACCCGTGCATGCAGCACAGTGTACACGAAGGACAGCATTCAGGACTCATCCATGCATGCAGCACAGTGTACATGAAGAAGAGCATTCAGGACTCACCCGTGCATGCAGCACAGTGTACATGAAGGACAGCATTCAGGACTCACCCGTGCATGCAGCACAGTGTACATGAAGGACAGCATTCAGGACTCACCCGTGCATGCAGCACAGTGTACATGAAGGACAGCATTCAGGACTCATCCATGCATGCAGCACAGTGTACATGAAGGACAGCATTCAGGACTCACCCGTGCATGCAGCACAGTGTACATGAAGGACAGCATTCAGGACTCATCCATGCATGCAGCACAGTGTACATGAAGGACAGCATTCAGGACTCATCCATGCATGCAGCACAGTGTACATGAAGGACAGCATTCAGGACTCATCCATGCATGCAGCACAGTGTACATGAAGAACAGCATTCAGGACTTATCCGTGCATGCTTCTGTCGACCCCATCGGCTTGGAGTTAAATGACATTTTTAGAACCCCAAAATCTTTTTGTGTTCGGCCTGGGGTTGCCTTGTAACCCCATCATGAAGCACAAGATTTACTTTACCTATCCGCTTTTGTACTTTTGAAATGTAAATAAATGAAGACATTTGGTCAAGGCTACACAATTGGGACTACCCAGAGTATAATTCCAACTAGTCTCTCTTTTACATGAAGGGATACAACTGAATAAACATGGTCTATGAGTAGAATTGTACACAGTTATTGTTTTTTTTACGTGAGATTTTAGGTACTTCAGTGTTTAAAGCTGAGGATGAACATACTCTAAATACAATACAGTACATTCCTTTCTTAAAGTAAGCTAGCGTTCAATTCTCCTCATACCAGGATCATCTTCTGTTTTAAACAATATTAATAAATAAAGAAAGAAAGAAAGAAAGAAAGAAAGAAAGAAAGAAAGAAAGAAAGAAAGAAAGAAAGAAAGAAAGAAAGACGATTTGCAATTTTAATTAAAAAATATAGGCATGCAATGTATTCATTAACGTTTCTGGTTTGCTTTTTTATATTTCCAAAGTAGCCTAGTTTGACATATTTGGGTCTACCCGGGGAATAATTTAAACTATCAAATTCAAAACTCAAATTGATCATTCAAAGTAGTGTCACTTTGACATGAAGTTACTGTCGGATCCTTTGGTATCAGGCCTTCTTCTGCAGATCGGCTTCAGGTAAAGTGAATTTTCTGCATCGCAGTGGGGTCACTTGCAACACGACAAGATTTTGGGGTTCCCAATGGGGTCGTATTTTGGCTTGGGGGTCTTAACACACAGACATATAAAACCGAACCCCCAGATATGGTGTCACATAATATATATATATATATATATATATATATATATATATATATAATAAATATTATAATATATTATATATAGATATATAGTTTATTATAATATAAATATTATTATCTGGGGATATTTTTTTAGTAACAACGAAGCAACATGAACCAATATTGTTGATCTGTCATAATTATCATCTTTCAAATAAAATAAAATGAAATTAAAATACATTTCACGGTAAAATATAAATAGCCCAGGTCCGGCTGGATTTGTCGCTAGTGAGCTCTAGGGTAAAGAGGCATGCCAGAGAGAGGGGGACTGTACCGCAGAGCAGAGAAGCAGGGACAGTGAAGGAGGAGGCTCAGGGCAGGGTCGTGGCACGGCCCTTGATGGCTAGGACCCGGCGCGGGAGGCAGGGAGTGAGGCCAGGAACATAATTCCATAACTTTACCCAACAATCACTGGAGGAGCGAGAGAGAGAGAGAGAGAGAGAGCAAGAGAGGATGAGAGAGAGAGAGAAAGAGAGTGAGGGAGAAAGAAAGAAAGGTTAGTAGAGGAAACTAGAAAGACCTGGAGGAGTCACTTCTTTGCTGAGGTGCCACAACGGCAGGTTAAAAGCAAAAGCGAGATTCAAAAGAAATCTCAAAACCTGGTGTCACTTTAACACACAAGGGCTTCTTTGCAAAAATGTTCCTGCTTTAAATCAGCTCTCCAGGTTCACTAATCCAGTATTAGACTTCAAACATTCAGATGAATCTGGGGAGGGATTCAGCAGTGCTTTTAAAGGATGAAGGTAATTAGAGAATCTCGATACAGTCAAAAACAGTTTCTGGAGTCTAATTGGTTCCTCCTGCCCCCATTGTGGTGGCACCACTGCAGATCAGAGATCTGGTTAACAAGCGCTGTTAGCTGTTGATGGTTTTCCCAAGTGTTCAAGTCTCCACTTGCGATCTGAATGTGCTCTGATGAGCTCTGGGAGCTAAAGAGTTTGCAAGACTGTCAGGGATGGTTTACAGAATAACACTTGAGGGTACAGTAACCTGGCTGCTTTGGAAATGTTAAAACCATGGAGTAGAATTGCTTCTGCAGGTCTGGCAATGCACAATTCCTTGGTTACATCCAATGTGTTCACAGCACAGTAAAAGGCTGGTGTGGCAGTTTTACCGAATGATTACACTATAGATGAATTAACAACTATACTGCAGCTAATATAACCTTAGTCGGAAAATATAAGCATTAAAATAATAACTTGTGCAACGTCATGGATGCATTTACTGGGGGAAAAAGAGTTCAACTTTTCTAATTGCATTTAATGCAAAAGGTGATGCTGAACTGCAGCCTGTGCTATGAAGATCTGCTGAAGTAGGGACAGAAAGTTTTGCCACGAAACAGCTCTGTTTCTACAGAAGCCATCAAACATCAGCAGATTAAAAAGTTCGATGTGTCATCCCAGTTCTACTGCAGCTATCGGCGCATTTAGTTTTATGGCAGTTTTGCACTATATGTATTATTAATGGATTCTGGGAATGTCAAGGCAGGTTGATGAAAGCTGTGAGAACAGTAATATATAACTGAGAGGGAGATGGGCGCCTTGTATCGTATTCCCTTTCAAATAGCTACTCCCACACCTCACACAGATGAGATCAGAGGGTGTCACAGCTTCTGGCATTTATTACTGACAACTCCATCGCTTCTTTGAGTTGGAACCTAGCTTCCAATTTCGAGATCAATAATTACATTTCACCTGGGAAATGTGTCTTTGTTTTTGGTTATGAATAGAAAATATGACAAAACATGTAAGAGTGTCCTGGCTCTGGAGAGTCTCAGGACGTTGTCTCAACGGGCTCTACTTCTATCCTTAAAACAGCAGCAGAACTAAATACTGACACTCCCCTTGCCCCCCACCCCTCAAGGATGACAACATCCGTATTAATGAAAATAAAAAATAAAAAAACAGCACATCGGGGTACATGTGAGAGAAGGCTTAGAAAATGTTAGTTGCGGTATTAAAATCTGCCAGAGTTTAGATCATTAACACAGATAAAAGGGGTCCCTCTCTCTCTCTCTCTCTCTCTCTCTTCTCCCACTCCCTCTCCCTCCTTCCTTCCCTCCTCCACACCTGGATGCAGTGAAGATCTGCTTGGAATTGGTACAGATGGCGTTGATGGGGCTGTCATGCCCTTTGATCTCTCCAATGGGGGTGAAGTTGTCCACGTTCCACACCTTGAGCATGCCTCCTCGGCAGCCACTGAGAAGCATGGGCCGGCCGGGCACGTACGCCAGGGCACTCACCCAGTCCTTGTGAGCATTTGGGATTTGCTATGCAAAAACAAACAAACAAGAAAAACACAAACTTCTAAAAACCTGATCATCCTCAAATCGTGTCCTAAGCGCTGACAGTTGTGTTGGATTATATATATATATATATATATATATATATATATATATATATATATATATATATATATATATATATATAAAAACACACACACACACACAGTGCCTTGGAAAAGTATTCGGCCCCCATCTCTTTTTTCACATTTAAGAGTCTCAGATTCAGAATTTGAAATAGATTAAATTAGGATTTTTTCCCACTGATCTACAAAGCCTTGAGCACCATGTCAAATCAAAAGAAAAATTCCAAAAGCTTTCAACAATTTACTAAAAATGAAAAATAGAAATTATCAGATTAAAAAAAGTATTCACACCCTTTGTAATTGCAAGCCTAAATTTGCTCAGGTGCAATATATTACCTCAAAAAGTCACATAATTTGTTGATGGACTCCACCTGTGTAAGAAATTAGTGGATCACCTGCTTTAAATTAATCTGTGAGGGTTCGGGTAGGGCTGTAGTAAAGGCGAGGGTTAGGGCAGGGCTGTAGTAAAGGCGAGGGTTAGGGCAGGGCTGTAGTAAAGGAGAGGGTTAGGGCAGGGCTGTAGTAAAGGCGAGGGTTAGGGCAGGGCTGTAGTAAAGGCGAGGGTTCGGGCAGGGCTGTAGTAAAGGCGAGGGTTAGGGCAGGGCTGTAGTAAAGGTGAGGGTTCGGGCAGGGCTGTAGTAAAGGCGAGGGTTCGGGCAGGGCTGTAGTAAAGGCGAGGGTTAGGGCAGGGCTGTAGTAATGGCAGGGTTCGGACAGGGCTGTAGTAAAGGCGAAGGTTCGGGCAGGGCTGTAGTAAAGGCGAGGGTTCGGGCAGGGCTGTAGTAAAGGCGAGGGTTCGGGCAGGGCTGTAGTAAAGGCGAGGGTTCGGGCAGGGCTGTAGTAAAGGCGAGGGTTCGGGCAGGGCTGTAGTAAAGGTGAGGGTTAGGGCAGGGCTGTAGTAAAGGCGAGGGTTCGGGCAGGGCTGTAGTAAAGGCGGGGTTCGGGCAGGGCTGTAGTAAAGGCGAGGGTTCGGGCAGGGCTATAGTAAAGGTGAGGGTTCGGGCAGGGCTGTAGTAAAGGTGAGGGTTCGGGCAGGGCTGTAGTAAAGGTGAGGGTATCTGAGTGCACACACATTGTTAAAGGGGTTTGCAGACCTAAACGTGAGCACCCCCTTCACTCTCACCAACACAAAACTCTAATGAGTGATGTGCTACACTCAGGCTTGCTGCTTCCAGGTCATTACTGACAGACAGCTTTTGACAACACGGGTGGGCACAGCCAGTGAAGTACCACACTTTAACACACAGTGTTGCAAGAATCCCTTTCAGAATGCTAGCTGCAGTCTTCAGCAAAGCACCCGGACATGCAAAATACCCAAAACACATCAAACAGTGCAGACAAGCCTTTCAGCACAAGACTGAAAGAAAGACAAAATGACATTTCAGAGAGGGCTCTATTGATGTGCCGCTGTTCTGAGCAACTGAATAGATCTCTTATTCTATATATAGGCTGCCATCCAAAAGCTGTTACCAATACAATTACTCTCCACAAACAGTGCAGAAATAAATAAATGGCAAGATATATATTGAGGTTTGACTCAATTATTATCAACAGCATCTTGCCTTTGGTTTGTTTTTAACAGCTCTGTGTCAATCAAATCATTCAGTACACTCTGTTCCAATCCCCCGGGAGATCGTTACTGCGGTACCCATATCTCATACACTGTATACACACATAATATACATAGGGTTTCTTATCTGATGAGTACTAGCTAAAAAAACGAGATTGTCCCGAATATAACAACATCACAACATCCTATGTAGAGACAATCCAGGAATGAAAGCCAGGCAGCTGCTTCAATAGCCCGGGTGCACCAGCACAGGCAGTGTCTCTGTGTGTGTAGTGTGTAACAGCACAGGCAGTGTCTCTGTGAGTGCAGTGTGTAACAGCACAGGCAGGGTCTCTGTGAGTGCAGTGTGTAACAGCACAGGCAGGGTCTCTGTGAGTGCAGTGTGTAACAGCACAGGCAGGGTCTCTGTGAGTGTTGTGTGTAACAGCACAGGCAGTGTCTCTGTGAGTGCAGTGTGTAACAGCACAGGCAGTGTCTCTGTGAGTGTTGTGTGTAACAGCACAGGCAGTGTCTCTGTGAGTGTAGTGTGTGTAACAGCACAGGCAGTGTCTCTGTTATTGCTCTAGGCTGTGGTGCCGTTTAGTCTCCGAAGATCAAACCCCATACCTGTAGGAGCTCCTGCTGCTCCAGATCCCATTTCTTAATCCCGTTGTCCCTGGACCCGCTGAACAGGATGTCCCCCTGGATCGCCAGGCACTCAATGCCATCGTAGTGGGGGGGCTCGAAGTTGTGAGTGGGGCCCACGTTCCCCACTGTCCCCTCAGCGTTATCAAACATCTGCAATGAGAGCGACAATGACCGTTACTCTGACATCCAGACTTTACAAAAACAAAACAAAAAAAGACAAACGCAGAAAGTGTGCACTGTATAATTCCTACAAGGGTTCAAAAGCGTGCCCGGTTTCTTGTAACACGGTCTGGGGCATTAAGACTTTTTTAAGTTTTGTATTTTATGCTAAAGTGTCATTTATTACAATAAGAATGTGTAATGTTACACAACTAGTCAAAATAAACTGGCCACACACATGTAGCCTTCCCAGAAAATCCAGACCAATAGGAAGTGAGTGCTCACTGCACCTTGACATAGTGGTCCTTGGATCCAGTGATGACCTGGTCATGGTTTCCAGCTGTCTGGCCCACAGTCAGGCACATCACAGAGCCAATGTGTCCGGTCAGCTTCCCCATCGCCTGCATCCTGCAAGAGAAACAACCAATACATATCAATACGAACAGAACATATAGAGCCGGGTATCACAGGCAAGATCATCTATTCATCCAATCAGGGTGTTAAACAGGAGACAGCCCCGCGGGCTAACTGCACCCCACATCAATACCACCTTAATCCGTTCCACTTTGCACAAAGACATTTCACACCTAAACAAACAGAGACAGCCAATGAACCTATATACCTGTGATGCCCAACGCTCCCCGTACTAGATATCAAAAAAGAGCGGAAGATAATATAGTAAAAAAAAAACTATAGTGCAATATAGGGTTTATATATTGCAAAAATGTGTAGATTACTAAATAGCATATGCAAGAAATATATACAATACATACATATAAAATCCTTTACATCAGACTGGACCATCTCACCGTGGATTTCGTGGATCTGCTGCCCTGACACACATTATGTTTGCTTGTTTATACAGACTCTGCTGACAGAGTGCTCAATGGCAGCTTGCTGTAATGTACTGCACAGGGTGTGCATTTAACAAGGACGTGCTTTTATACCATCTGAATTGATTTAAACTGTCTACTTATTTCCGCACTGCATTTTGCCAACACAGTCAAAACCTTTCAATATATCTTCAGAGGGAGTGAAAACCAGTCAACAGCTGAAGCTGACTTTATCAGGAGATCAGCAAAGACCTGGCAAGATAAGCACTAAAACACAGAGCAGAAGGGTTCATAAAACAAAACAATACAGGTAGCCTGATCCAGTCCTGGATTTACTATGACTTTAAAAAGACACACCGTGAGTTTGCTGCCTATACACAGTGGTTATTCACGCTGGTATTAAGACCTGGAATGTGTGAAACTGCTGTGCAGTAGGAGTCTTATTTCCATCCCTGCACTGTACATGCAGTACACATTGTCGTGGGCATAAACACACTGTGTGCTGTATCATGCTACTTCATATTGTATATAAACTTCTCACTCACATGCAAAAAAGTGTCCAGTAGCTGTTGCATGGATTTCCTGAGTGATATTAAGTTGGGTTGCTGATAAATGCCTGCTGAATGAAAGTCTGATATCAGGAGTGTTACCTGTTGAGGTCCCAGGTGCGGACAGTGTTCCCCGCAGCAGCGTAGAGCATGGATCCGGAGGGGTTGAGAGCAATCTGGTTGATCTGGAACTCGCCCTGCGCAGTGGTGACGGTTCGAGTGGTGTTGCTGGCACAGGCGTCTCCCGAAATGACCTGACCGGACGACCTAGAACAGAAGCCAGGATACACATCACATTACAGCAGCCTTCAGGATACACATCGCATTACAGCAGCCTTCAGGACACACATCACATAGAGCAGCCTTCAGGAATCAGGTCACACTCACATGAGTGTGCGCACACACTTGGAGGTGTCCCGGATGTCCCACACTTTGATGTACGAGGTGGAGACGGTGAAGACCAGGCAGGCGCTGCTGCAGTACTTCACTGAGACCACGTTGTTGGGGTGGCCTCTCAGAGTGATGATCTCCTGTCCCGTCACCAGGTTCCACATCTTACAGGTCCGATCTGTAGAAAAAACGTTAATTCAGGGAAACATCACTCTTGCAAAAAGACCTGGCAATGGTTAGCGAACTTCTGTTCCCAATCTCTGTATTATTATTGAAATCCTTTCTCCATCAGGTATTTGAATCTGTGCATACTGAGGTTGACTTTTAATATTTCAGATTTGAGTTCACTAAATACCGCAGACGGCCCAGCGGCAATTGCAACCTTCACATATCACAAGATCTTACTTTGCAGAGTTTGTGTTTCTTCTGTATGTGAATTTCTATTTCTGTACAGGATGACAGAACCACTGTGTTACTGCTGTGCAAGCCAGCTAACAACGGGTTTCATCGTGTGTAGATTACTGCTTCAGAATCGTCACATGGTTAAGAAAACAAACCACTGCACTGCAGGATAAGCTGCAGACTCATCGTGCATAATTATTTTTAATTAGGTTCATTTGCCATTCAAATTCAAGCAATGGAAGAACAGGTGTTTGGACTGGTGCAGACTATCACACATGGAGAGAGCTAAAATACCAGTACTTACACACATACTGCACAGTGGGTTTATGGAAGGTCCTCATTTCAAACATCATTTCACCAGGTGGAGTGGAACAGACGGACACATGGATCACCATGTGGAGCGGAACAGACGGACGAACGGACGCTATCAGCACATAAGGGTCCCCAGTTTTTGAAAGAGGACCTCCCAAAAACAACACAGATTCTGAGATTCTCAGTTTCAGAGATATTCTTTGAAAATGAAGCATGTGATCTGTTTAACAGTTTGAATAATACTGCAGGTTTCCACAACTTCCCTCCCCTTCTAAAGGGCTGGCACTGCTGCCAGGCCACTGGAACACCTTCCCTCCCCCTTCTAAAGCTCACCTTTGGATCCGGTGAAGAGCAGCTCATCGGTGGCGTCCAGACACAGCACTGGTTTGGAGTGCCCCTCTGCCACTGACACACACTGCAGAGGGGCTGTCCTGGCACCTTTGATACCCCCAATGGGATTAATGGCACCCCTAGTGACACCAAAGACAATGCATTCAGTGACAGACTTCGAAAAGACTTTCCCTTGGTGTTCACAAATCTCCCATTAAAATACTCTGCTTGGGTATTCAAGAGGTAGGACAAAGTTAGGTTGTGCCCTAGTTTTTTTGTGTGTGTTTTTTTTAACTTCCCAAAGTGCATTACAAAGCCTGTTCAAAAAGCATGTATTTTTCTCCTGATAACAATTCAAAGGCAGGCAATGTTCTTGCACTGACAGGTTCCCTGCACTCTGCCTTAGAGGAGAGGAGGAGGGAGGGGAAAGGGAGGACGCTCTTCCCAATTAAACTGCAATGAGTTCTGAAGCCAAGTCCCAGCTGACACTTCAAACGCTTCCCAGAATCAATAGCTCTGCTTTAACATGGCTAACTGCAGAGCAAGGAAGATCTGCAATGACACACTTTCCAGATGTTTCTAGACCGTAATGCATTTTGAAAGGACTGAGGAGTCAGTACATTTACAAGAGAACGCAGCTTTCTATGCAGGGACAATAACGATACTGTTATGCAACACTTCCTTTGTGGCCTGACCTTCAAAGAAAACTACACTTCACTTTTTAGATTTTTGGTCATCATATAAATTACACAACTCATTAAGGGAAAGCCCAGAGCAAGTTTTTTGTAGATTGCACTTCCTTGGAAAGCAGTTTCAAAGAAGTCAATGTTTTCAGCATTCAGAGAACACGGCTCTTACCAATAATGCCCTCTACAGGGCACTGCTAGAACTACAACACAGTGAAGACCAGGCTCTGTCAGAATCTATATGCCGAATGGTGCCAGAGATAAGTACTGTAGTCACATCTGCCACAGCTAGGATAGGATGTACTATATAAAAAACACAGCTTTTATTTTTAGAAAGGGAGCATGTTAGTTGTGTCTCATCTTCTAGCCGATCTCGTCTGCTTGTATAGTGTGCGATTCCCTCTCGAGTTCGCCCCAGTGGAAGCGTCATCACGTTAACAGATAGCTGTCCCCTGGCTGGCTGCCCAAGCCTGGCTTTCTATTTACTGAGCCCAGGAGGCAGGCAAAACATACCTGTTCTGACATAAATAGATCTCCTCGAACAGGGGCATATTCCCAACTAACAATGTAAAAATAGTAAACGTACAGTGGTTGGATAAATAACCAGAAACACCTGCCATAACACTGTCATTAGGGAGTAGAGCCACCGATGCCTCTCTTCTACTGTCTTGCCTATCATGACTGAAACCAACAGTGTACAAATTCAATGGTACTTGCTTAACAAATCGTTATGGTGAAGGACATCCCATGTCTGTGAAAGTGTGTGCTAGACATGACAGGTGTTTTTTTTGTCAAACTGCTGTATGCAGCGTACTGCAGGTGTTTCCATTCTTCTTCACCCCTTCAAACATCCCTAAACAAAACAGTGATTTCACAATAAAAAATATACAAAAAATAAAGTTTCCAAATTTCCAAAAACTGAAAAGTATAAAAGCTACATGCAGGTCAGCCAAATCAAATAATCCAGACAGACGAAAAAAAAAAAAAAAGGATCATAAAATATCCAGCCCAAAAACAAAAGTACAAAAAAGGAGGATGTGTTCATGCAGCATCGACTCTTTCAGCTGATGTAGTTCATGTCAAAACTTGAAATGGCCGATGCTAGCATGGCGTCAATCGTTTAATTCGGTCCCTGAATCGCAGTTCAATCAAAGTGGAAGAAGATAAAGGGACCAATTAAGCAATTCTGTGTACCCTGAATGAACCTTCTCAGTTTCATATTGCAAAACGGCCCTAGCAGGCTTCCATAGTGCGCTACAAAGGAACGGCTGGCAGGACAGTAATCGAGAAAAGCTGCTGCAGCCTTCAGTCTCTGGAGAAAATGAAGCATGCAGTTCAGCGCCACCCTGGCAAGCACTGCAAAGGGTTTGGAACAAGGGATTGTGAGGAGCCCGTCACTGCTGCCTGCCACAGATAAAACCAAAAGGAAACATGTTTTACTCTTGCAAATGGGTTTACTTGACTGGGTATTGAGAAGGGACCCCTTCTAGATGTCAGGTTTCCAGGTCATACAGAAACAAGTTCAAATAAATAAATAAATAAATTCAAAAACAACCACATACAATAATGGAACTTAAATGTAGTGTGACCCCTCAAAACTCAGCTGAAATGTTTTCAGCAAAGAATTATTGTAAAAAAAAGAAAAAAAAAGAAAAAAAAAGAAAAAAGTCACAATACAGTACAGTAATCCATCGCGTATCCGACTGCGATGGGACCAGAGTAAGGGCGGGTATGTAAAAAGGCAGAAGAATGAATCCTGTTTTAAATCCCATTACACACAGCTATAGCAATTACTATATTCACACAATTCTTTTTTTGAGATTCAGCTTTTATTAGGGAGCTCCCCTAAATCCCTTGTTAATAATTAATACCCTGTATCTTTCTAATGACAGAGTAGCCGTCTGCCGTGTGGGTGCGTGCATTCGCTGCTGAGTGACAGGCAGGAGATCGAGACTGAGGCCCCCTGCAGGCGAACAGGATTTATTTACATATCAACATACTGAACAGCTCACGTGACACTACCAGCAATGGCAGAACACGGAGCACATACAACACAGTGTATGAAAACTTTGGTGGGATCTCCAATCTCTGAGCTAATCTTCTCTGTTCAATAATAAACTAACACTGCTGAAATGCTTGAGCATGGCAGATAAACTGTTATAGTGGATATGTGATGGGTGGATACTGTATATTCAAATAACTTTACCTCACCCTTTGATAATAATAATAATAATAATAATAATAATAACAACATTATATTTTACAATGTTATGGTAACCAATTTCAAAACTAAAATGTCGACATACAGCATGTTCAACAATTACAAGTTTGATGATAGAAATTGATAACTGGAACCACGGCTTCTTTAATTTCGGAAGTTCGCGCCTGCGCAGTAAGAGCGATATTTATTTATTTTTCCACGTTAAAATTCTTCTCTGTTTATCAATAATAACTAACCACTGCTGAAAGCGCTTGAGCATGGCAGAAAAAACTGTTATAGTGGATCTGTGATGGGGTGGTCTTGCGAAGGATTACTGTATCTCATAGAGATCAATAATAATAATAATAATAATAATAATAATAATAATAATAATAATAATAATACAAAGAAAACTAATAATTTAACAGACTCTAAACTTATGGAAAGCGTTCGAGGTCAGAGCCTTGCAGTAAGTATATCAATAGAAATTTTTTTCACTTTTGTCATCCTGAGGATTCTTTTATTTGTGAATGATGAAGGTTCATTCAGCTCGCTATCGTGAGAACACACACAAAACTGGTTAGACAAAACACAAAAGGTGAACATGCAAACAGCAATGCATGGGCAGAGCAGCCCTGGGAGGCTTTAACACAGGCCTGCACGGTGTGAGACAGTAAGAGAAATACCTATACCTCAGCACCTCCGAGAGAGAGGAGTCACTGTCGTCAGACCTATGGACAGAAACAGCAGCAGGGTTACAGGAGAGAAGCAGAGTCCTAACACAAGAGGAGGGGAGAGGGAGGGGGACAGGTCCAGCAGAGAGGAATCCCAATACAAGGAGGGGAAAGCAAATCCGTCAGGTTAGCAGCAGGTATGCTAGGATTAAGGACCAGACAGACACTGAGACAGCAAGTTCTACACAGCATCCCATCTCTGCTTTGTTGGGCAATAGCAACGCTGGCTGTTTCTTTAATAATCACTACAGTAGATAGAAAGGGATACAGGCACTGTCTGTACACAGCCCTGTGAGAAGAAGCTATGAGTCCGTCCGCCCCTGGATGCACAAGGCTTGCATATCCTTGTTGTTTTCTGCGTCGGGTCCCGTTTTTCAATTCCAATTCTTTTTTTAAACCAATTCCCAATTCAAATTCAAATTCCCTTTTAATCAATTCTAACACATCACTGGTCAAACTTGCAGTGGTCTGTTAAAAGGAGCTATTCAGAGTGGCAACAAAGTGCTTAAACTGAAAAACAGGCAGGCACTGGAGATCCCAGTCTGTGTGCTTTGGACACAGGAGTTTCTCGTGGCATACCCGACACGGAAAGGTTCCAACACAGCAAAGGGGGGCGACAAGAGAAATGCACAGAGACGGGACGGTTACAGGACGAGGAACAAACAAAAACACATCCAGGCAGGCGAGCTCTGAGAGGATTTCAAATCTCATGCTTCTCATCCAGCGGATTTAGATCCGAATTCTTGAACTCCGCCAACGTATGGAGCTGAATAGGATTGTTGATTTAACACATGTGTGTAATAGCTGGGACTGGTAGATAGCTACACATTAAGTGTGCAGAAACAGAACAGCCACTGAAGAGTCTGACTTGGGGACCACTTCAAGCACAGCACTGAAGAGCCGTTCTTTCATTGTCAACAGGTACAAATAAAAGAACCGTAAGCATTTAACAAGTGCATGCTATAGTTTTCATTTAGCAATGCACGGATATCCCCAGCCACTTTATCGTTTCTACATTCAATCTATTACTGATCCTTTTCATTGGCCCAATATCTTGCCACACAGGTTAATGATAGCAATGTGCTATAAGTGAATACTCATTTGCTACTCTTATGCATTGAAAAAAAAAATCTGCAAAAAAAGTGATGATGGTAATCAATGCATATACAGAGGGGTTGGAAGGTAACTTTAGCATTGCTGCTGTAGAACAAAAAACATGACTGGAGAACCAAGGCACATGCACTTCCATTGGCCTCTATTTATCAGGACCTGTCTGTCTGTGTCCTTGACTGGACTTGACATCGCCCTGGTGTGGGCTGCAGTAGCGCAAAGTATCCCAGTGACTTTACAATCTCGACACAGACATGAAACTGAAATCAAGAGTCAACAAAAACAAGTGACCAGGCGATCAGAGTCCCTCGCAGTGAGGGAGGGCCTGGGATGATGGTCAGACACATGGAGAGGGAGGGTGTGTGGACGATGGTCAGACACATGGAGAGGGAGGGTGTGTGGATGATGGTCAGACACATTGAGAGGGAGGTTGTGGAGACAATGGTCAGACACATGGAGAGGGAGGGCCTGGGGACGATGGTCAGACACACAGAGAGGGAGGGCGTGTGGACGACGGTCAGACACATTGAGAGGGAGGTTGTGGGGACGATGGTCGGTACTCACTTGTCCAGCGCAGAACCCTGGCTCTGGTTACTGGTGAGACGGGAGAAGACATTCCTGTCATTGCGGGGTCTCAGAGGGGGGGAGGACGGAGGGGTGTACCCCCCTTCTGGAGACCTGGTGAACAAAGAAAGCTATTCTTTAAAATGTTTGGCACATTCCCCAAGTACTGTACAGTATAAACCCAAGATAATATCACCTAAATCCAACTTACAATTTATTTTATATGTGAATAACATTAATGTTGCTGAACACATATGCATCTCTAATGCATCCTAGCCCATATCCACCACCTTACCCAGGAATACAATTCCCTGCTCCCTGTTACCTGTAGGGCTGTCCCCGGTCATAGGACTTTCTTCTGTTTAGTGGTGAAGTCTCAGGTCCCCTTGACTGCCTAGGACTGATATCATTCAAAAGGCTACATTTAAAAATATGTTTTATGTTTTTTATTATTATCAAGTGTGCCAAATGTTAAAAACACATGCAATTACTTTGAGCTTACTAGAACAGGGATCTATTGCATTTTAAACAGGGATCCATTGCATTTGAACTAAACAGATGACACATCAGTCTGTCAGCTTCACATTTTCAGTACCTGGGTACTTCTTTTTGATTTTATCACAGTCAGTTTGTGTCACAGGAGAGGTTTAGTTCAGTATAGTTTCTGTTATTTTATCACAGTCAGTTTGTTTCAGAGGAGAGGTTTAGTTCAGTATAGTTTCTGTTATTTTATCACAGTCAGTTTGTTTCAGAGGAGAGGTTTAGTTCAGTATAGTTTCTGTTATTTTATCACAGTCAGTTTGTTTCAGAGGAGAGGTTTAGTTCAGTATAGTTTCTGTTATTTTATCACAGTCAGTTTGTTTCAGAGGAGAGGTTTAGTTCAGTATAGTTTCTGTTATTTTATCACAGTCAGTTTGTATCAGAGGAGAGGTTTAGTTGAGTACACGTTCTGTTGCACAATTGTAAAGTGTCTTTGTTTGCTATGAACCAGTAAGAGGATGAATAAACAGGTTCTGGCGTCACTCACAAGGTGTTCCCCCTGGTGGGGAGGCTGATGGTGCGGGACACCTTGTCTCTGCTGTACGAGTCCCTGATGGAGAAGCTGACTCCGTTCTCTCGGATCTCGCTGAGAGATGCCATGGACCTGGCCATGTTCTTGGAGGACACGTCCAGAGGCGGGCCCAGGTACTCTGCAGAGACAGCTTTCATCTGGACAGACAGCTTGGGCTCAGTCTGAAATGCACAGGGACACCATCAGGCTCTGGGGTTTCACACAATCCACCCCACAGTCACACTGTGCCACCCTTCAAACAGTGCAGGAACATTATTTTTGACTTTTAGCCTTTGCTTCTAACACTCCATGTATAAATAAATACATCTCAGAAGCACTGGATTATTTAACTTTTGCAAAAAAGATATGTGCATTCCTATAATTCTGTAATAAGGATCACAGTCTGTGTGTGTGTGTGTGTGTGTGTGTGTGTGTGTGTGTGTGTGTGTGTGTGTGTGTGTGTGTGTGTAACTTAGATTGACAGTTTGTCAAACTAGATCAAGCACTAATGAACATCATCACATCCTGGTTTTTATAATATAGGGTCACACTGTAAAGTTCCTACCTTCCGCTTAAAATCATCTTGGCTTGCAGACACCTTCAAGGTGAAGGACTGTGAGAAACTGAAAGAATAGAATAGGCATTAGGGTCCCTGAATTGCAGAGCTTAGAATCCAAACAGACAGTATGCCCTGCTGTTAAACAGACACCCACCTCCCCTCAGAAGCTTGGCTGAACTCAGACACCTCCTCGTCTGTGCTGGCATATCCGTTTTCTGGCAAGACACACGCAAACGGTCATGGAATACACAGTCAACACATATGCACAATACTGTCACATATTTATAACCACTAGATGGCAGTGTTTCCAACTTGTTATGCCACATGGCGGCTACAGTACCATAGGTAAGTAATGTAAAGCCCAGAGGTGTGGTAAGTTGAATTGTACAGCATGGTAAACTATGGTATCTGCATGTTTTTACCATGGGAAAACTGCAAAAGGGATTGCACTATTTATTTGGTCCTGTTTATGAATTGTTGTATTTTGTATTACACTGGTTTCATTGAAGGCGCTGGTGCTAATAGAAATAACCCCACCTTGCTGCACGTTGTGGATGAGTGCTTGCAGCTCCGGCATGCACTCTGCCTTCTCCCGCAATGCGTCCAGGATCATGTGGTTCTGAGCAGAGCCGGTCATGTCCGTCTGTCTGAGCCGACCCTCCAGCAGTCTGATCTGAGTTTCCTTCTGGGCCACCTGCAGACCCTGAGCATACCAGAGGGGGGCAGCACTTACAATGGGACCAATATAAAACCATATCATCAGTGCTGTTCACCTGCTCTATACTATAAGACACCATGAATAGCAGGGCCTCACTAGCCAGTCAATGCTGGAGAATATATGCCCATGCAGGGCACAGAAATCCTTCAGTAATGACCTCCAGCAGCAGCTATATATAGATGCATGAGGCACATTACCTTGTCAATATACAGATTTGAGCAGTCTTACCTTCTCAATTGACGCCTTGAGGAAGTGATCCAGCAAGTGGCGCGCTTCTGCCAGGGAGCAGGAGCTGATGACAACCGAGGTGTCCACAGAATCCAGCTCGTCCTGCAAAACCAATCGATTCAAACAATCAGATCAGACCAAACACAGGGCCTGATCTCAAATCGGTAGTAACTCGTTCATTATAACCTTGTTACTTAATTATAAAGCTCAGGGATGCAAGCATTTGAAATAGTCTTCAAAACAGAACTAAAATCTGGCTCCTAATAGCATTCGTTTCCTCCTAGATAACTGGCCTGCAGTGCAAGGTCTGGTACCATGGGCTGTAAAGGGCATGCAGCAGATACAGTCATGACCACTGAATGGTATCACTGACCTTGGTCTCCTCAATCTGCATGATGGTGGCCTGGCAGTCAGAGAGGCTGTCGTTGATGTAGTCGATGTTGGCGTTCAGGACCTCGATCTCCTCATTCATCTCCTGCAGGGGCTTCTCGTCCTCCAGCGGGTCATTCAGGAATTTCTCCCGCTTCCTCAGCAGCGCCTCCTGCTGCACCGCCAGCTCCTCCCGTTTCTGGAAAGCACATAGTTTACACGCATCAGCTCTGGAGCTTCACAGCACCAGGAGGTGCTCAATAACAGGGTAGTCCTGGACAGAATCAGCTTTAGAGCTTCACAGCACCAGGAGGTGCTGAATGTGCAGGAGCCCTGAACAGAGACAGATACCTTGATGAGCCGGTCCATGTCTGCCTCCATGTTAGTTATGGTCATTCTCTGCATGACAATGTCCATGATCCGGCGCTCCAGAGCCTGCCACTTCTGCCGAGCCACTTTGGCAAAGCTGCCACCCACCCCCTTCCTCTGGAACTTCTTCCTGCAAAGAGGAACACAGGTAGAGAAAGGGGGTTTGATTCCTCTAACTTCATGCTTGCAAGGAGCAATCTTGGGTCATGTAAAAAATGAGCAAAGATCTCATGGAGGAAGAGATGGGAGAAATATAGTAATGGTAAAAGGAAATATACAAAAAGAAGGACTGAAAAGGGATAGGAAAAAGAATAAATAAAAGAAAGGGTTACCAAATGACAGAAAGAAAGGAGTGTTGAAAGCACAGAGAAAAAGACTGAGTGAGTGAGTGAGTGTGCAGGGCAGTCCTCCTGACCTGGGGGTGCGGGCTCCGTTAACTGCTCCGTTGACCGCTGGCTCGGGCTCCCCCAGGTATCCATTGATCTTCTTGTTCCACTGCCGCACGATGTTGGAGACCGAGCGCGCAGATTCGGGCTCTGAGGAGGTGGTGCTGGCAGACAGCTCCGCACCAGAGTCCAGGGTGTTGATGCGCCGACTGACACGCCCTGCAACCCGGTCTGACATGGGCTTGGTGAGCCGGCGCAGAGCGGAGACCTGCAGAGCAATCCATTCACACAAAACACTGTTAAAAAACTTAATGCAGTAGGTATTCATTCAATTAAAGACTGTCTTCCCTTTTGAACAAGCTTAGCGCTTGTTAATAGTTCAATCTCACCTCCTGAGTTTTCCTCTTCAGAACTATTTCTTGTTGCCTCTTTTGTGACTCCAGAGTTCGAATTTGATACTAAATAATAAAATCAGAAATGCAAAGTTAAACAGCTGATTTTGAATTCACAGTCAGAACATCAATGGCATTCACACATGCATTCCCAAGAGGTGGATAGGACCATGTTCTGCATGGGCCCCTCCAGGGCAGGCAGGAATACAATGAGTACAAATTCCAAAAAAGCTGCCCTCGACTCACATAAATTCTCACACTATTCTGCCTTCTTTTGAATCTGGAAAGTAGGGCTCAGGGGAGTGGGGCTCAGGGGAGTGGGGCTCTCTCAACATTCCCCGGGGGGTCTGTGAGCTCACCTCCTGCCTGCGCTGCTCCTTCTTCAGCTGGGCGATCTCACGATTTCGCTTGGCCTCGATCAGCCGCCTCCTCTGCTGCTCCTCCTTCATCTGCTTCATCAAAGCGACCTGCGTAACAAGCACAGCCGTTCAGAGAGCTCCCAGCAGCAGGCAGGGCTTGATCACACATCTCTGGAGCTCCAGCATTACTTCACTGGCTTTCAGTATGTTCACATTCTTTCTTTGAACTTATAATACTTTATCCTCAATCAATACCTAGCCACCCAGTCTCGCTCAGCCTCACCTTGGCTTTCTTCATCTCAGCCACTTCTCCCTGCAGCTTCTTGAGCTCCCTCTCGTAGCGGGTCTGGTTCTTGAGGAGCCGCGCATGCTCCTTCTGCGCCGCCTGCAGCTTCTGCAGGTCGCGGTTCATCTCCTTTAGCCGCTTCTCGTAGTCCGACTTGATCTTACTGGCCTTCTCCTCTGTGTAGTTCTCCATAGACACTGGGCAGCAGCAGAAAAACAACGCACATGTTAGAGACACCAGAGACCAGAGTTCAATGTGACTGTGACTAATGCAGCTAGAAGAGAAGCTTAATGTGCAAAGCACTCGTCTGGTCACATGGGGGGAGGGGGGGGGTGTCAGTACGTAGCATTATACTGAAGTCAAGCGTGCATCTTATAACAAAGGAGAGACACCAATGCATGGAGAGTCCATTGCTCTCCCTTATAATGCTGCAGTCAGGAGCCATAGTTAAGAGACTGTGCCTAACTAATGACAATTAAAGTGTTAGTGGAATGGAATCACGTTATGGGCAACTGGAAGCCACTGCTACATTATTAACCTGTTTTCAAAATCTGTACAACGAGCACTACACTTTAAACAAGCTTCTGCACGAGCTATTTAAGAGCCCCCCCCCCCAACCCACCCCGCCCTGCTCCCTCCTTCCTCACTGAGGTTGTGCAGCACCCGGTCCCTCTCCAGCTGGGTGTCTCGGATCTTGTTTTGCAGCATGATGAGTTTCTGCTCGTACTGCAGCTTCAGCGTGTGGAGCCTCTTCTGGCTGTTCTCCAGCTCATCAATCAGCTTCTGCTTGATCTCGATCTCGCACGTCAGCTCAGCCAGGTCCGCCTGGTAATTCTCTGGGAGAGACGAAGAACGAAGCACATGAACAACAGCCAATAACGTGACACGGTGCTCCGTATCAGTGTGGCACAAGGAACCAGCTACCGATCTGAACCAGACGGCTGTCCTCAAATAGCCTGAACGTCAGTGACTGCTTATTCATAGACACGCTCTCTTGGAGGAGGAGGCAGCACAAAACAGTGCAAGACAATCTCTTATCACCCACAGTTTAGGATGTCCTCAGTTTACAGGGTTCCTGTGTGTTTGGGTTGGGATTGTCATCCCACAGTAACTGCTCACCTTTCTCTTCGGAGTCGGAGTCGGAGTCCTGCAGGCTCTCCTCACTCTCGTACTCCTCCTCCTCTCTCCCCTCCCCATCTTCTTCCTCCTCCTCACAGCCACTCTCCTCCTGCTCTTCCTCCTGCGGGCAAAGCACAGCACACAGTTCAGGACCACTCCTCACACTAATGCTTTATTTTTTAAACAAACTGTTAAATTTCTTAATCACTTTAGAGGTTTCATTCAGAAAAAAATTGCGCTCATGACGATTTAGAGTAAATAGCTTTGAGAATCTAGCCCCACCTCCCCAGACGGTCCCAAACATTCTAATGGGACTGTCAAGGTCATGAAACTATTAGAAACAATGCAGGACCACCTGGAGCTCATTATGTAACATGCAGGACTGTTTAGTTCAAGGGAGTTGTGATAAACACTGTGTGTGGAATAGGAGGTTCACATGAAGGGTGTAAAAAAGGTTCTGACTGATTTTCTAGCATGTGTATCACTGGCAAGGCACTGCAGCGCTCCACCCAGACCAGTTACCTCCTCCGCTTCATCGGACTCCGCCTCCCCGTTCTCATGCTGGAGTTTAGCTCTCTTGTTGAATCCCTCCTTCTCCGGACTGCGGACAACAACATGAGTGACAGTTAAGCCCTGGGAACGCAAAGCCACTTCTTTACGAACAGTGGCTTGAAACCTGGCTCCAGGATTCTTCAGAACCGACTATAAACCACACCCACTGTATGATCTCACACAATGTTATCCTCTGGTAGATGTCTTCTAAGCTAACCGGGCTTAAAAATCTTTTAACTCTGCATATCAAAAACCTACAAAATGAAAAGGACAAACAAACATTTGGGTTCTTAGTAGCATTAATAACTTCAGCAGAGGGCATTACTAGAGTGACAACTGACCTTGTTTTTCTTTAACAACACTAAGCCAAAATCTACCAGCTACCGTGAGATCTTTAATAACCCTGAGCCAAAGTTTACCAGCTACCGTAAGATCTTTAACAACCCTGAGCCAAAATCTACCAGCTACCGTGTGATCTTTAACAACCCTGTGCCAAAGTCTTCCAGTTACTGTACGATTATTGTGCATTTAAAATATGAATAAACTGATATAGATCCTCCTCCAAGGTTACCATGCAAATTTCTTGCAATAACTTCATGCATGCTAGAATGTGCTCTTCAGGTTCAAGTAATGGAATGACAGTGCAGCCTGCAATAATCACTGACAGTAACAGCTCACAGATTTATGACAGGGTGTTGAGAATTTACCAAAGTCCAAACTGGATTCTCGTGGCTGGCAAGGGAGGAGACATGGCAGGTGATAATTATAATAACAGGCACTTTCAGGCTCACGATACTTTGCTGTGCTCGGCTGTAAATCTAAAATGAAATTGAGAATGTGTGACACCCTGAGAATCAGTTAAACCACAGGACAGTGTGGCGTGCAGCCCACTGTGCCAGCAACAGTCCAGTACACCACGTGGATATCCAGTGTCCATGCATAACCGAATCGGGTTCAAGCTACCAGTTCAATGAATGGATTCCCAAATCATCTGTATAGTCTGCATGTAAGCACTTTCAAGCTGAAATCAGATTGGAGTTATACTGGGATTCAAGTCCATAGAGGTTCAGAACGGCACGTGAACATTTCATTTCAGTTTCTAAACTATTCATTCCGAAAGGTTTGATAGTGTATCTTGCTGTTTCTGTTTCGCATCTCCAAAAAAAAAACGTACCTTTTCCTTCGCTGCTTCTTTTCTTTCTTCTTCAGCTTCTCGATGTCTTGCTTCGCCCTCCTGATGACGTCAGAGGCCTGTGTCTCCATGGAGACGGTGGGGCTGCCCGGGGTTCCTGTGGGGGCCAGTCCGGCTGCGTAGGGCGATCGGGAGGACAGACGAGAGACGCTGCGCCGCAGAGACTCGTTCATCGCCTCACTCTCCAGCAGTTTGCTCCTGCAAAACAAGTCCGCCCGGCGCCGCTTTCACAATGAATATCTCACGGGCAGCATGCTCGTGAATGTAGATGGAGGTAGATCTGACAGGCAACATGCTTGCGAATGTGCTTTAGATGGAGGTGTTGTTTACCTGAGCTCCTCGATTTCTCTGATGTAGTTCTGGATTAACGCACCTATTTCTTCATTGCCATCGCCTGTTTTATTTTTTTAAACGAGAAAGAGAAAACCTTTTAAAATGAAAGAAAAAAGGGAATTCATCTTTAGAAACTACTTAGAACTTCATAAAAAGGGCCCGATTCAATTAACTGTTGCATGTATAAATTGATACTTACAATGAAGAAAGCGAATGCAGAGCAAGACTTATTTTTTAATTAAACAAGATCCTATCTTACACGTCCATGCAACGTACAGAGCATTTCCTATAGCTAAGAGTTAATTGAGGCTGACAGGTAGCTCAGTTCAGTGAGGTTGGCAGGTAGCTCACCGGCTTTGGCTAGGACCTGACAGATCTCGTTGGACAGCAGCTGTGTGATGCGGTTGTTGAGTGCGTCGATGGTCTCCTGCATGGCCTTGACCCTCATCCTCAGGGTGTCGCATTCCTTCTGCAGCATCGAGTTCTCTTGGAACAGGTCGCTAAAACCCTCTGAACCATCCTCCCCAACCACACGCTTCCCCTACACAAGGAAGACAGCAGCGATGGGAATAAGACTCCTATTGCAGAGCAGCTCGTCCTAGTCCAGCTTTTAAAATTAGCCTGATTAGCCACAGTGTGCACAGGTAACAAGTTTAGGTGTGTCTTATTAAACTCATAGTAAAACCAGGAATGGATCAAACTGCTATGCAGTGTGGGTTTTATTTCCATTCCTGGACACGCCAAGGTTCTCTGTAATAGTTTAGAGCAGGGCTGTCCAGCAGATAGCTCTTGAGCCATATATGGCTGTGGAGCAGTATACCTCACCCCTGTGTGTATTTTTTGTTGTGTTGGGTTATTATTATTTAAATGCACAGATGTATTTCTGTATGGATGTTTTAGGTCGGCAGGGAAGGATTAATTTGCCTTCCTGCCAAAACAGTTCACATGCAGACTGTGCCTGGGCCGGATTGAGTGATTAACAAGCAATGGAGCCCAGGCAGAGCTGTGTAAAGGAGGCAGGGATCTCTCACTGGCGCCCAGGCAGAGCTGTGCAAAAGAAGCCGGGACCTCTCACTGGAGCCCAGGCAGAGCTGTGTAAAGGAGGCAGGGATCTCTCACTGGCGCCCATGCAGAGCTGTGCAAAAGAGGCAGGGATCTCTCACTGCAGCCCAGGTACAGCTGTGTAAAGGATGCAGGGATCTCTCATTGGAGCCCAGGCAGAGCTGTGTAAAAGAAGCTGGGACCTCTCACTGCAGCCCAGGCAGAGCTGTGTAAAAGAGGCAGGGATCTCTCACTGGAGCCCAGGCAGAGCTGTGCAAAAGAGGCAGGGATCTCTCACTGGAGCCCAGGCAGAGCTGTGCAAAAGAGGCCGGGACCTCTCACTGGAGCCCAGGCAGAGCTGTGTAAAAGAAGCCGGGACCTCTCACTGGAGCCCAGGCAGAGCTGTGTAAAAGAAGCCGGGACCTCTCACTGGAGCCCAGGCAGAGCTGTGCAAAAGAGGCAGGGATCTCTCGCTGGAGCTCAGGCAGAGCTGTGTAAAAGAGGCAGGGGTCTCTCGCTGGAGCCCAGGCAGAGCTGTGTAAAAGAGGCAGGGGTCTCTCACTCATGGTTGGGTTTTGTTCAGAGGAGGAACAGAAGTTAAAGATACACAAAGATAATAACAACTGCTACTCGTGCTGGATTTACACTTGTTCGCTGTGTTTGTCTGTTTGTTTTGGACGTCGTGCCCTTTTCTTTTGGTGTAATGTGTTTTGCTTTTATAAATATTGCATTTATAATGTAATAAACAGGTGCATCAGCGTTTCACACCCCGTAGAGTCTGTCTCTTCCTGGTCTGACGTCACCACCGAGCTATCCGTGACAAGGGCTCACTGAGTTTCAAAGCCTCTTTTAAGGTTTGTTACTGGTTGGTAACCTGCCTATCCGTTACAAGGGTCACCTGAGTTTTCAAAGACCTGATTTTAAGGTGTGTTACTGGTTGCGTAACCTGCAGTCTTAGGCTGAACTAGGTAAAGCACAACTATTCCAATTTGTTAACCATCGTGAAATAACCTTTTGGCATGGAAGAAGAACTCACTGGTCACGCGATTGCTGGTAATTACGTCACCACCGAGCTATCAGGCTGAAGCTAGTAAAGCAAAAATTATATTATTTTCCACTCGTGCTAAATCTACTTTTTGCATGGAAGAACTCCCTGGTCATCGATTGGGCTCTTTCATTCAGAACAGTTGGGAAGCTCTGGTTTAGAGTTCACAAACTGCTTCGGGAACAAAGCTGCATGTCCATGTGGTAAATATACTGTAATGCTAGTTTCCTGATAATTACACACCTCCTTTTATCTTCATTTAGGATCTGTGCCGACACTTCATCCATGTCCCTTCTTTGCTAGCGTGTGCTGCCCTGCTGATGGTAGGGCACACAGAGAAGCCCCATGAGGTGTGTGAGCAGTGTGCTGCTAGTTATTCTGGGGTCCCCTGTTCTGGCGTGTGCTACCCTGCTGATGGTAGGGCACACAGAGAAGCCCCAGGAGGTGTGTGAGCAGTGTGCTGCTAGTTATTCTGGGGTCCCCTGTGCTGGTGTATGTTACCCTGCTGATGGCAGGGCACACAGAGAAGCCCCCGGAGATGTGTGAGCAGTGTGCTGCTAGTTATTCTGGGGTCCCCTGTGCTGGCATGTGTTACCCTGCTGACGGTAGGGCACACTGTGAGCTCTGTGTCCCTGCGGAGCTCCACTCACCGCCTTGTACTCCATGAGCTCCATCTGTAGCCGTGCGATCTCGGCCCGCAGAGCACTGATCTGCTGGCTCGTCTTGTCCTGGTTCACTACCACCTTGTTCTTGATGTTGCGCGCACGGTTGGCATAATTCAGCGCATTCAGGGTCTCCATGAAGTCCCGGTCCGACGGGCTCACACACGCGATCATCACCGTCCGACTGCGGGGGGGGGGGGCGGTCAGAGCATGGGCAAGAGCATACTGTACACATACATACACAGGCACACACCACATATTTCACACACAAGCACACACAGAAGAGTACAGATTGTGTGCTAGGATATCTTAGGCACACCCACATTCACACATGTCAAAATCAAATACACAGATCCTGTTACACATTACTTTGTTTTTAAATCACTTGAGATGCAAGATCCCGTACTCATGGCAGGTACTGCACTCGGACGTGCACACAGCAATGCAGTATAAAGCTTTACAGTGAGACTGTCCAGTCGCAGATGGAAAATCAGCGGGTTTTGTTTCACGGTACCTGTTGCCGCCCAGCGAGTCCTGCAAAAGTCTCGTCAGTTTGGAGTCCCTGTAAGGCACGTGGCAGCTCTTCTTACTCTGATCCCCCAGCGCACTGATGACATTCCCCAGGGCAAGCTGGAGGGCAAGCAAAGTAGTTCAGTCAGTCAGCAGCTGCAGTGCTGATATGCAAACACCCTAACCCTCGCAGTGAGCACTCATCTTGGGAAGCTCAGCTGCCCCCACAGCCCCTTTCAGATATCACCACATTGTGAAGCTGATATTACTACACATAGTTACCAGCCCGCAGTTGATGGAGATGCCCTCCTTGGCCCGCTCTCCTGTAGCCCCGGTTCTTTTTAAGCGCTCCGATCCCGCCAGGTCCACGAAGTGAAACTTTGCGGTGAGAGTCTCGTATTCACTCACGGGCTGGGAGAGCGGGCCGTTCGGAACGCCATTCATCTCACCATCGGCCTGAAACAAAAAGAATGATACATCCAGCCCAATGTACAGGAATGGGAAAAGAAATAACTGCAATTATATGTTGCTTCCTGCGTGCCTGTGTGTCTATGTACAATGTATACAATGGTGCTATGTGTATGGTGTGTTCAATTTATACAATGCGAGTCTGTGCACAATGTGTGCTCAGTCCTCCTTGACTCTTACCAGCTCCGGCCGTTTGCAGACTCTCATCTGGCACAGCTGGATTGTGAAGATGGCATGCGAGCGGGAGCTCTGAGCGTTCATCTGCGTGCTGGCCGTGGTGCGGGACAGAGCACCTAGCTTCAGACACTGAATCAGCTGCAAGCAGGTTCAAAACAATAAGGCAAATATTAACAGACTTGTATTTCTATGGTTTGTTCTTATATAAAATTAACAGTTATTCTAAGAGCTGTTCTCCTTTAAAAAAAAAAAGTTATATATATAGTATATATATAATATATTTTTATTTATATATATATATATATATTATATATATATATATATATATATATATATATATATATATATATATATAAAAAATAAAAGTAAGTTATTTCAAGACTGGAAAAAATGAGGAAAAGCCTACATTTTATAATAAAAAACCCCAAAAGAAATAGCTATTTCTGAACAGCAGAGGGTGCTAGTGCCACATCAAAGGATGAAGTAGGTTATCCTGTTATCTGTCAATGAATCAATGTATATGTTATTCAAACAATGAGCAAGTCTGGGATCTGCCTCCTTATCTATTAGCGTGCACGTTCAATAAGACTTTTCTTGGAGGTCCTGTCAGAAACGTGGTGCTTGGGGAGCTGAGCTTTGGCCCTCGTCATGGCTCTCACAACGACACTCGCCTCGTCCTCAGACTGAACCAGGCGTGACGTCACCCCGCTGGTGTAGATTCCTCCGCTGCTGTCCTCATGGATTTTAATGTTGGACTTCCTGTGACGGGCATCTGGGTCCCGCGCACTGTCAAACAGGTCCAGGATCTCCTCATTGTAGAGCTGGCGGCACAAGAACGCCAAGGGAGACCATGAATATCCAGAGGAGACTGATCAGCATCACAATCAGCATTTATTCTCACTGCCAACATCCCCAAGCACGGCCATATTTTACAGGTTTTTTTTTTCTAGGGAATTAACTTTAGGGATATAGCAAAATTTCTAAATGAGGCGTCACCACTCTCATGCAACTTCCTGCACAAAAGCCTGCATCACCTCAAAACAAACTAAATTAAGCAGATAGAACAACACCGTGCTCTTCCACGCAAAGCAATATCTGATTAAGCAGAAAAAAACAACCCAATTTCTGAATACAAAACCCTGCTTTTCAACATTAAACTAATTATGCAGGCAGACTCCTAATCACACAATTACACCCCCCCAAACAAAAAACTGTAACAGCTCTAATTCATTTTTGTGATGGGCTAAGGCCCGCCATTCCCCATTTGCAGTGCACATTTTATAATGAGTTAATCCCAGCCAGCCTGGGTGTGGAGAGGAAGAAGAAGAACTGATCTATCTGACATGTCTGCTGCTTGAGAGCTTCTCACACAATAGAAACTGCAGCCAGGCACCTGCTTCCCCCAGGAAACCAAGGCAACGCAGACAGACCATAAACACAAGCAGTACAAGGACACACAGCACCATGCCTGTAATACTCAGAATTAATTGTCCTGGCAGAACTTGGACATGACATAGTGCTGTGTCAGATGCATGCCTAAAAGCAGGGATGAAAAGATGCTGAAGAAATACTAAATTAAGACACGTGTGACTTGAACTCTGACCCAGACTAATCCTCCAAATACAAGTCTCTATCCCCCTCTCTATTCCACCGGGCAGCACAGTAACCGTCTAAAGACAGCTGGTTCACTAAAAGGAAAGAAGAAAGCTACATTAACAATGGTTTTGTCTATCCATCCATATTTCCCATTAGCTTGCAAAGTGGAAACAGAGTATCAGTAAAACCCCCCACACTCAGGACTGTCTCTCTTTCCCGGTCTTACCTCTAAGAATTGCGCGCTGACTTTGAACTCGGGTGCCTGCTCCCCACGCTGCTGCGCCTCCCTCTTGCGGTGCTCGATCCCCTGGAACAGGTGCTTGATGGCCCGCGGGATGATGCCCTGCTCCTCTGCGCTGATGTTCATGTCAAAGCCCGTCCCCATTGTGTACGTCTTCCCAGACCCGGTCTGCAGAGGGAAGGGCAACAGTGAGAGGGCAATCCAAGGTTGGGAGCAGCCAAGAGGAAAATACCGCCACGAACCAGCTTATTTAACGCAGTCGTGATCACGTCAGTGGTGGCTGCTGACTGTAAATTGATACTTTTCATGACCTTGCTTGCACTGATTACATAGACCTCTACAATGATGCTTGTGATCTTCCTGTAAGTGTGTATCTTTATTCTCAATGTAATCATTTCAACCCTACCAGCACTGTAATGGCTGAATACAATTCTACTGAGGTCTGGTTTGCCACAGAGGCAAGTGCAGCTTTCAGCGCTCACCTGCCCGTAAGCGAACACGGTGGCGTTGTAGCCCTCCAAGCAGCCCTCAATGAGCTTCTCCACACAGGCACTGTAGATCTCATGCTGCTGGGAGTCCCGGTCAAACACAAAGTCGTAGGTGAAAGCCTTGTCCTTTCCCAGCAGCACCTGGGGCTCCCCTGGGGTTACCAGCGTACAGATGTGACAGCCTTCGATCTTCTCCTTGGCCATCTGAGGCCGGATCCTGAGATAAAGAACAGGGCTCCAGGTTAGGTCACACCCACACAGACATATATCATTCACTAATATTCAGACATGTAAACGATGCACAGGGCTTACAAGCTGCTCCTAAAATTACATACAGCAACGCAACAAAGACAGACTGAGGGGGTATACAGCAAAATAACATTGCCTGCCAATGCGGGACAGCTCTGATCACCACACACCTATACGCTTTACTCCAGAGCAACACTCCCACAGACAACTGTATCTCAAAATACCAGAGCCGAGTTGCTTTAGGATTGCTACTAGGCTCTCCTGTGCTTATGCAGGTGTTTCTTGGCTTGACTAGAATATCAAATGCAGTAGTGTAGAATCTTCTTTTATGACAAGTTTTGTTATTGAAACTGCTGAGAAGAATGCGTCTGAGAGAATTCGCCGTCATGTTTTGCCCATCCTGGGTTTACTGCTCCCTTGATCCCCTGTTGCTTTACTGCCTTCCTGCACTTTGCTGAAGCACTCTAATAATGGGGCTCTTTACAATATTGTCATCTGTTGGCAACTAATGAGATGCTAAGAACAGCAGAGCAAACAGAAATCAAACCAACACAAAACCCTCAAGAAACAGCGTATTTGATGTGTATGATCAGCTTATATTTGGACAGATTTTAACTGCAGTTAGCTTCTAAAATCCTATGAAAACTGGCAGTGTCTACGGAGCTCAATATATTGATCCCATCTCCAGCAAAGGGGGCTAAAAAGAAAAACAGAGTGGTCTAAAGGCTATCAGCATTTTCAAACAAGGTCACTTTCACTTGTCCAGATCAGGTCGTACTGTGGCTCACCACTTCGTTTGAGAGCAGACCAGACCAGACAGCCTGCATCTTTAAATAATTAGCGTTGTTCTCCGATGCGTGTGGTGCTCGTTGAGATCCGAGAGCACCACCCCGAGGCTCTATTATTACGCACAGCCAGCAGGTTACAGTGGGTTGCAAAAGTATTGACCCCCCCTTGGCATTTTTCCTATTTTGTTGCCTTACAACCTGGAATTAAAATGAATTTTTATTTGGATTTCATGTAATGGACATACACAAAATAGTCCAAATTGGTGAAGTGAAATGAAAAAAATAACTTGTTTCAAAAAATTCTAAAAAATAAATAACGGAAGAGTGATGCGTGCATATGTATTCTTCCCCTTTGCTATTAAGCCTCTAAATAAGATCTGGTGCAACCAATTACCTTCAGAAGTCACATAATTAGTTAAATAAAGTCCACCTGTGTGCAATCTAAGTGTCACATGATCTGTTACATGATCTCAGTATATATACACCTGTTCTGAAAGGCCCCAGCGTCTGCAACACCACTAAGCAAGGGGCATCACCAAGCAAGCGGCACCATGAAGACCAAGGAGCTCTCCAAACAGGTCAGGGACAAAGTTGTGGAGAAGTACAGATCAGGGTTGGGTTATAAAAAAATATCCGAAACTTTGAACATCCCACGGCGCACCATTAAAGCCATTATTAAAAAATGGAAAGAATATGGCACCACAACAAACCTGGCAAGAGAGGGCCGCCCACCAAAACTCACAGACCAGGCAAGGAGGGCATTAATCAGAGAGGCAACAAAGAGACCAAAGATAACCCTGAAGGAGCTGCAAAGCTCCACAGCGGAGATTGGAGTATCTGTCCATAGGACCACTTTAAGCCATACACTCCACAGAGCTGGGCTTTACGGAAGAGTGACCAGAAAAAAGCCATTGCTTAAAGAAAAAAATAAGCAAACACGTTTGGTGTTCGCCAAAAGGCATGTGGGAGACTCCCCAAACATATGGAAGAAGGTACTCTGGTCAGATGAGACTAAAATTGAGCTTTTTGGCCATCAAGGAAAACGCTATGTCTGGCGCAAACCCAACACCTCTCATCACCCCGAGAACACCATCCCCACAGTGAAGCATGGTGGTGGCAGCATCATGCTGTGGGGATGTTTTTCATCGGCAGGGACTGGGAAACTGGTCAGAATTGAAGGAATGATGGATGGCGCTAAATACAGGGAAATTCTTGAGGGAAACCTGTTTCAGTCTTCCAGAGATTTGAGACTGGGACGGAGGTTCACCTTCCAGCAGGACAATGACCCTAAGCATACTGCTAAAGCAACACTTGAGTGGTTTAAGGGGAAACATTTAAATGTCTTGGAATGGCCTAGTCAAAGCCCAGACCTCAATCCAATTGAGAATCTGTGGTATGACTTAAAGATTGCTGTACACCAGCGGAACCCATCCAACTTGAAGGAGCTGGAGCAGTTTTGCTTTGAAGAATGGGCAAAAATCCCAGTGGCTAGAGGTGCCAAGCTTATAGATACATACCCCAAGAGCCTTGCAGCTGTAATGGCTGCAAAAGGTTGCCCTACAAAGTATTGACTTCGGGGGGGTGAATACTTATGCACGCTCAAGTTTTCTGTTTTTTTGTCTTATTTCTTAATTGTTTCACAATAAAAAATATTTAGCATCTTCAAAGTGGTAGGCA
Source organism: Polyodon spathula (assembly GCF_017654505.1). Classification (NCBI taxonomy): domain Eukaryota; kingdom Metazoa; phylum Chordata; class Actinopteri; order Acipenseriformes; family Polyodontidae; genus Polyodon; species Polyodon spathula. The sequence continues at coordinate 9,594,769 of NC_054558.1, forward strand.
TGTTGTGTAAATCAAATGATACAAACCCCCCAAAAAATCAATTTTAATTCCAGGTTGTAAGGCAACAAAATAGGAAAAATGCCAAGGGGGGTCAATACTTTCGCAAGCCACTGTATCTGTGAGATTGATTAGCTGACCAGACATAAGCTGCAGTCTGGCTGGATCTGGGCTCTGAGCAAGAAAACAAAAAGCAAGGACATCTCTTAGAGCCGCTCGGGGGGGATTAGGAAGAGGGAAAACAAATAAAAAAGGAATGAAGCAAATACAGCAATAAAGAAACTTACAGCAATGTCAATGCAAGGCAGTGATCATGCCACCTTTGTTGAAAATGTGATGCTAAGTAGAGCGGCTCGGTGGCTGATTCGCTATCCGTTCAACCCTGGAGGCCCGGGATTGACACTTCATCAGGACAAGAGTAATACAGGTTTGGAGGTCTCATCTTAATACCATTTTATAATTTTTTTTTTTTTTTTAATTTCGCCAACTGTATTTTTACCCTCTTTTCTCCCCAATTTGAAATGCCCAATTCTTTTTTAAGCCAGGTTCACCGCCCCCACCCCCCGCGCTGACTCGGGAGAGATGAAGACGGACACACGCGTCCTCCGAAACATGTGCCGTCAACCGTCCGCTTCTTTATCCTCTGCAGGCCTGCCATGCAGCCACCTCAGAGCTATAGCGTCAGAGGACCATGCAACTCTGGGCCGCTTGCAGCGACCTCCAGGCTACAAGGCGCATTCCTGCACTCCACGCGGAGTGTCTTTACTGGATGCGCCACTCGGGAGCCCCCCTTAATCCCAGTTTAACCTGCAAGCAGTAGCCTACTGGTTGTGTTCAACAAAAGACATGAAAGGCAGCAGGCACATACAGTACAGAGTAAGGGAGGGTTATTTTACACGGACACAAGTACAGTCAAAATCATCAGATTTAATCAGTAAAGATCCTTCGGGAGCAGGAAATGACTGAGCCAGGGGCTTTTCTACTGTGATCTGCTGCCCCTGTACTCTACCCAGCTAATGCCCAACAACTTCTTCCAATGCCTATCCATGAATCACTGTTCATCAAGGAGAAACAGTAGAAACAGCTCCCTGTCTAGCACAGCCAGTGCCAGCCTAGAGCAGGAGATGCTGTTCATTCTTCATCGAAAGGGGACCTCAAAAAACAGACAGTCATCACATGCCATTGCATTACATGTAAATAGGCAGACACTCCCAGATAGGATGAATTAATCCCTGTCTAAACTCTCATTCTTCATCAATAGCCCTGTCTATCCTCCCATTGGCCTGTAGCGTCTGCCTCATTCTCTTATTCTACAGGGACAAGACAACAGACCTCCGTGCTTCCCTCTTACAGTGAATGAGAACATTCAAAAGAAGCAGGGGCTGCAGGTCGAGTTTCAGGAAGTCAGTGATCTACGTAAGAAATACAGTTCTGGAAGCACAAAGCAGAAATCATGTAATCATTCATTAACTCGTGAACTTCAAACTCTTTCTTTGCATTCAAACAAAAAGTGGCATGCAACAAAGAAGGGGAGGAACTGTAAGCTACACTAATCATTTTAAGACATGGAAACACCTAACAAGGTCAGTTTACTCATCACATCAACACACGAGGGATCCCGGGTTATTATGTGAGAAACGCAAAGTAAAGGAGGCCATCTCAACAGAGACTGGAAAATGTGACAGCACTGGCCTCCAGCAGCGAGTGTGCACGACAGAGCATTAACTGCAGGTGATGTGCTGGAGAGCCTCTCAATGAACTTCTGTCTCCTCTTGGCAAGACTCAAACGCTAGGTTCGGAGGTCAGAAAGGCATGTTCCCATAGCAACCAAAACAGCCACTCGAATATGCAAACTAATAATCCGAAATAGCCCAGGCTACACATCCGCGTTTATGCAAATATAATAACCCCTCCACCCCCCACCCCCATCTAACATCCCAGTGCTTCTGAGATACAATGCCTCAGTTGTGTGACTGAGCAATTACAAGCCAACATTTGGACAGAAGAGCTAACTGGGATGAGGTCCAAGGACTCAGTTCATTAGACTGCAAGCACTCAGTTCTCAGAGATAATAAAATCAGCTTCTTACATTGCAACCTACAGGAGATTCTGCATAAGAGCCCAACTCTTCCCATTCCTTTCTGCAAGTGGAGTAGACAGAGTCCACAGGCTGCACTGTCCATCGTCAGCCTTGTTTGCACTGTAGAAATGTACTGGTTGCACAACACAGTCTTGTGTCCCCCTGTTTGTGCAAACTAATCCCCAAGCAGTACACTGCAAATGATTTCTAATTACAAATCACACGGTGGTCATTATTAAAGTGTTACTCACAAAGAGAACAAAGGATTCAGAACAAGTGATGTACAGTGGCACTGACTGGGTAGCACCCCACTACCCATTCCATTCCCCGGTGCATTGTGATAACAGTCTACATTCTCATACCATTATAGCTACCCTTGCACAGGCACTGTCCCAGTACAGAACCATTGCACTGAAGCGCAGTCAGAAGCGTATTTATTTATTTTTGCCTTTCACGTTGATGCATTCTAAAAGGTTGTAATGTTAGTCTAGGTGACTCAAGTCTGATTGCTTTACTGCCATAGTGCTACTCGTTGCTGGAGGCATATTCAATGCAAGCATTGGTGAGTCAGTGTTCTAGTGCTGTTTATCTGTTTACAAGCCATTTCTCCTTTCAAACAGGTCCCCGAAGTGACATCTCTCTGTACAAGCATTACAACACTCCGCCATGCTGCTCTGCTACACTGTCACCTTCACTACAAAGCAGAAATACATTTTAAGCACATACTACCTGTGTGATTTTCATTTCAGAATGCTGTTACCAAAAGCTACATATTACAAAGAATGACATGAATGCAATATAGCACCCATAAAGAGCATCAGACAACTATGCTCAACATGTTCATATACAGTAACAGACAAGAAAAGCACAGACTAATTCACAGATTTATATATTATTATGACAGCAGCTGCAAACAGTGCTTGAATCCCTTAGATTTAGGCTTGCTTGAAGTGCCATAGTTTCTCAAAATGTTTGAAATCTGTATGCAGGCACTCTACACTGAAACATCTTGAGTCTCTCTTTATGACTCCTGCATTGAGCAGTTAAACAAACACAAGGACGTTCACTCAGTTTAAACCCTCATCACTAGAGAACAGCCAGTGTGACCATTTAACCACTTCCTGTAACAGTCACTACTGCACGATTCAAGAAAAGCTGCAATGTTATATTTGGAAAGAGTTGCCCCTTCCCACACCCCCTAAACCCCAGCTAGTGCTAGCAGATCCTAGCTATCAGTATGAGTTTGCATGAGCTAAACTGGACACACGACCCACCTGCGGTACAGGTTAACTCTTAAACCTGGAATGGCTCAAACATTTGCACATTCTGGAGAGCTGGGAGGCTCCTTGGAGCTGATGTGTGGGCATATGGGCCCCCCGATCGTGCAGAGACTGAGAGGCAGCTGCAGGTGAGGTCACAGGGAGGAGGGAGCACTGCACACGCCATCCCCTAGGGGGGTGCAGCGGCTCATCATCAGAACTGTAGCACTGGAAACCGTTCGCTGCTGGCTGGGAATTAAGAGTTATTAATAACAATAATAATAATAATAATAATAATAATAATAATAATAATAATGTTTATATGCTTGTTTGTTTACACAGTAGATCTGTAGCTTCAGCCATGATCTAGCTGTCCTTGAAGATATCAGGAAGCAATGGATATCCTGAAGGATTGAGTGACTGAGTGACTGATAGATTGTCCCCTACTCCAAAAACACATGCCTGGTGTTCACAAATCCAGATTAACACTAAATCGCGGGCTGCTTTACCTTTAGTTTATTACACATGAATGTCCATCATACCAGCTTTCCTCTCCTCAGTGTAAAACAATAAAAACACCAGACACTCTGTCCTACCCCCCCACCCACTGGTTTTATACAGCTGGCTCTGCCCAGCCCACAAGTTCCTGCAGTGCTTCACCCGTCTGCACCCTCGACCCAGTCTTCTCAGTCTTTACTGGGCTGCTACCCAGTGGCACCGCCCAGCACAGAAGCTGGGAAAAACAACATCAATCCTCGAGTGTGAAAAAGCTAGAGGAGGAAACAGGATTTCCTCTTCTAATTCCAATTATTTATCTGTCTGGGGAAGTTTTTCCACACAAAGCGCATTCTTCGCACCCCCGTAGAAACCGGAATCTGGGCAAAGCAAGATTCACACTTCACACAGAAATGTAAAGATCCGAAATAAAAAAAAGGCCATTTGTTATTCTCTCAAACGCAAATACAGAAATAGCTATGTGCAGCCCTTGAAAGAAACTGACCTTCCATTCTTCTAACGTCTCAGAGGAGAGTGACATCCCCCAACCCCTCTGCCCCTTCCTCCTGTACCAGTGCTCACCTCATTCTTTTTGAACAGCCACAAGCAATTCTTCATGACCAATAGGGCTGAGGAGTGCAGTCAGACAGTTCTTTAGTTTTATTTGAAATGGCACAGCTGAGACCCGTTTTACAGCTGAGTCATCTTGCTTGGGGGTCTCACACAGTGCTGGACTCTGATCCCAGGAGTCGAGACGTCTTGCTCAGGGGTCTCACACAGTGCTGGACTCTGATCCCAGGAGTCGAGACGAATTGCTTGGGGGTCTCACAGAGTGCTGGACTCTGATCCAAGGAGTCGAGACGTCTTGCTCAGGGGTCTCACACAGTGCTGGACTCTGATCCCAGGAGTCGAGACGTCTTGCTCAGGGGTCTCACACAGTGCTGGACTCTGATCCCAGGAGTCGAGACGAATTGCTTGGGGGTCTCACGCAGTGCTGGACTCTGATCTCAGGAATCACTGCCTCCTTTATCACTGCCTACCTTCCACATAAACATCATTTACTGTACCAGTAAACTGCCCAGATGCTGGAGTCCAAGCTGTTAACATCCAGCTAATTAAACACGTCTCTCTTCATTGTACACTTTACTGGCACTCTAAAGCCAGACTGAATTTCACTACATCCTGTCCAGTTTGTGTCACATTGTTTTTTTGTTTAGTTTTTTTACACCAAGCCCTATAAGCAAAAAGACGTACGAGGATCACTGCTTTTCTAATCAGTAATCAGTTCAATGTAACCCAAAACCTATGAGCCCCCAAAACACATTAAAACAAAGTGATTGATTAAGCAGTGGAGAGCTAACAAAAGGTATAGGACCCAATAGCAGTAGACCTCCCACAGATTACTTGTATTGCACGAATCTATCCTTATTCAAGTGACTCGATTTGATCACAATAACTCTTTCCTAGGTATTTTACATACAGGTCCTGATAAACAAGACTTACAGACCCTCTCTTTCCCTTCCCCAACAGCCTCATTCACAGCAGCACTATTGCAATGTGTGAATTTGCATTCTGTGCCACCTGCTGTATGTAAAATGCTTCAGCTTTGCATAAACCTGGGTTATTTAAGCCACACTGGATTAACAGAACCAGCACTGCAGCGAAGCTTTTGACATCAAGAGGGTCATTTTATCTTCCGTAGAAAGAATCAGTCAAGGAATCAACAGCAACAGAAACAAACCCTGCTTGCAGAACTAGCAGCTCTGATTGCACAGCTAGCAGCTCTGACTGCACAACTAGCAGCTCTGACTGCACAGCTAGCAGCTCTGACTGCACAACTAGCAGCTCTGACTGCACAGCTAGCAGCTCTGACTGCACAACTAGCAGCTCTGACTGCACAACCAGCAGCTCTCACTGCACAACTAGCAGCTCTGACTGCACAACCAGCAGCTCTCACTGCACAACTAACAGCTCTCACTACACAACTTGCAGGTCTGATTGTGAGAGTTCCTCACTGGTTAGTTATTAATTTATTTATTAATTTATTTATTCCATTTATATAACAAACCACAATACACTGGCGCAGCATGTCACCCTGGGATCCTTCAAGAAGCTGCTTGATGAGATTCTGGGATCAATAAGCTACTAACAACCAAACGAGCAAGATGGGCCGAATGGCCTCCTATTGTTTGTAAACTTTCTTATATTCTTATGTTCTTAACTGCCATAGTCAGACCATTTAAATAACAGATTTCAATAACAGTATAAACATAATACAAGAGCAGTAACTTGAAAGTTGCATTACAACCCACTAGGATAACAAAGCCATTTCATAAAGGTACGTGTTGCTTTTGTTGACTGTAGGAATAACCAGCAGCCCCACATCCTATCATCCCAGAGTGCTGTTAGGAAGATACAGGGTCAGTAACTCCTGCAAATAACTAGGTGCTAATCCATAACAGCAAAATCTTAAAATCAATTCTATGACCAGTGTAAAGAGGCCAAAACAGGGGTAATATGTTCACTTTTCCTGGTTTTAGTCAGAATTCTAGTGGCTGTATTCTGAACAAGTTGCAAGCAGGATACCACATGTTTTGTAAACTAATATTCATAAAATCATTACATATATATATATATATATATATATATATATATATATATATATATATATATATATAATATTTTTTTTAGAGGGGCTGAGCTTTCTCGGTTTTATAGATCAGAAATAACATGTAATTAATACCAACCCTCATCTGGATTTATCTTCCTAAAACATTTCATCCTCCAGTAGAAAACCCATCACTGCATGCAGTACTAAACTGACAAAAAAGTGAAACTTGCTTTTTCGCTTAACAGAAAATGTAAACCAATTACAAAAGACTGAACTAGCTATACAATGATACTGCAATGTAAATGCGCATTCTGTAGCCAAAACTTCACCTAGACTTTCCAGGATTTGTAAAACAGTGCTGCATGCTACAAATGGGTTAAAACCACAATGAACTGGTACGAGGTTAAAAGGGACCCAACACAAAGCTTTCCTTTTTCTGTTTCTTTTGAGTGAGAAGTAAACAGAGCCAGACTCTCTGACCATTTCCTTTGCCTCACAGATTCTATAAACACAGGAACTGCGAGGTTATGGGCCTTCTGATAAATATGTCTTTGTTGCTTCACTGAGTTCAGACTAGATAGGGCTTCCTCCTTTTCAGAAAAAAAGGGATTTTATAGGAACCCACTCTAGCAAACACAGCAGCGCGCTGCACGCAGCAAGAGGGTTTTGTTTGGTTTTCCCCAGGCGTAACGTTTCTGATCTCCTAGTTATTGCCCTATTGTCGGGACTCCATGACTTCACAGCTGAATAAATCAAAAAATGGTTCATGCATTTATTAGTCTGAGGTGGCGAAGCCTTTTAGACATAGACTTAAGGCAATCGCATTGGAGGCTGCGCACAGGCTGAAACAACCCACTGAATTAAACTCACTACCCATAAGATTGGTCTTGTTTAAGAGATTAGCTATAAAACTGTTTTGTTCATTTTGTTCACTGGAAAAATCTAACTCAGAAGCACTGGCACTGGCACTGCCTCACAACCCCCCACCCCACCCCCCCTCGTGCAAGGCATTCATTACGTAGGATTAATAGCACTAAGGCAAAGTATGTTAGAGCACGTGCCCTAAGCCTACCACATTATTGTGGCAATAGCAACAATCTGAAGTAAAGAGCTTTGAGAGTCTACCTACAATGTACCAAATGTACAAGGCAAGAAGAGATGGACTGTTTACCCAGCCTGGATTGTTTTATACAGCGGGTCAATCAGCAGAAACACATTCTGCCTTCCTTATGTTGGCCAGAGACCTTCTTTCTCATCGATCCTGCAGCCCTGCTCTCAGAATACAAACAGACAGGACCGCAAGTCTGCATTAGCTCCTGATTAACCTTATAATCTCCAGTGAATTCAACAGCAATCAAAGGAATCTGGCAATTGAGCACCATTAGGCAGCGAGTTGAGGAGGTCAGGCTGCTTGTAAATGCCTGTTACTCAATCTGCCAGGCTCCAGCTCTGCAGCAGACTTAAGATACTGAGCAGAGGTCGACAGTAGCCGCTTCCTTCAATCCACTCTCCACCAGATTACACAGTGCATCAATCAAGCACCGCATCGGCCTCTGACAAACTGACCAGTACCTAATAAATCAGGAAGTCACTGCCTCTTCAAAGTGATGTAGATAATGCAGTGCTCTCCTTCTTCATACTGCTGAACCAGTTATACTGCTGCATGGTCAGCATAGCAAGGATACTGTTGTGCACTGAGTGGAATACTGTGCTTAATCATACAGCACAGCTGCTATTGGACAACCTATTTATACTGTATTTAGGTGCTGCTGGCTGACGCATGTTGATAGCCCAGACCAGCTCGAGGTCGCCCGTCTGGAACTGCCGCTCACAAACTTCAGCAATGACACTGATGTCACTTTCACCAGGACTCTGCTTTGTTAACTGTACACTGAGCGTATTGCAAAGTGCTTTGGGGTTCCTTGCTAAAATGGTGTTCCATTGACTACAAGGAAGTAAACGCGCTGTCCTTTCAGCGCTCGGCAGCAAACACAGAAGGCCAGAACCAGGAACCTTTTGTTCATGGCTGTTATTTAAGAGCCAGTCGCTGAAAGACCACTGGTGAGAACTGTTTGTGGAAACATTAAGGTTAGCTTCTACAGGAGAATGAGAACGGCATGCTGCTGTGATGCCTGTACTCTCCCCCCTCCCTCTGCAAGCTGCTTCCAATCAGTACCAGCAACAGCCTGCTTGTGAGAAAATCATTTCTAACTGGCAGCCCTTCTGGCCACCGACTGGCATCGACGAGTCTCCAAAGCAGTGAGGAGAGGCACTGGAAATGCAAAACTGAGCCCTGGCGCGGTGGGTATAGCGGTGCTATAGATTAGGGCCCATGCTTTGTTGTGGAGAGCGGAGAGCTGCCTTTGTTGTGTTTCAGTGGAGAGCTGTCAGGCATTGCAGAGCCCTAGAGGGGAACTTGACTGGCAGGACTATGGACAGCTCAGAATAAAGAGGAGGGGGCACGGGGTTCAGTCTGCAGCAGAAATACCAGACAGAGTGTAATCCAGATGCAGGATGACAGGCGAACACTTTCACATTTAAACAGTCACTGCAATCTCTTAGCAAGCTTCATGTTGCTGTTATTAAAACAAAAAAACTAAAAAAAAGAGAATGACAATTTTAAGCTGCCTGAAATCAACCCGTGCCCCCCCTCATTACTGTGCACCCTCCACAGTTCTGCCACTCAGCCTTTTTCTTTACTCAAGACCAGTTGAAACACTTGAGATGGTTCTAGTCATTCGATTCAATTGCAATTCTTTTTTTCTGAACATTTCCCTGATTTTCATTAATCATTTTCTGTAATTCTGTATCATGTTTTATCCCATCATTCTGATCAGCTCTTGCCCAGAGCTGGATTAAGCAAGTGGGAACAAAGGCAATTCAGTTTTAGCCCCCAACGCTGATGTGCGTGACAACAGAGATCGCTTGAGGCAAGGTATACACATGCATTCCTCCCCGTGTCTTCATATTCTTCAATCAATTATCAAAAGCATTCTTGTGCACTTTCATTGCCATGCCCTAAGGCACAAAGAAAACCAGTTCAATTCATAAACCCTGTAAATACTTCTCGTTATTCAGATTCATGTGCACAGGTGTGCTGCAGGTACTGTATCACAGTTACTAGGTTTTTTTTTTTTATGAATCACAAAAAGACAGATATTAAGTAATGAAGGTGCCAATTAGTGCAACCATTTCTCAGAAACTGAACTCCAGATTGGGTTAAAGGATTTGTTCCTTATTCGTGTTATGATATAAAATCGTCTTCTGGGAAACTGAAAAGGGAGGGGGACCCCAGGGAAAAGGAGGTGACATGCTCCCTCTCAGTCTAATTAAGACTCCTATGCAAGGTGAATTATATTTAAAAAAATAAATAAAACATTAGCTGTATATAAATAATTACTTTAATTGTGAGTTAAAAGCAATGATTTAACCAGGCAAGTTAACCTGACTGTGAAATGTGCACGCAGAGAAAGTTTCTGCAGCTGCTTGTTTGATGTAAGCCCTGGTAGATATTTATACATGATCTATTGCTTCTCCTCGTTTTATCTGAATCTTCTAAAATCAGGACCCGGTGTGGTCTTGCTGCAGGCTCGGTGTAGCAAAGAAAGCCATTAACATTAGCATGTAATCCAGAGGGAAGAGCTCTTTACCCTGCAAAATAAAACTGCACACAGTTCACTCCTAACACCTCCCGAATGCCACCCAGAAAAACACAATTTCCTCAGTCTTTGTATAAGCAGACGTGAAGAGCAGCTCAAACGTGCACCGGCCGTGCAAGTCCTGAAGCATCAGAAAGCATCTCTTCAAGTTCGAAGCAGTAAATGAAGGGCTCGCTGTCTCCTCTCATCCTGAAACCCAGCTGCCAGCCAGTCGCTCCCTGAGGGATTCTGTCCAGCGACAAGGCGAGGCTGTGAAACCCCAGCCTGGTCACAGTAATGCTGAGTACAGGAGGACAGGAGTCACACAAGTCCTCTGCAGACCTGTGATATAACACATTTACTGATATCAGGGCTGTATTATTCAGATTAGTCATGAATAGATCATTGAAATACACCCTTAACCTTTCTACACTATATGTAACATTAATAGGACAACTACAATGTGCTATAAAATAGATTGATCTGAAAATTGGTATATAGTTTCTTAACATTTGGTTATTATTAATAAGGTCTACGTGCATAATCATCTGCCAGCAAGTGATGGTGTGATTTGCCTTGTTAGACAAACACTATTCCAGTTGTTTTGCTGATTGAAATGCTATCAAGCAGGACGCTATCCCTGTCACATTAACACCCACTCCAGTCCAATGGATTCATGGGCTGAGAATGAAAAGCAAGGCTATTACATTGTCCGGTTTCAATAGCCGGGCTGTTCATTCAGACTCTTATCTCACTTCAGCGCCAGAAAAAAGTGAATAGGCTTCCATTATAAAAGAAATGCATGTTAAAAAAAAGAAATCTCTCCACTTGCAAAACAAATTACTAGGCTGCCGCGTTAGACGAAGATAAACCCTGCCTCGATCCCTGCCTGTTATAATCACCCACCTAGGAGTAAATCCTGCTTCGATCCCTGCCTCTTATAATACCCACCTAGGAGTAAATCCTGCTTCGATCCCTGCCTCTTATAATCACCCAGTAATATTGCAATGTGATAAATGTGCAGCGCAGAATAAAGACTCCCTTTTTTTATAAGAAGATGGGCAAATCCCAGCCTTGCAACACAGCTCTTTGTGACGGCTGTCTGAAAGACGCTCTATAAAATGCTGACTGACATTGTAAAATGAGAGTAAAGCGATCCCCTCTCCTATCAGCAATACAGCAGGACCTTCACGCCTCACGCACATCAGGAACGGGGAGGGGGTTCATAAGTCTGAAATGTTTAAGCCCCTAGCTGTAAACACATCAACAGACGCTACCCTTTGACCTGCTGCTCTGTCTGAAATAATAAACCATCCTGACATTGTTTATGAGTGTGCTTTATTAAGGGAAAGTTCATTATATAAGTTCTCGTTTGTTGCACGTGTTTTAAAGCAGCAGTGGTTTGTGCGCAGGCTATTTGAAGACAGAGGTCCTATTCCATAGACGCAGCTGCAGACTCCTTGTCCTTCCACACTGTCTCTTTAATCCACAATGCTGTTAATAATACAGAAACAAAGAGAACTCGCCTTGTTGGGCCTTTCACAATTCATGTTTATTTTCGAAGTGGCCTTTGACATCGAAACAGAGGGAGTACTTCCTCCCCTCTCTGCCCCTATGAAAGCACAATCCCTTCTTTATTGTCATCTGCAGCACGTCCTATGCCAATTAATTGGTCACAACCAGAACACAAGCCATAGGCTGCTCTCTAGAAATAATTTCTAAAAGCTAAAGGATTTGAAATATATACACTTAACTCTTTAAATGTTCACCAAAAGGAAAGAGTTCCTTCTTCAGATTATCATTTATTGTTTAACAGCATTGCACAGGGCAGCCTGTCTCTTTTTCTTCTCATGATCTGCTCTACGTTTTCCAGAGCTGCTGAGCGGCACTTTGTGGTTTTCTTCTCTGATTCAAAGAACTCTCCAGAACAGTCTGACGCCCGAGACAGTCAGCTGTACGTACAGCAGTAACCTTTATCAGGATCACACACTCCAGCATGTTTCATCAAATTTGAACAAGTAGTTTACTGGATAGATGCAAAACTCTACAGTGCGACGCCCATACTGCTCAAGCCTTACCTACAAGCTACCCCTCCTCCACTCATCTGAAACCTTACTTAACATAAGAAAAACATAAGAAAGGTTACAAACGAGAGGAGGCCATTTGGCCCATCTTGCTCGTTTGGTTGTTAGTAGCTTATTGATCCCAGAATCTCATCAAGCAGCTTCTTGAAGGATCCCAAGGTGTCAGCTTCAACAACATTACTGGGGAGTTGGTTCCAGATTCCCTCGATTCACTGTGTAAAAAAGTGCCTCCAATTTTCTGTTCGGAATGGCCCTTTATCTAATCTCCACTTGTGACCCCTGGTTCTTATTTCTCAAGCCTGGGACAGACATGCGCAGCACGGCACGCGGGGCATTTTGCCACCTGTAACATTGCCCTTTTCTTTCATATGTTGTTGGACAGATCAGCGCGGGACAATACCGCTAGTCCCGAGGTGACGCTGAGCAGTACCACTCAAATCGAAACCAGTGTTTTTTTACTAGCTGCTGTGCGGTACCATCAGTGGATTAACCAATCACATCCAAGCGCTAACAATACGTGCTTGCCAGGAAAAATCATGAACGAAACTGTTGTCTACAGAAGTGTCCAAGCACCCTGAAGTGTTTGACCCATCCCAAATTTCAACAAGGACAGGCAGACAGGCAGGTCAGTATTTTATACATCGCCCTGATAAGCATCCTTTCTGCCTTTTTTATTATTATTTCTGTAGTTCACTACTATTTTTACTAAATAAGTGCCTGTAAAAGGATATCTTTTCTAACATTTTAGTAGTGGGCTACTTGCTGTCAGCAATGTACTGTATGTTTCTTTGTTAAGCTCAGATCGTTCATTTCATACACCTGCATATAGATGATCGAAAAAAAATGTTGTAAAACAAACCAGTGTTTTTATAGTAGATTATATGGAGGCCATTACAGCTATGGCCAAAAGTTTTGCATCATGCCGGTGTGAAATCTGGTCTCCTCTGGGAATAGACCCGTGGTGGTTGAGCCTGTTGCTAAGCAAATGACGCATTGAAGTTCCTTGCGTATTAAAATGGGGCGTGGTGTTGTTGGATTTCATTTAATTACCCTCACAGCAATTCTAACACTTTAGTATTGGGCTGCTTGCTGTTTTCGTAACACATGTAAAGATTATTTAATTCTTTAAAGTTAATTCTTAAGTCAAGGAACTGCCGATAGAAAAAAGTACTGGAGGATTTGCTGTGCACGCTTACATGATCACTAACCTACACGTTTGATACCAGTTTTATAGCAGTTAAGGAACGCAATGCGATACTCTGCAAATTAAGGTACAAGAAAATATGATGTGTTAGAAGTGACCTGCGTCTCCTGTATCAATTGTTATTTATAACTCTGAGCTCATGCATGGTGGTAGAATCGATTGATCATAAATATTGTCATTGTAGAGCTGACAGGAGATGTCACTACGGTCTGTAACCTGTGCTGATTATATATTGTAAGATAGCAGGGAGGGGGTTAAAATTCCACCCTGCTAAAACCATGTGAAAATGCATTGTGGGTGAATGGGCTAAGGGTTTTTGAATTGACTAATTGTTTTTATTGTTTAAAGATAATCCCCTGCACCTGGTGCTAATTGTAAATTGGAGCCAGGTGCAGGGTATTTAAGAGAGGCAGCCAGTTTGTTCTGGGCTGCCGAGGAAAGAGCCTGACTGTGTGTGTGAGAGAGCAGTCATATCAAAGAAAGGTAGTGTGTGAGACAGGTAAACGGCTTAGCCGTCCTGTGGATTAGTCAGGAAACTATTGATGTTTAGTCAGTGCTCCAAAAGAGAGCTAGGTGTTTGTTTTGTTTTTGTTTGGTGTTTATTAAAAAGTGTGCGTCAGCACCAGAAAACTCAATTTTCTGTGTCCTGGGTCTGTTTTAAAAGGGGCAACGAACGAGTGAGTGACGAGGATCTTTCACATATGGTGGCAGTGTGCTATGACCCAAAAAGAAATGGAGAGCATAGAGGAATTGTTCACAAGAATCATCCGAAATACCGCTGCTCAAAAAGAGCAGGATAAGAAGTGGAGGCAAGTGCTAGGGCTACCGGAGCGGGAGCCAACAGAGTTGGAGCTGCTGCTCCAAAAGTGGGGACAGGCCCCGCTGGCCCCAGCGCCCAGAGAGGAGGAGCCGTCGCTCCCAGCGCCCAGAGAGGAGGAGGTGAGGTGCCCACCTCCATCAACCCAGCGAACCAGTCCGGCATTGTCAGGTGCGGTCCCTTGCCCCGTGCTCCTGGACACCCTGCCGGTATTTTCTGTGTCCTGGGTCTGTTTTAAAAGGGGCAACGAACGAGTGAGTGACAAGGATCTCTCTCTCTCTCTCTCTCTCTCTCTCTCTCTCTCTCTCTCTCTCTCTCTCTCTCTCTCTCTCTCTCTCTCTCTATATATATATATATATATATATATATATATATATATATATATATATATATATATATATATGCATTTAAAAGAAGATTGAGAAGGAAGCGCTGCAAAATTTAATTTGCCCACGGCTGCAAAAATCCTTGCGCCGGCCCTGCTTAGACAACATAAATGACGCGATCAATAAATTGACGTGCTTTCATTATTTCATTAACCTGAATGCTTGCTGCGCAGTCGTTTTCTGAAAATGTTAGTTTTAATAAAATGATAATAACATGCTATTTTAATAGCATTGCAATGGGATTTGTATAATTATTAGTTTGCAAGATGTCATTTGAATATTGTCAGGAGAATTAAGTGGTGATCAGACATTGTATCATTGTTAGTAGTTATTTCTGACATGTATTAGTTGATTGTATATCATTGTCAGTACTTATTTTTGGCATGTATTAGTTGATTGGTGCAAGTGTAGTGTTGCAGTGTTCTATTACTGTATGTACAGTATGATTGGATAGTCAGATTTTCATGACCATTTAACCAACCCCCCCACCAGTACTCGCATCTTCAGAGCCCTGTGGCCCCCCAAGGTTTGGGCATTGCCTTATATGGCCTGCCAGAGAATGGAATTGAGCAACCCTGGCCTGCAGTGTGGTACTGACAACTACTGTACCACACAGTGCATACCTCTCCTGTGTGCCCGAGTGCAGAATAGCGGTGCCGCACCACGCCTGTCTGTCTCTGGCTTTACAAACCTATGTACCCCCCTCCTGTAATCTCCAACCTTACTTACAAGCCTATGTACACCTCCTCCTCTAATCTCAAACCTTACTTACAAACCTATGCAAAACCAGCAAGATGTGTACATTTAACCCTTATCAGGAGTGTTTAAAGTCCTGGACACTGTTCTAAAAACGATGCCCAACAAAACAGGACCCAGCAGCCTGTTGGTAATGGATCCTCAGCACCCTGCCAGGCCTGTGTTTTGTTATTTAATTGTTTCCCCAGCATTTAGTGGGTTCACTTTGTGACCTACATAAATACATGCCACCCATGTGACCGCACTTAAGGGATGCCTGCACCATTAGTAGCATGAAACAAACTAATTGGCCCGATAAAGCAAATCATTTCTTCATATGTGGTGTTTACAAAGCCAAATGAAAGTGGAGGTCCAAGTGACCGAGTTTCAGACTGCAGTGCTGTTTCAACATCCTGCCTGCTGTTCCACTTCCTGCAGACTCTCAGTGCCACGCCATCGACACAGCTTCCTATATAACAAGAACAATAATAAAGATAGGGGCCAGAGCTCCAAAACGAAATCCACGGCTTTCTGACGATGCAGGAAAATAATCATGGACTGCAGCATTGCTATTAACGATGTCTTAAGGTTTATCTGCCCGTTTCTTCTCAATTGCTTGCTTTTGCATTTCCGTACTTCCATCTGCGTGTGTCATCTCTTTCGTAACTTGCCACTACTTCCCTCCTAGAGTGCACTGAAATAGACAGGGCTCTGAAAGAGGTCTTGACTGTGAATCTGCACGGGATCCACTGAGGCTTTTAATCCACAGAACCATAACTAAGGGTTCCAAACACAAAGCATCAGATTACAGAACCTTTTGCTTTTCTGATGGGTTTGCTGTTCTTAGAAACTAGACAACAGTTTCAGACAAGGTGTTTGGACAGAAACACACAATCCCACTATCTTACAAGGACAGTGCGTGCAGTTATTCATCTTAAAATCCAATAGCTAATTTATGTGCAGCCTGCTTTACTGCAGCTCTTCTGGAACGCACATCACTGTCAGGTAAACTGGGTCTGGCAGAGCATTCAGGAGCTTCCCTTGTCTTTTATTGTGAAACATCATGAGCTGCTCTCCCACTGCAATCCGGGACACAGTAGATATGTTACAAGAATGTGTTGTTATTGTAGGGTCTATATATTCTATTACACTGGCACCAGGTTAACTTGCCCTTGTTCAGTCCTGCTGCAGACCTGTGTGTATTTGCCAGCAAACTCGACGCAGTCCGTCCAATAGTGACTCTTCAGTGGTCAATATTCTAGAATCTTCACTTCTGCATTAGTCAAAGTTCTAAAGGGATACCAGGTGGGTAAGTGGGGGTCGTTTAATCACTGGCCAGACATTTACCTCTCAAACATTTCCTTAAGAAGGGTCCCCACTGCGCACAATAACCAACACACATAAAAAAAATTCTTGCTGCACCATCGTAAATTAAAAGTATTGAGATGATATGTAATTAAACAGTTCATCTGAGATCACACAGAGTGAAGGGTAGGGTCTAGCTTAAGGAAATTAAGTAATTACAAGAACATGGTCTAATGACAGGCAAGACCGCAACAGCCCAGTTTCCCACGGAAACAAACAGGCTTGACAAATCTCCATCCTAATCTGATGTTGGGTATTGGCAAAACAAAAGAAAATAAGCTGTTTTAATTGTACGTACACACACACACACACACACACACACACACACTTCAGCAGTGGTAATGATTGTGTGTGTATTTTGAAAATTGCCACTCAAAATACAAAACTGCAACTATAATGCAAGTCAGTGTGTCAATCTCATGAAATAACAATCTGACACATCATGCCTGACCTTGGTTATTGTAAGTGATATACAGCATCCACACTCAAACCAGACCCTACCTTTCTTGTGAAGGTCAAACAGCAATACCTTTGTTCCTGTGTGTTCATGTGTTTATTTAAATATGCATTTAATCACATGTAGTTGACACAGAAACAAAAGAGGATTACTGTGGTTTTTGACAGCAGGGAGCCCTTTGTGTGAAATAAATACTGCAACGCCTGTCTCTTGCCACAACGCTTTTAGACTTTAAACAAATGGTGAACAGTACAGTAAAAGCAGTTAACACACCCTCTTCGTGGAACTACCCGCAAAGCAATAATATATTTATTGCACAACAATTATTCCAGTATAGTACCATTTCGGGGTGTAACTCAGTCAATGCAGGGGAGAATCATTGTCCAGACTGTAGCATGGCTTCTTCTAATCTACTGTGCACCTGTTCTGCAGAAAAAGATGTACCCTACGTATAACTATTGCTCTCTGTTACCACATTGAGAGTCATGTAGATATTTAAACTAGAGAATATCACAATGCTGGATCACCACCTAGCAAAGGGTGCTGTCAAACCCTGGGTGCATCTACAGAATCACGCCTTTACTGTACCTGACTCCGATGCAAGCCTTGTAACGGTGTGATAAACGCTGTACTAAAATAAAGACCGGTCACTACACATGATTTGGTGACATACATCAACAGAATATAAGCGAGCATTTCACCATCCTCGCGGTTGCACAGATCGTCCGATATCCTGCTTATATACATATGCCTGTTAGGTGTGATATAAACTTCAACAACACACGATTCTCCCTTTTTCAAAATCTAAAAAGGCACTCTGTTCTAAGGCAGACGCAGTTATTACTATATTATATGCCACTTACCTCAAAGATACCTTGACACAGCAGTCATTTTGATTAGTCGCCATTCCTTCTCACTGCAAGCCCTTTTAATTTAAAATGATTACCACGAGTAAAGTCCTAATGCTTCATTAAAAAACTCGACCGCTCAGATTTAAAACAGATATCGCCTTGGCAGAGCCGAATAACGTTAAATAGACAGCATACTTCATAAATATGACACTCTCTGAGACTGGGTAGAATAGCATGCTGGGGTTGCTGTTGGCTGCCTGGTAGCTAGCAATTTGAAACCGTGTTTCATTTTTTTTCCGCTACATCCGTTTGTTATGTATCAGCAGCATCTATTGTTAAAAAGAGAACTGCATACATGCAACTGCAATCATCGTTCCGGCTACGCACTCTCTCACACTGACAGTCATTGTAGTACTGAATTGTGGACGAAGGGGGAGGGGCAGCCGCGCTTGATTGATAGCGACCTGCCCATACAGAAATGCTGACCCGCCCCAAGTCGGATAATAGACCAATTATAGCAGAAACAGGCTGGGAGTCCTTGTTTGAAGGTGTTCTGCATGAACTGAACTCGTTGAATGGGTGCACCCTATCTGATACACGTTATATGGCAATGCAATGTAAACCGAGATGGCGGTGCAAAGGTATGAGAGGACTCCGACACAGGGAAGCTCAGGCCACACTCACTATAGGGATCGGATTCTTATTTTTTTCAACATAAGTAACAACTTGTAAAACAGAGACACCCACGTCAAATACACAGTTCTGGCTTGTGCCTTCATCAGTGTCAGCTACATGTTTTTTTTTTTTTTTTGTTTTGTTTTTTTTCTGATCCACTTATATTCTGTGTTTTATCATAATTCCTGCTATGACAAAACCAATACCCCTTGCGATGGTGGGTCATGCATGCCACTCATGAAGACACGTAGTCAATGTACTATCAGCCTCTTACCGCATTTACAATGTTCTGGGTCAGCCTCTTACCTCATTTAAAATGTTCTGGGTAAAGCCACACACCCTGGATTCCGATCTCACAACAGGGTCTGCTCAGTTGGATAAGAGGCACTGTGTGGACTCCATGCCCTGTAGAAGGTAGTGCTGGTGGCTCAGTCCCTGCATGGAGTTGATGGGGTTACTGGTTCATTCTTTGGGTGGGATGGTTGACAATATCGGGTCTTGTTTGTGGACCACCGTGGCACTGTTTGAAGATGACATGTTTAGAGTTTCTTTTTTATTTCGTATTACTGGAACACTTTTTAAAGTGGGGGTGCTGAAAGCCATTGAAAAAAACTGTAACCCCTGTATATGATGGAAGTCATACAAAGCCAGGGGGTGCTGCCGCACCCCTAGTTCCAGCGTTCCTAATTATTGCTGTCCAACTGAAACTCGCTAGCTTCACTGAAAAGCACATGAAAGAGATTCTAAGCGTTAACTGTAAAGGAAGGCGAGGGATTGCTGGGATGGAAATAATACTCCAAAGTCAGTTTGAGCCTCCCCAGATTTCAATTGCAGCTCAATCCGTGAAACCTGAGACTGATTAGACAAACGGTAGAGGTCCCAAGCCCACGTGTGTCTGATTCATTTCGTAGTAAAACCTTTAATGACTCAAACTGCTGTGCCATATGGGACTGATTAGCATTTTGTGGCAGGCTATTGGGTTTATACAACTTGTGGTTTGCACCACAATGCAGTGTTTTTGTGTGTATGATATTAGCCTGCTGTAAGGGGAGGGATGTGGAACGAACAGGCTTACACTCTATAGTAATACTCCTGCAGGCAGTGGGGGCTCTTCCTTTAGCCCAGCCCTTGCTTTGAAACCAGAAGGTTGTGATTTCCAGCGCTCTAGCTGACCTTGCCTGATAGGGTCATGCTGAAATCTGTCTGTTCTGAAATCTGTTTTTTCTTCCTGTGGTGTGTGACTCCGAGTCTTGCCGTTTTAATGATTGCTGTCGAAAAATAAAGAACAGCCCATCCCTGCCTGCAGCCATCAGCATCTCACCCTCGACTCCCCCGAGAGGAAATGAAAGTCACCTTCCTCGCTTACACTAAGCTGAGCCAGGCCAGGTTTCAGCAGCCTGTTTGCAGTCCTCAGCGTGTCTGACTGGTTTTTCACGTTGTGTCATAATGCATGTTTATGAAACAAGACAAAATGCTTCCCTTTTCCTGTCTCAGCTGATGTGGACTGGGCCCAGGTGACAACGTATTGCAAAGGGACTTGAAAGACTTTGTTTGAATGATTGCAACGTCATAAAAAGGTAAGAAGCTGGAACGATTCATGGAGATCCCCTGGTCTGGCAACAAGAACGTTTAGAGGCCTTAAGTGCGCCATGTCCCCATTGTACAAATCTGGAGAATCAAAGTGAAGTTTATTTTTGGGTTTAACATCAACACTCTTGAACAGATTAATATATTGATGTAACACAGATCAGCAAAATCCTCTTTGTACTTTCAAACTGCACATAAGCTGCTTTCATCCTAAGAAAACTGCAGTGCTATACAACAGAAAATGAGGTTTGAAACTTTATTCAATCACACCATTCGATTAAAACAATCCACAAGTGTGTGTGCATGTCTTTGTGTGTTTGTGTGTCTGTGTGGTGGGTGTGTATTTCACTGCAGCTACAATAAGGGGGTGGGTGCTTCATTGCATGTGTTTGTGTGTGTGTGTGTTTATGTGTCTGTGTGTGCATGTGTGTGTGCGTTTGTGTAGACAAAATTTGGGTGGGGGGTGTGTGTGTGTTTCACTGTCAGTAAGGGGTGGGTGGGTGGGGTTTCTGAACATCTTGTGTTTTTTCATATGCTTTGCCATACCTCTCTGTGCTTTACAATGCTTCCCTATGCTTTACCATGCCTCTCTGTGCTTTACAATGCACCCATATGCTTTACCATACCTCTCTGTGCTTTACAATGCTTCCTGTGCTTTCCCATGCCTCTCTGTGCTTTATAATGCTTCCTTATGCTTTACCATAACTCTGGGGGTCAAGAAGAGCTACTTCCTTGTAGTGACCCCTGGGCAACGTCTCTGACGGCAAAAAGCTCTTCAAATTGAACTTACCATGCAATGCTTAAGCAAAGCAATGTTGGGCTTGGTTAGTATTTGAATGGGAGACCACCTGGGAATACTGATTGCTGTAGGCTGCAAGTTAAGCTCATACGAATATATATACCATAACTCTTTGTGCTTTACAATGCTTCCCTGTGCTTTACAATGCCTCTCTGTGCTTTACCACACCTTTCTGTGCTTTACAATGCTTCCCTATGCTTTACCATACCTCTCAGTGCTTTACAATGCTTCCCTATGCTTTACCATCCTTACACGGTGCTGTGCTTTTAGCTCCAGCTTGATAAGAAACCCCTTTTCCAGTTCTGCAGACCCAGAGGGGCCTAATTTATTCACTCTGCAGACAAAGGGCTTCTCAGCAGCAGAAAGGCTCTGAGACAGCTTAACGTATCACATGCTGAGGGGTTTGTTCAAGACGATCAGCTCCAGAGGACCAGAGGAGACTGCAGGCAGTTCAATTAGCTAGTTCAGACAGCAACTGGGTCAGACTGTAGAGATCAGCCCCAGGGCCAGGTCAGCGATAACACTCAACATTGAGCCCCTCTCTGGTTTAGACTTTTCTCAACGCTGCCTTTATAACCACAGACTCTCTCGAAGAACAAGCATGCTGTTTCTGCAGCTTCAGCTACATTCTCCAATAAAATCAACAAACTCTAGATGATAATGCACTCTGAAGTACAAATGCAGCCAAGGGCTTGAAGCCCTTCATGCCCAAGCCGTGTTCTTGTTCCGGGTCATTTTGTTTTTTAAGTTATGGATAAATGAGGAGGATTGTCTTATTTGCTTGTAAGTGTGAATGAAGGGATGGCTTGGGTAAGCAAATCCTCAGATCCTGCCATCACAGAGCTGCAGGAATGTGTCAGGGGATGGAGGGGGGGGGGGGGGGGGGGGAGATCCTTCGGACTAGCTTATAGGGGACGGTTTGGGGATCATCAGAATTATCTAAAACCCAGATGTATTCCAATGACTGCCATCACTGCAAGGGGGCTGCATTGGAATGCACTGTAAGTAAGTGTCCATTGTTTTTATATGGGGTATATAAAAAATAACTCAGGACACTCCAGGTGAATTTGCAGTCTTTTTAAAAAAGCTTGTAGGTGACCTGCTTTAAAATACAGTGACAAAGCTACATATCTAGAGAGGAGTGAAATATGTTTTAAGAGTATAATTCTAGCAATAAAATACACACTAGGACTATATCAATAATGTAACGGCTCCTACCTGCAACTAAGCTTTCTTGCCCCTAGCTTTGCACCTTGTGAAAGATTTCTGGGGTGCTGTTTCTTGCCTCTAGTTTTGTATCATGACATTTGATTGATTGCTCTCCACTCTGTGCCTGTACTCGTCATTGTACATGTAGTCCTGTAGAGCTTGTTTTTTAAGCTCTACCCTTGTTTCCATGGAAACCAGCACAGGCCCAGTGGTGAAGGGGGGATAAGCAGGGTTGTCAGCAGCTTCACAGAGTAATTTTTAAGGGCAGATCAGCCTTCTTCCCACTGAGAGGCTGGGAGAGCATGCTGAAAGTCCTGATTGATTATCTTCAGGGCCACTCTTTCAACTGCACTCCCAGGCTCACTCCAGTGACTGCCACAGACACATTATTTCATAAGATCTCAGCCTCAAGAATGGAATTGGATTGTGGTTTGATCATGTGAGAATGCCAGACTGGGCTGTTTCCTAACTGGTTGCACTGTTGCACTGTGCAGGTTTAAAACCCTATTGATTAACACAAGAGAACTTAATGATGTGTGTTTGTGTGTGTGTCTATATATAGGCGCCGGGATGTGAAAAATCTGTTACTCTAAACTCAACAAAGTTGTTGCTTTCTGGTATTGTAGTGTAACAATGTGGTGGTTATTTTAACAACAAATGGGGCAAATACCGAACTGTATTACATAACTGTGGTGCATCTTGAGTGCATTTCAACCTCTATTCCAACACAGATTTAGGACAGAGGGTAGGAGACACTTCTGCACACAGAGAGTGGTGAGAGGGTATGGGATGGGTAACCTAGCCGTGTTGTTTGTGCTGAATCGTTGGGACCCTCTAAGACCCGACTCGATGTTTTGAGATCAGCTGCTAGGAAGCGGATAAGCAGCCAGAGCACTTTTTAGTTGCTGGCTGATTTCTTTTTTTTTTTTTTTTTTTTTTAAAGGAATTTT
Source organism: Polyodon spathula (assembly GCF_017654505.1). NCBI lineage: Eukaryota > Metazoa > Chordata > Actinopteri > Acipenseriformes > Polyodontidae > Polyodon > Polyodon spathula. The sequence continues at coordinate 9,617,968 of NC_054558.1, forward strand.
GTTTGTATTTTTTATACCAATTCAAAACAACATCACATGTACACTACACAAAACTAAAGCCTGTAGGGTATGTTCAAGTGATTTATATCTCGCTGATGGATAAATCATTAAAATCAGGTCCTTCCTGACACTTCCAAATACTTATAGATGAAAATGAAAGATGAAAATACACTGGAGAGAGGAGAGAGGAGAGAGGAGAGAGGAGAGAGAGGAGAGAGGAGAGAGAGAGAGGAGAGAGGAGAGAGGAGAGAGGAGAGAGAGAGGAGAGAGGAGAGAGGAGAGAGAGTCACATGCCCAGTTAGCCTGTGCAACACAGAGCCTCATTTGCATCTAAAAGGCATCTGTATATGCATCTAACACTGATTAAATTAGCTGCCTCCAATCCGGCAGTCTCTAACAGCTCCAGTATGAGGACCAGTGTGGCAGGTTACACAATGCATGTAACTTTGTGGAGAAAATTAAAATGAAGCAGGTCAAAGGTGATAAATCCTCAGTGTATAATGACCTCCAGCAGCTCCCTGAAGAAGGTTTAGGCAAGTGAGGGCTGAGAACCCTGCTGGAACACAGCTCACCAGCCTCGGCACCATCCTGCCTTTGCTGGGACGTCAGTGACGGATCCAACCCTTGTGAAACTTTTGAAGGACAGCTGAAGCTTTTTACAGTGTGGGAATAACTGGAGTTCAGGCTGAACTTATTCATTTGAGGTTTTGTACAGGGTTATTTGGTCCTATTCACAAGACGTTAAGGATTGTTCTAAGTAAAAACATTTTAAGGACTATTTCTTGAAGGGTGATCTCTCACGTTAAACAGCCCTTTGGAAAATGAGAATATTCTTTTAAACCTTTTTAAAATATAAAATAAGGAATTTACAAACATTCCCTGATGCAGTGGTACTCCTAATACTGATCCCTGTGCTACTGATCCCTGTGCTACTGATCCCTGTGCTAATGATCCCTGTGCTACTCCTAATACTGTTTCCTGTGCTACTGATCCTTGTGCTACAACTAATACTGATCCCTGTGCTACAGATCCCTGTCCGACTCCTAATACTGATCCCTGTGCTACTCCTAATACTGATCACTGTGCTGCTGATCCCTGTGCTACTCCTAATACTGATCACTGTGCTGCTGATCCCTGTGCTACTGATCCCTGTGCTAATGATCCCTGTGCTACTCCTAATACTGTTTCCTGTGCTACTGATCCTTGTGCTACAACTAATACTGATCCCTGTGCTACAGATCCCTGTCCTACTCCTAATACTGATCCCTGTGCTACTCCTAATACTGATCACTGTGCTGCTGATCCCTGTGCTACTCCTAATACTGATCCCTGTGCAGTGCTTAAAGGTTTGTGAATAAGAGCCAATGAACCTTTAATATCTTGAGTATTTAAATGCAAAAACGGCTCTGATTACCATACTCCATGTGACTGACACATAGATATTTTTGTTCCTATTTGATGTTTTGAATGCTGTTTCAGATGCTCCTTTTCATCTAGCAGCTCCATGCAGGAGGCAGTGAGGAGAGCTTTCCTGCCCCCTTGTGTTGAAATAAGATCATCACAACTCAATTATAGATTCGGAGCTCTTGTGTTTGATTAAATATGTTTATGCTATACAGTATTGTGAGACTTTGTAATTGACCCTCGTATCACTGGGGATTACATGACTCCAGCATAGTAATTGGTGCTTGTGATCTCAGGACCCAAGTGCTGAAATATGACCCTTATTATTGTCACAACATGTCATTCCTGATGGAGTTGCTCTCTTGGGCCCATCAAATCACTCTGTTAAACAGCTTCAGTATCATTTATAAACCATCAAATGAGTGTGTCCTGGGAAAAGAACACGATAACGTGTCTTTAGATAACCTCACCTTGCTCCCGATCACCTCCCCGATACAGTGTTTCCACCACATCTTGCTCATTTGCCAGAAAACAGTTTTTTCTTGGTAATATTAAGCAACATAATGTGAATCTGAAATTGTGGGATATATGTCTTATTTTTATTTATTTTTTTGTTCAGAATTCCAAACTTACTAATACAGATTCTAAATATAAAAAAAAAGATTGTAAATATAAAGAACCGATTGTAAATATAAAGAACCTATTGTAAATATAAAGTTTGAACAATGCCACACACACTCAAACTGCTGTTTTCTTTTCATTCTCAGTCTCTTCTAAAACCACATGAACAAGTATTTGACACAAAAACACAAATGTTGTATTTGATGATTATATTTAGTTTTTGGCTCCACTATTATGAAATGCATATTTGAGTATTTTAGCATGTCTGCCTGTGACGAAGTGCCCGCCCCTGTGTGTATTTTCTGTTATATGTTACGTGTTGTGTGTTTAATGTTGGTGTATAGTCATTGGTTCTCGGGATATAAACGGGTCTGTGTAACACGAGTGTTTAAAATGTATATTTATATTTAGGCACGAGGATTGCACAATAAAATGAAATATATGAGCATGGTAAATTGCACTTTATTAATTCATGTGCAGTTGTACCGAGACTCCAATTGAATGATTGATTAGCGGTCGAGTCTCGGTACAGCTGCATAAAAGCAGCATGTTTTCACTCACTCGGGGTTGTGTGTTCGGTGAGTGGAGAACGGGATTAGAGACGGAGGAAGTAATCGTAATAATAATCGGTAGTTAAAATATCTGCTCACCGTGTTTTGTTTAGTGTTAGTCCGTTTTGTTTGTCTCTTTTGTTTTGGCGAATGTGCCGTGTCCTTGTATTTTTGTTTGTTACAACCGTTTATTTTCTGTTCTGTTTATTTATTAAATGCTGAGCGAAAGCATACGCTCAGCTCCACCAAACTCCATCTCTCTCTCTGTTCTTGTTTCCTGTTTCCTGGCTCTGGTCTGATGTTACCCACTCCGGCCGTCTTTGTGACACTGCCACATTATATAAAATTATAAGATTAGACCTATTTTAAATTTTAAATTTATATATATAAAATTATATCTATATATATATATATATAATCTGATATATATATATATATATATATATATATATTTAAATATGTACGTATACATGCAAATACCCTTTCAATGTATCCTATATATATCATATTAATCATTTGGCTGTATGTCCATTTATTCAGTAGTCTATCATCATGTTATCTTTTTGCTGTTTCTCAGAATCATTTTGCATACTATTAATTTGTTGTTGTTTATCTGGAAAGCGATTTGAGGCATTTCTTCAGGAAAGGCGTATATAAGAAATAAAGACTGATTGCTGTGTTTAGAATACATTTTAAATATATAGAACTGGCAATTATATATATATTTTTTTTTTCCATCTAAATTGACACATTATTGACCCTGCAGTAACACTCAGTAAGAAAGAGCCCGGTGCCTGCACCATACAGTAACAGATGGCACTGTCACACTGCTGAGAATTGTATTGAATTACCATTAAAGACGCAGATGCGGCGCATTGATTTGCTTTGTGTGTGCTGCTGTTTTGTTAAACAGGAGATGGCGTTTAACAAGGACGCTGGGAAAACGGCCTTCATGCGCACCGCACTGGCACCTTTGAAGACCGCTCCCAATGCAACTGCATCGCTTATTGTGCAACAGAACCCTACACTGTGACCCGCAATACGATCGAGTGCAGGCCAGCGGTATTATAGTGGCTACATGTTTAAAGATAGCTAATAATAATAATAATAATAATAATGCTAATGCTAGCTTTGCAAAACTATTTTACATAGGGGTACTTGAGGTTATTTTTATTTCTGAGAACACGCTAGGCTTCAATGTGAGCCATTTTCATTCAGCGCACGGGTGTATTTTCTTTTGCTTTTTTAATTATTATTATTATTTTTTTTTATCAATCCGACTCCCTCTGTAACACATCTTTTCGTTATGTTTTATGCCCTGGTGTTCGGCTCGTGACATTTAACGAGTCCTACCCCAGAGGCGTCACTCTGCAGAACAGAATGTATGATTCATGCTTAATTTACGCATCCAGACGGGAAAGCCCTTGGGGTTCAGCTCCGTGAAGTTGCCCACCCTACAAACAGCACAAAATTATATATCATTCGTTTGTGCCGGTTTGTGCTGTTGAAACAAACGTTTGTGTTGCTTTTTAGCTTTTAAGATATTAGCTATTCAAAACGCTGGATTCACGAAGATTCCTGAAGCCCACACAAAGTGCAGCACAGGGCGGGGGTTGTGGACTGTTGTTTGCTCGCAAAACCACGAACACCCGTGGCGCTGCCACTGCATCCACTCAACTGCTGTTAACATCAAACGGAACATGAAACCAGCACCAGCCAGAACAGAGCAAGCCGAAAGCATTCTAATGATCAGCAAGGTGGGCTGCTTAGTTACAGCCATTAGATACGAAGGTGGCGTGAAGATTTTCACGCACGTTGCCACCCAGTGGCTCGCAGTCAGTACTCTCGAGTGGAACTGGAATTCAGAGCGCACTCCTTTCTTTTGCACGTCCTGTTTTCATTTGAAACTCCACTCACTGAGCGCGCAGGGGTTCAGCTCCACTCGTCAAACTCGGAGAGCTGTTCAGTCGCGGTCAATGGCAGAAACGTTTGGCCAAAATATGCGCAAAAACGCGTTAGGCGTGCTGGTCGGTGCAGGAGCCGCCTATTTATTGTATAACGCCTTTACGTCCGGAGGAGGCCAGCTGAAAGGTACTGCTCTGTTTTTAAACAATGCGATACACTTTAACTTTGTGCTCACAACAAATAATAATCCGGGTGCGATTTGACGACCGGAAAACTACAATACATTTGGCGCTTACAAAGTCTTTCTGCTGGAAAATGTAATTTATACAGATTATATTCATGTCCAAATACCTTAAGCTGCATGTCGTGCAGCGTACAGCCTCACTGGTTCTCATAGACTGTGGACTGTTTACTAGCAACCGCATATAATTGTGTTTCTCAGCACTTCGGACCACACACACCGAGTGAGGACGCAGTTTTTAAGGGGGCGCCAATGAGACTCATCAGAACACGTGTTGTTAAAACGTCAACACCCTGCCCTGATTGTCGTTTCTGTGTGCTTGGAGAAACAATCATTTCTTCCTGCAGAAAAAATAGATCAGCATTGAATCTTCTAAAAAAAAAAGTGACGTTAAAGACTCCTGAAGAGAATTAATGGGAAATCGACCTTAGGTTGTGGCATCTTTCTGTGGGATCATGATTATTGTTCAATCACTGTCTGTGCAGGTGTGACAGTACAGTTAATACAGTACTACAATCTATACTGAACATATTTTTTGTTCTCTTAATATATTGTATGTGTATTTCAAACATATCTAACTCTCTCAAATAGAGTAGAGTATGGGGATATATTGTGTTTGTTTGTTTTTTCACATGTATTAGAGTGCGCTGGTAAAGTGAAGAAGCTGAAGAAAACTCACAATCCTGAACAATTAAGCAGGCTGTTTGAGCAGCTGGAGAACAAGAACAGCACATTCAGCAGGGCAGCTCTCCTGTGTGAGATTCTTCAGTATCTGGAGCTGTCTGATCACAGGGTGAGGCTGCAGGTGTGCCTCCTGTTAAAACCGGGAACCTGTTCACAGCTTTAAAAAGAAACCAACGCTTACGTTGGTTCGTTTTACACTATACTGTAGATTTAGCATTTAAATCTCTGCTTCCTGGTATGGTATCGCTTCCTGTGCTGCTGGTGAGCCTCACTCTCAATGTCCCAGCCTCACTCCCAGGGTCCTAGCCTAACTCCCATGATCCCAGCCTCACTCCCATGATCCCAGCCTCACTCTCATGATCCCAGCCTCACTGCCAGGGTCCCAGCCTCACTCCCAGGGTCACAACCTCACTCCCAGGGTCCCAGCCAAACTCCCAGGGTCCTAGCCTCACTCCTAGGGTCCCAGCCTCACTCCCATGATCCCATCCTCACTCCCAGGATCCCATCCTCACTCCCAGGATCCCAGCCTCACTCCCAGGGTCCCAGCCTCACTCCCAGGGTCCCAGCCTCACTCCCAGGGTCCCAACCTAACTCCCATGATCCCAGCCTCACTCTCATGGTCCCAGCCTCACTCCCAGGGTCCTAGTCTCACTCTCATGATCCCAGCCTCACTCCCAGGGTCCCAGCCTCACTCCTTCATCCCAGCCTTACTCCCAGGGTCCCAGCCTCAATCCTTCATCCCAGCCTCACTCTCATGGTCCCAGCCTCACTCCCAGGATCCTAGCCTCACTCTCATGGTTCCAGCCTCACTCCCATGATCCCAGCCTCATGTTCAGTGTAACAAATTTCTTAATTTTCATGCTGGTACTGTTGTGCACTATTTATAGACTATGTGCTTTTGTCAAGTTTATATTTTTGAATGTTCGGAACTCACTACGTGCAACGCAGGGTTAAGAATAAGAATGACAACGCTGCAGTTGACTGTTCCTCTTTTCTCCATTCAGGAAGTGGCATTGATGCCCGCTCAGATTGGCATCATTGCTGCATTGCTGGAGGATGAAGACATGGTGGTTACAACAAACTGCTTCCAGGTTCTCAACAGCTTGGCAGGAAACTTCAGCAACCAAAAAGAGATGCAGGTACTGCACAGCAATAGAGAAAGCAAGGCTTGTTGAAATTGACAAACCCAATATTGTAACCACCCCCCATGGTAAACCACCAGCTTAAAAATGAACAGCCTCTCCTCAGATAATGTGTAAAAGCAACGTTAGTAAAGACTAAAGTTTCATAGCTGGTGCAGCCAAGCTCTGGAAATAAGGCTGCCTCTGTGTAAAGATGGCTTTCCCTTGCTTTCTTTCTGTGTGTTTTTCTAGAAGTGCATCCCACGGATCATTTATTTCACAGCCCAGAGTGTGTGCCTGGAGCAGCAGATAGCTGGCCTCGGGCTGATCAGCACACTGGCGCTCTGCAGCGGGAACCATCCCGAGATCCTGAAGGGCATTCCGGAGTACCTGCGCATCCTGCAGACAGCGCGCTACACTGGCAGGGTCTCGGTAGGTGCCAGTAATAGAGATGAGGAGATGCGGGTTACAAGGCAGTCTCCTCAGTGAAATCGATGCATTACCACACATCGCTTGTTACAATTTATGTAAGGTTTCTGTTTCTTCTAATAGCCCTGTTTTTAATAGTAATAGTATCATTGCATGGTATTTTTTTGCTGATTTCCAGTGCTATTCCATTGGTTATATTATGCATTTAACATAGTGGTTTGCCATGTTTATTTATATGCTTTAGCATACCTCATTATTTATTGCAGTGCTTCCCTTTTGCTATGGGGAAACGTTTATAAGTGAAGACACCTTTTGTTTTTAGATGATTATTACAAGAATCCTATTCAGTCTGTCTACAAACCGAGGCCTCGCTTATGTTTTGCTGAACTCCAAGGTTAGTTTTGTGTCTTTTTTTCTTTTGTAAATTGTTTTGCAGATAATCTACCAGGTGACTGCGGGTGTTGACCCTCTCTTAGTGAACCCTTTCTGCATATGTAATCTCTCCTGCTTGTATTTCATGCATGTAACACAGTTCAACATGATTAAAGGACTGATTTCGGGCAATCAGTTAGGCTGCATGAATTATTGACATGTCACAAGTCTCTTAAGTGTATTTTAGCTTTGTAGCGAAATCCAAAGTTTGGTCCTATTTTAATATTCAAACAGTGGCGGTATTTAGACCCACCAGTAGTTTAGATCAATTGAATAACCCCATCTTATCAAATCGGTGCCCTATACCCGTTACTGACAGTGCTGCTTGCATGTGTGTGCGTATGCATGTGTGCATGTCTGTGTGTGTGTGCGTGCGTGCGTACATATGTGTGCACGTTTGTGTGTGTGCGTGCGTATATGTGTGTGTGTGTCTGTGTGTGTGTGTCTGTTAGTTTTGCTTTACTCTTCCATCTCGTTGGTGTAGGTCGAGCCTGCGTTCCTCCACCTCTTCAACCCCTTTGTGAATAAAGACATCATATACCAGCTCCTGGCCTTCGTGGGCAACCTGAACGAGAGCCGCATGAGCGAGAACTACTCGTGTGTGCAGTGGGAATACAACGAGGAGTCCCTGTATGTGCTTCTCTTCAACTCCGACTCCCGGCTCCTCAACAAGCTGCTGCCACTCATGAACCACAATGACTCGCAAATCAAGAGCGCAGCCATCAGCATCATCAGCAAGCTCGTGTAACACAGCGATGACTGTGCGATACATTACTATTGCAAACATAGACTCCAATAAACCAAGAAGAATGCTTACTGCTACCACATTGCTGCTCTAGTTGCTGCTCTAGATGCAAGCGATTGTTCAGCGTCACAGTGTATCAAACACAAAACTAAATTAACCTGGAATAATGTGTTTTTTTTTCTTTGTTTCTTTTGCATTAATGTTCAGTCCTATAGAAGTGCCAGTATGTCCCCCCTTTCCTTTTATACATTGAATGTACTGAGAGCTCTGTTGTTACAAATAGTGCAAATAAACAGATATAAAGTACTTTATCGTGTAGCCCTGCCAGGTAAGTACAATATGAATTATGAATATGAATCATGGAATGGAAATCCTGATTGTGTGAAACAAGAAGCATGCAGAAGGTATTTTGCAAAGTGCTGATTTATTAGATAGAGTGGGGGGGGGGGGGGGTCACTCCACTCTATTGCCATTGTTGTGGGTGCATCAAGCTGTGTGGTGTTTAAGAGAAGAGCCGTGTGCCAGTGTTAGCAGTAGAGTGCTGGGGCTGTTCAATGGGACAGGGGGTGTCTGTTTAAGGGCACCTCGTTACTGGGGTCGTAACAGACTCCGAAGTTGGTGTTTGTGATGGAGCCACCTATGCTGATGTCAGTCTTACACTTGAGACCACTTTCACAGGGACAGCGGTAGTAGGTCCCATATAGAGTCTGAAAAACACAATACAGCACGACTGTAACTCCACAAATCACATGCATGCCAGTCTTAACTATCAATAGATACATCATTTTTTGCTTATCATTGTGAGAATTACAGTAATATACAGTTATTGAATATATAATTCTATTATAGCATTCTATTCTATGCAAACTTATGGAAACTATAATAAGATCCAAAATGGAAAATTACCTATATGGTAACAGGGTCCTGGGAGACAGTCAACATGGTTTTAGGAAAGGGAGATCGTGTCTAACTAACTTGCTTGATTTTTTTGAGGATGCAACATCGATAATGGATAATTGCAAAGCATATGACATGGTTTATTTAGATTTCCAGAAAGCTTTTGACAAAGTCCTGCACAAAAGAATAATTCTCAAACTGAACGCAGTTGGGATTCAAGGAAACGCATGTACATGGATTAGGGACTGGTTAACATGTAGAAAACAGAAAGTACTGATTAGAGGAAAAACCTCAGAATGGAGTGTGGTAACCAGTGGAGTACCACAGGGATCAGTATTAGGTCCTCTGCTATTCCTAATCTACATTAATGATTTAGATTCTGGTATAGTAAGCAAACTTGTTAAATTTGCAGACGACACAAAAATAGGGGGAGTGGCAAACACCGTTGCAGCAGCAAAGGTCATTCAAAATGATCTAGACAAGATTCAGAACTGGGCAGACACATGGCAAATGACATTTAATAGATAAAAGTGTAAGGTACTGCACGCAGGAAATAAAAATGTACATTATAAATATCATATGGGAGATACTGAAATTGGAGAAGGAATCTATGAAAAAGACCTAGGAGTTTTTGTTGACTCAGAAATGTCTTCATCTAGACAATGTGGGGAAGCTATAAAAAAGGCTAACAAGATGCTTGGATACATTGTGAAAAGTGTTGAATTTAAATCAAGGGAAGTAATGTTAAAACTGTACAATGCACTAGTAAGACCTCATCTTGAATATTGTGTTCAGTTCTGGTCACCTCGCTATAAAAAAGATATTGCTGCTCTAGAAAGAGTGCAAAGAAGAGCGACCAGAATTATTCCGGGCTTAAAAGGCATGTCATATGCAGACAGGCTAAAAGAATTGAATCTGTTCAGTCTTGAACAAAGAAGACTACGTGGCGACCTAATTCAAGCATTCAAAATTCTAAAAGGTATTGACAGTGTCGACCCAAGGGACTTTTTCGACCTGAAAAAAGAAACAAGGACCAGGGGTCACAAATGGAGATTAGACAAAGGGGCATTCAGAACAGAAAATAGGAGGCACTTTTTTACACAGAGAATTGTGATGGTCTGGAATCAACTTCCCAGTAATGTTATTGAAGCTGACACCCTGGGATCCTTCAAGAAGCTGCTTGATGAGATTCTGAGATCAATAAGCTACTAACAACCAAACGAGCAAGATGGGCCGAATGGCCTCCTCTCGTTTATAAACTTTCTTATGTTCTTATATATATATATATATATATATATATATATATATATATATATATATATATATATATATATATATATATATATATATATATATATAAAACTTTTTTTAGAAAAAACTTTGTTTATCTACACCAACTGACAGTCTCATCGGCAACCTAACTGTAACAAAACCCACCTGGGTTAAAGCTTTTTAAATAGATCCCTAAGCATTGGAAGTTCCAGAGATAAATATATATCAAACAAACCACTAGAGGGCACTCTAGCCTTAATTTGCCAGGATGTGCAGAAGCATCTGTGCTAGAAGGCCCTGGTAAACAATTTGGGTTTGAATTGCAAACTGAAGTATCAGGATGTTCCAAAGCACTGGATCTGCATCTCTTGACAGCTTCAGTATAAGACTGGCTATTGATTATCTGACTGGTGTCCAAGCCACTCAGATCAGAAGGAATTCGAAAATGATTACATTTCATAGGTTATATTGTATTTCTTACCAGTCTTTGAGAATATAGTGAATATTTGCCCCATAAAAATCTCTAATAACTCACTCAGTAGATGTACCAGCATTGTATTGTATTTTATCTTTTAAAAATTAGAAAGTGTGTGTATGTTACTTCCTTGAAGCTGGAAATAGTATTTCCAATCCTAGAGCAGTTCCCTGATGGAAGAAATTTCTGAAACAGAGAGAAGTTGATTCATGGTTTAAAAGACACCAAACTTAACCAGCTCAAGGAAATCAGCACCTGTGGCTGATTTCACAAACCCAGATCTCGGACTGCCTAATGTTAGGTTATGTAATTAGTGTGAATAGTGGTCTCTGAAACCATCTGGGAACTTTCCACTGAAGCGTGAATCGGTTTTATAACCGAGAAAAGCGTTGCACCCTTGGATTGATGCCAGCCCTTATCTCCACGCTTGGCAAGATGCTCAATGCTGGTGTTTTTCTTTTATTTGATGTATTATTTAACCAGCTCCATTCCCACTGCCTGTGTGCAGCTACTGACCTGTGCCCACAGCTTTGACTTGATTTCAAGACTGTTTTAATATTCCAAACTGCTTTGCAGTGTTGTATAAAAACCTTGCAATGCTATCGGGTGGTAAGAACATGTTTTGGGAGTTACTATACCACGCTCTCTTCTACCACAGTCTTGGTTATCAGCGCTTGTTCAGCAAAGTTTACTGGTGCCCAATCAGAACAGAATTAGTCCTCCAGCCCATGTACTGGTGCAACGTGCCAGCCTAACTCCGGTCCTCACATTCAAACTACACGACATGCTGGTACAGCAAGCCCAATTTTCATTTAGAGATCTCTCAATATTTTATTATTATTAATAAAATATAATTTAATATATTTTATTATATTATATTTATTTAATATCTAAATCATTTTTTTTTTAATATTTCAAACTTTTTAAAGATATCTTAAAATACCTGAAGATATTTCTAAATTATTAATTATTTATTTCTTAAAGACACCTTTATCCAGAGCATTTTTTACATACAATTACCCATTTATACAACTGGATTTTTACCTAAGCACTCTAGGTAAAGTACCTTGTTCAAGGGTACAGCAGCAGTGTCCCCCACCTGGGACTGAAACCAGGACCCTCCTGTCAAGAGTCCAGAGCCCACTACTCCATAGTGTTGCCCATGCTTTAAACATATCTAAAATACATTTAGAGAGATCTGAAAATGATTTCCAGATATCTTTAAATGGAGCTTCAAATGAAATATCTAAAATGCATTTAAATTTAAGATATCTCGAAATGACTTCCAGTTCATTTAGAGATGTCTTGAAATGAACAGGAAGTCCATTCACAACATTTTCACAGGAGGTAATTTAGAGATATCTTAAACTAATTTAAATATATCTCTAAATGAATATGAAGTTATTTTGAAATATCTGTAAATGACAGTTTGGCATATCACGCTAGCAAAACATTGTTTAAAGATATCTGTAAATCAATTAGAGATCTCTATTTCATTTTTAAATATCTCAAAATGAAATTAAGATATCTTCAAAATGGTTTATTTACAGATATCGCAAATTCATTTACAGATATATGCATATGATTTACAGATATCTATAAATATTCTAATTTGAGATATCTCTGAATGATAATTTGGCTTGCCATATGTTGGCTGGGTATTGGCACGCTGGGGTCTTGGGGCTGTGCGCTAAGAGCATACATTCCTTTAGGCTCCGTTAGCGGACAGGTGAACTAGGTTTGCTTACCTTTGTTGAGCATTCCTGTTTGTCGGCAGCTAAATGGATACATCTAGCCAAGCTGACCCCTGAAGTCCTGTGACAACAGGAGCTTTTACACTGGAGGCTGTTTAAACACAACTCGCCGTTCTCCTGCAAACACACAATTAATCAAACAAAGCATTACAGATTGGAGATACAGATTAATCTTATTCTGAAGTTTATTTATTTGACAAACAAATACACAATGTACCACACTGGGAACAAGCTGTTCACAATATATAACGCTGATCAGGTCCAAAGCACACCCGTGACCTACATTCTAATACCACATACTGTACTGCAAGCAAGTTCAGGCGTTTTATGTAGGCATTGGTGTCAGAAATGTAGAACAAGCGACTTTGATCTACAAAAGAAAAGCAGGTATGAAAGGACCCTGTCTTACCAGATTAATGATAATGCCTTTGTTTTGAGGAGGAGCTGCCATCACAGCAGCCAATGAGCAGGCGAGGAAGACGAGGAGAGTTCTCATGGCGAAGGTGCTTCGGGTATCCTCTGGGGTGCTGTGCTGGGGATAGGATGATGTGAAGTATCCAGTTCCTCAAACTTTATCTTATATAATGTACCTGCACGTGGTAGCGCCTCTTATCTCACAGGGAACAGAAGTTTAAAACCGTGCACGTCTTATTAACAGCACATGTTGAAATCTCACCGAGAACAAACAGGATCCTTCCAGGGTCTTCTGTTTGTTGAAATTATTATTCTAGCCTATAATGTATTCCCAGTTTATTGCCATGCAGTTGCTAAGTGAATACTAGGCAAGGTAATAGATGTTAGATTACTTTAACAAAATCGACAATCCCAGGCTTCTATCTTTAATAAAAGCTTTTCCAAATGGGAACACAACTTCAATCTGATAGGAGTGCATATTTTTATTCTAGTGGTTCTTTGTTATTATTATTATTATTATTATTATTATTATTATTATTATTATTATTATTATTATTATAAATTTATTTTAACATATGAATGGAAACAGAAATGTTTGGGGTTAGGGTTTAGTTGAGCAGTCATTGCAGTTCATCCCTTTTCACTGTGTATGTAAAGAGAATGACGCGTGCTTCTGTTGCTACTCTTTTTGTACACCGACACAACATCTAAGAGACATTTAAAAATGCTCCCCTTGCATAAATACAAACTCAAATACCGGCACTGTACATTTAATTAGTAATAGCACTGCTCATTCAATTAGGAAAGCACTGCACATTCAATTAGTAAAGCACTGCATTTTCAATTAGTAATTGCACTGCACATTCAATTAGTAATAGCACTGCACAGAACACGAATGAAAACACCTGCTAGCACTACTTCCTAATGAAAACACCTGTTAGCAATGCTTCCTAATGAAAACACCTGTTAGCACTGCTTCCTAATGAAAACACCTGCTCATACTGCTTCCTAATGAAAACACCTGCTCACACTGCTTCCTAATGAAAACACCTGTTAGCACTGCTTCCTAATGAAAACACCTGCTCACTGCTTCCTACTGCTTCCTAATGAAAACACCTGCTCATACTGCTTCCTAATGAAAACACCTGCTCATACTGCTTCCTAATGAAAACACCTGCTCACACTGCTTCCTAATGAAAACACCTGCTCATACTGCTTCCTAATGAAAACACCTGCTCATACTGCTTCCTAATGAAAACACCTGCTCACACTGCTTCCTAATGAAAACACCTGTTAGCACTGCTTCCTAATGAAAACACCTGCTCATACTGCTTCCTAATGAAAACACCTGCTCAGCACTGCTTCCTAATGAAAACACCTGCTCATACTGCTTCCTAATGAAAACACCTGCTCATACTGCTTCCTAATGAAAACACCTGTTAGCACTGCTTCCTAATGAAAACACCTGCTCAGCACTGCTTCCTAATGAAAACACCTGTTAGCACTGCTTCCTAATGAAAACACCTGTCAGCACTGCTTCCTAATGAAAACACCTGCCAGCACTGCTTCCTAATGAAAACACCTGCTCATCACTGCTTCCTAATGAAAACACCTGCTAGCACTGCTTCCTAATGAAAACACCTGCTCAGCACTGCTTCCTAATGAAAACACCTGTTAGCACTGCTTCCTAATGAAAACACCTGTCAGCACTGCTTCCTAATGAAAACACCTGCTCACACTGCTTCCTAATGAAAACACCTGCTCATACTGCTTCCTAATGAAAACACCTGCTCAGCACTGCTTCCTAATGAAAACACCTGCTCACACTGCTTCCTAATGAAAACACCTGCCATACTGCTTCCTAATGCACTGCTTCCTAATGAAAACACCTGCTGGCACTGCTTCCTAATGAAAACACCTGCTCACACTGCTTCCTAATGAAAACACCTGCTCATACTGCTTCCTAATGAAAACACCTGTCAGCACTGCTTCCTAATGAAAACACCTGCTCATACTGCTTCCTAATGAAAACACCTGCTCATACTGCTTCCTAATGAAAACACCTGCTCACACTGCTTCCTAATGAAAACACCTGCTCATACTGCTTCCTAATGAAAACACCTGCTCAGACTGCTTCCTAATGAAAACACCTGCTCACACTGCTTCCTAATGAAAACACCTGCTGGCACTGCTTCCTAATGAAAACACCTGCTCATATTGCTTCCTAATGAAAACACCTGCTGAGCACTGCTTCCTAATGAAAACACCTGTTAGCACTGCTTCCTAATGAAAACACCTGCTCATACTGCTTCCTAATGAAAACACCTGCTCATACTGCTTCCTACTGCTTCCTAATGAAAACACCTGCTCATACTGCTTCCTAATGAAAACACCTGCTCACTGCTTCCTACTGCTTCCTAATGAAAACACCTGCTCAGCACTGCTTCCTAATGAAAACACCTGCCAGCACTGCTTCCTAATGAAAACACCTGTTAGCACTGCTTCCTAATGAAAACACCTGCTCACACTGCTTCCTAATGAAAACACCTGCTGGCACTGCTTCCTAATGAAAACACCTGCTCACACTACTTCTTAATGAAAAGCCTGACATTTCAGTTAGTCCAGATAGGGCCGCTGTTTGACCGTTCCTGCTGACAACCAACATCGTGCAAGTCGTTCTAGCCTCCAGACAGCAAGACAACTTTATTATGCAGAAATTAAAAACAGTCCCTAACAAAACTTTACTGAGGATTTTATACAAACTGTGCATGGTACCAGTACACAAAGAACAATAGTACTACTACTAAAGAATAATAATAATAATAATAATAATAATAATAATAATAATAATAATAAATCGTGTATTGGCCTGAATGTAAATGTTAATTATACACTAATACAAGTTTATTTCTTGTTTAACTTTTTTTAAAGACTCAGTAAGTGATAAGTTGCACTGGAAGCGTTGTTAAAGAGGCATCCTAGCCTCAGCAGCTATTCGTGTAACATTATTGTGAATGAACAGCATATTGCGTGCGGTGCAGGTGCGTGTATATTATGTACATGGGATTGTTATATACTGTAGTTGTTTGGCGTTTCAAAGACATGGATCCTGCGGTAACTCTGGAGACAAGATCTCCTGTTGACAGGCAACTTCTTCCGCCACGTCGGGAAGACGTCATTAACTATAAAAAGCTGTCCAAGGGACTGAATCGTTAGCCGACTGAGGACAGAGCGAGAGAGAAAGAGAGACAGCAAGGAAGCACGCCATTAACAAATGGCCAGTTATTATTAGATATCGCATCCCGTCATGTAGAGACATTACCAGATATATGGTGTATCTGTTGACTTTGAGAGTTCCAAGAATTAGACAAGGCTACTTAACATCTGAACTCTTTAATGAGCTTGTGAAGATACGATATGTTTTCAACTGCGGGAAGAAAAGAAGAAGATATTGTGGTACTAAAAAAAACCGAACCAGCGACGTGTGGTTCAAAAGTGGACAAGTAAAGCTGGGCTTTGAAATGGGGTGGGGGAAGTGATAACTTTTAACAGAGTCAATATAAACACACATCAACGAGCTGTAATTGTGCTGCTGTATTATTGTTAATGATATTGCATTTCATAGATTTTTATGGATTTTTCTATTTTGTAAACTCACGACTCAGTCACGTTTTCTGCCAAGATGGAAAAGATGCTACCGGCCAGTGAAGCTGCCAAGATCTACCACACTAACTACGTAAGAAACGCCCGGGCGATAGGCGCCCTTTGGGCGATTTTCACCGTATGCTTTGCCATCATATTGGTAGTTTGTTTCATACAGCCCTACTGGATAGGGGACAGCGTGAACACGCCTCAGGCGGGCTACTTCGGTCTGTTTCACTACTGTATCGGCAATGCCCTGACCTCGGAGCTGACGTGCAAAGGAAGCCCGCTGGACTTTGCCACGATTCCCTCTGCCGCGTTCAGGACCGCTATGTTCTTCGTGGGGATCGCCATGCTCCTGATTGTGGGCTGTATTGTGTGCTTCGGGCTCTTCTTCTTCTGTAACTCAGCCACAGTTTACAAAATCTGCGCCTGGATGCAGCTAGCCTCTGGTGAGCACTGGGTGTCTTTTTCTAATTGCACTGCAAATATCCGTGATGGCAATACAAGACAGAATAATCTGATTAACACATTTTCTTTTTTCCCGTTTATTTAATACTGTATATAATTTTTTACAACAGTCTGAGATTAGTTTAAGAGACTATCAAACGCCGGCTTCATTCTTAAAACGTAATCACGTGTCTTTTGAGGCACAGGATCAAAATAACCTCTTTGGAAACACTCGTATTCGCTTTCTACTGAGAAAAGTCATTATAAATAATACAAAATAGCCTGCACTGTAAATATTTATCACGTTATCATTTACTTCCCAAATCAGGATAATTATGGGGTGTTATTCAAAATGTTTACAGTGTCGAAAGCATTCACCTAAAGATACAACTATAACAACTAATAATGATGAACTTTTTTTTAAGTCAGCATAAAAATGATCTGTATAACTTTCTGTCGCTTTGCACTTTCTGTCCTCTTGTGTTTTCTTCCTTCGTTTTTCTTTTGCAAGTAAAATATATCAAACACATGTTAAACCAGCCGCTATTACTGTTACGAAAATGCTGCCGAGGTAATAACTAAAACAAAAAAACGTTAAAATATGAGTATTGTGGTTACTATGTATGTTTACCGGAGCGTTTATGCTTAAATAAATGAATAAATGAATGCAGAAACACTGTGCTTCGCTGACAGGACAAGTTAAAAACACCCAAAGATCACGAGCAGCACAGGGTCGTCATCAGAGTGGAAAGCCACGCAATCGAAATCGCGCATGCCTACAGGTGGAAAATATGGAGGATGTGATAGATTATTTATTATTATTTTTTTTTTTCATCAGCCGTTCACTTTGAGTTGCTAAACAAAAATTAAATAATTATACACAGTGGTTTAGAGAACATATAATACCGGTAAAAAATCAATTAAACATCATTATTTTCTTTTATATTCATATTTATTTCTGCATTTCTGAGTCGTCCTGCGTAATCCGTATGGCCCTTAGAAGTACCCCCAGGGGTTCGCGTACCCCCGGTTGAAAGCCCCTGCATTAGTACACCTCGACATTTACTCATACAAGGACTGTGCTTTTCCCCCCAACACGACCAATAGACCCAGGATGTTCCAGGACCCAGCCGGCCTTTGCCATTGTTCTCCGTGTCTGAAGCTCTTCTGCCAGTCTTATATTCACTTTGTTCAAGGAGAAACTCCACGTTTATATTCAAGATCAGAATCGAGTTACTTGAAATGATGTCATTTGGTTGCCTGGTTCTAATTTAGTAAAACAATAAAACAGATGCATTCGTCTCTTTTCATAACATAAACGCTTTCAAACTTATCCCACATTTATATTGACAACGTTGTAGAATTCCAAATCAGAAAACACCTAATTCAGAGTTGTTATTATTATTATTATTATTATTATTATTATTATTATTATTATTATTAATAATAATAATAATAATAATAATAATAATAATAATAATAATAATAATAATTATTTACTAATCTATTACCGCAGACGATTCTTTATGTATAAATATAAGATTATTTATATATTATCTATTATTATTATTTATTCATTATTATCTGAGGCCGTTTTATCCAAAGCGACTTACAGAGACTGTTGAGCCGCCAAGGTGATTAGATAGTGCATACTGACTGTGTAAGGGGATCCAGACAGGCAGATAGACAGACTGCAGCGCTTTCGTGAGCATTTCACCACGTACAGTCTTACAGGGTCATGCATTTTTATATTTAGGAAAATGAAAAGCAAATGCGTCAGGATAACGTCACTAAGTACTCGGAGCTGTCCGGGGTGCTGAATCGTTAGGAGCGCTCAGACACAAACCAAGAGCGAGGAGGCGCGCTAGCAACAAATGGTCAATTATTATTAAAGGCACATATGTGTTATAGAGAGCTATTACCAAACACTAAAGTGAGTTTTACAGTCGAATCAAGACGAAGACAAAGCTGCAAGAGATGTTGACTATTTAGTGAGCTTGTGGAGATTAAAGACGTCTTAAGGTCCTCAGGAGAAGAAAAGCGACGAAAGAAGAATTATTTATTTTATCAAAAGCATCGAATCAGTGGAGACGTACACGTGGTTCAGAAGAGGACGCGTACAGCTGCGTTTTGAAATGGAAAGAAGAAGCAATAAGATTTCATAGTGGATACAACGACGAACGGTAACTGTGCTGCTTACTGCTAGTGTAGTATTGTTATTGCTGTTATTTTTCACGACTCGCTCAAAATAGACAAGATGTTACCGGCTCGTGAAGCAGCTGAAATCTACCACACGAACTACGTGAGAAACGCCCGGGCGATAGGAGTCCTTTGGGCGCTTTTCACCGTATGCTTTGGCATCATTACAGTGGTCTGCTTCATACAGCCCTACTGGATAGGGGATAGCGTGAACACCCCTCAAGCGGGCTACTTCGGTCTGTTTCACTACTGTATCGGCAATGCTCTGACCTCGGAGCTGACGTGCAAAGGAAGCCCGCTGGACTTTGCCACGATTCCCTCTGCCGCGTTCAGGACCGCTATGTTCTTCGTGGGGATCGCCATGCTCCTGATCGTGTGCTGCATTATGTGCTTCGGGCTCTTCTTCTTCTGTAACGCAGCCACAGTTTACAAAATCTGCGCCTGGATGCAGCTAGCCTCTGGTGAGCACTGGGTGTCTTTTTCTATTTGCATTACGCATGAAAAAAAGTTAAATGTTAACGTCCCATTCATCTATAAGCGAGTCAGTAACAGTTACTGTCCACGAGTTTCTGGAGTCATGTACTGCAGTTCATCACTTCTCAGCAGTCGTGAATCGGATTGGTAGACAGAGACGCGGGAACGAATTTCAAACTGGGGGTGCTGAAAATGAAAGGGAGGGGGAAGGCACCTTTGGGCACTATTTAAATATATACAACATCGTCATTTTTGGTGGAGTTCACCATCAAAATATGCATACACCGAGTAAGTTTCATAAGGAATAAGACACAGAGGCACAAAGTGAAAAATCAGAAACAGGAGTCTACATTTAATGTAAGATTCAAAGCAACAAGACAACGTTATTATTATTGCAAATCAGAGGTTACATAAATAAAATGCAATGACATACCAAACACTGTGCGCCTTCTTTGGATGTGTTTTAAAAATAGTAAAATACAAACAAACTACATTATAATCTTCGGGACTAAACTGCTTTCATGCTATTCGACAGGTTTAATAGGTCTATTCAGAAACTGAACTGTTGTATAAATGCCATTGCAGACTGTACTATTAGCAGTTACTATGAAGAATATTCAGAAACAACAAGCATTTAAATACCTGCAACAACTATATAAAATATCCTGAAAGCTTACATTTTGATTTCGAACACATCAACCAAAACATCAACCCATCCATAACTGTACATGACATAGTTAACTATAGGAAGCACAGTATTCAAATCATCAAGCACATAAACATTATACATTGTCCTGGTCTCTACTGTAACACAGACAGGACTTGAAAACATGCTGCAGACACCTACGAATCGGGGCAGTTCCTCCTCCTATACCACAATCAGTAGATTCGCTCTGTAGACGCATCAGGAAGTAAAGGCTAGCATGAAAGCAGTGCACTACTAGAGGCATTTGGTAACAACTGTTACTTATTAATATAGTTTTGTAAGTATTTCTGTTCTCTCTACCTGTCTTTAAAGCTGTAATAAGCATTGTTAAACCCTGGGCTGGATTAAATAAAGCTCAGATATTTTGTAGCTCTGCATTCCTTAATGAAAACTAGCGGCTTTCCTCTCACTGTAAGGAAGATGTAGTCTGATGTAGATGTAGGCCTACAGATATTCTCTCTGGATGCACATGGCTTGTTAAACTTAACAAATAGCAACAATGATGCAAAACACATATTTTGGAACTCCCCCGTTCCCTTGCGATCAATTACAATACATTCAAATCAATGTAACGATCAACAACGGTCAATGGGAAAACTATTCAGTATTAGAGGCTAAAGATGAAAAGGGCAATTTTTCATGCCGTGGCAAGAAACACAGTTATACATCCATTAAAACAGATGTAAGCTTGTCTTGTTAATTTGACGACGTTCATCGTTTCTTGAGTTCTTACTGAAAACATCAAATATCACTTCTACTCAAAGCCATTAGTAAAATCATAAATTCCAAATACAGTACTAAGAGTCTACTAGTACTGGAAATGATTGTGCCTCACTTGCCTGGGCTGTGATTTAAATAAAAAAAAGAACATGACAGAGAAGACATCAGCACTAAAAATACAGAGTTAGAGTATGAGTTCTTTGATTTAATTAAATTAAAATAAGTGGCATCCGCAACGTGGATTGTTCCTTACTACTATACAGAAACACAGGAAGGTTATGGTTTGTTTATTAAGAAAGATATTGATATATGTTAACAGTTAAATATCCTTTATTCTCAACTGTTTTAAATGTGGTTCTGGAAGTTACAGAGATGTATTTTTAATGTTTTGCCGTCCGACATCATTAAGCACACTTATCGTAGCGAAATTAGCTGCTAGGTCAGGACCCATAAAGTAAAAGCTGTCTCTCACATGAGAGTGCTTGGTGCTGATACTGTCAATGATAGGTTGAAACAACGAATGCCCGCCCTCACATAACAATGCTTTGTGCTAATTGGTTGAAACACTAAATACCAGCAGCGACAAGGCAGTACTAATTGGTTGAAAGAATTGTTTGGTGATTTTCTTGGAGGCAGTGCAAATGTTCATTCATAAACTAAAGTTAATGAGAAAGTTGCCAGTATGTCCACACTGCCATCTCACCCCTTCCCTAGGCATGTGGGGGTGCACTGCCACCTCGCTCCTCCCTAGGCATGTGGGGGTGCGGCGATGAAAGAGAATGATTCACATGGTCTGTGGAGCACCCGTACACCTCTCGGTTATCAGAGCCAACACCCAGAAGCTGTAGCACTGGACCAGG
The DNA here is from genome assembly GCF_017654505.1 of Polyodon spathula. Classification (NCBI taxonomy): domain Eukaryota; kingdom Metazoa; phylum Chordata; class Actinopteri; order Acipenseriformes; family Polyodontidae; genus Polyodon; species Polyodon spathula. The sequence goes on from NC_054558.1 coordinate 9,639,964, forward strand.
CAGAATGTATAGCACTAGTAACTGAAGTAATTCAGAGCACCCACCTCTGCACCCCATTTATTAGACATCACAGCAGCCGTATGCACCTGCCCCCTGCCTCAGCAATGCTCTTAGCACCGACACTCACTTCAATACATTTGTAACGGCTCATTAGGACGTCAAGGGCTGCTGCTACTGTGTGTGCAAACGAGGCTTGTGGTTTAAATTATTTATTCACCCAGTGTCCTGAGGAAGTATTCGCAGAAATAAAAGTGTAGCTCTTTTCTATTAATATGCATCTTTGAGACTCACAAATTATCATCAAAACAGCTAATTAGCCTGCATGGACAGTGCTCTGTATCTGCGTTCGTGAAAATCCAGATTTAAACCAGTCAGACAGGCACTATAAGTTTCTTGATAATATTTCACCACCAGCTTCTGCAAGGTCACACATTTTGTATGTGAATCCAGCAGTTCAATATGCAGCGTATTGGGTATTATGTCTTATGCAGTGATTTTTGGATTTCTAACTTTCCGCTCGCTTGATGCGTCTTGCGTTAATGAGAGGCCTCCCCTGAAGGTAGGTATTCTAATTAAAGGTGTGAAGACGCTCAGTTAAATTGTTGTGAAATACATACACAGCTAAATAGCAGCTATTCTTATCTCTTTGAGTCATTACTCATCTCTCAGTTGCACTCGCGTACGTTTCTTCTAAATGATAATGGTGGTAGTGGAGTGGAGTGGAGTGGAGCAGGATTCTACTTTCGAGCGATTAGCTCAAGAGACCCATGTCCCATTCTTGATTATCAAGCAGTGTTCCAGTTAAATTGAAGTGTCCAGCGCAGGAAGTGTGGACAATGTGGGCGCTGACTATTTCCTAATGCAGCCTTTAGGACAACTAGATGTGCATAGACCCAGCTTAACCTAAAGGGAAAGCACCAGCCTGGAACATCAACAGAAATAAACACTTCAAGGAGGTGGGACTGTTTATTTTGTCCAGACTGCTCCCTGAGTGTGCTAACATCAGCACCTGGACACCCTCCTCTCCTCAGAGTTATTATTAAAAGAGAATCAGTTTTTCTTATAGAAAAGCTTGACATATCTGTTGTAGCTTACTGTAGTTTAACTCATAATTACATGACTGAGAATGCAGCAGGTAGCCTTTATCAGAGCTGCTGACCTTTCTAATGGGGAGTGGCATTCCCTGCCCTTACACAGAAAAATCTGCTGCCAAACACAGTGCTTTACTGCCCTCCCTATCTGCTTCTTTAATACAAATATCAAAGACTGTGCTAATGTGTTTTAGAATGGAAACTATATATATATATATATATATATATATATATATATATATATATATATATATATATATATATATATATTGGTTCCCAATTTCCCATATTTGCATATCCTATTATTCATTCCACAGCTGCTTACCCTTGAAAAGTCAGTGAAAGGCCAAGCTCAGACAAACAGACAAACAGAGGTAAAATTACCATGATATCTGAGCTCAGACAAACAGAGGTAAAGTTACTGTGATAGCTGGGCTCAGACAAACAGAGGTGAAGTTACTGTGATAGCCGGGCTCAGACAAACAGAGGTGAAGTTACTGTGATAGCCGGGCTCAGCTGTATCAGAGTGACTTTGGAAAGCAATCGTTTTTCTCTTCTCTTGGCAGGATTGAAATGGATTGATTTATCACATCACCTTCCTGCCTTGAAAGCAAACAGCAGCTTAATGCTTGCGTTTGTGACTAATCAATAACAATAGTTAGGGACCCATTCTTTATGGATTCATTATATAATCTTTATACAGCGCCTTTCATATTTCATACAAAATGCTTACAAGATATGAGACTAGGGCATGTGAACTATGCATCATCTGCAGAGTCACTTACAACAACATCTCACCCCAAAGACAGAGCACAAGGAGGTTCAGTGACTTGCTCAGGGTCACACAATGAGTCAGTGGCTGAGCTGGGATTTGAACTGGGGATCTGCTGGTTATAAGCCTGTTTCTTTAACCATTGAACCACACAACCTCCTATTTCACACTTCCCCAGTGTGTTATTTAATCTAACAAGTACCCTCAATGATTATGTATAATTTCTTTTTGACTGGTACTGAATGTAGCAGCTGCTATAATGTCACTGAAATGTTTGATGAGTTTTGACAGGACACATCCCTGTTGTGCGTCAGGACGATTTTGTCACCACTTTAGTTTTTAATCTTCTGCTTTATTTATTTGAATGTAACTGTTGGGTTAACATTCCTGTTGGTAACATGTGTTTTTTTTTGTTGGGATCAAACACCCCTGTAAAGAGATATCAGCTGTTAGGCGAGCCAGTCTGTATAAGCATTTGAGCTCCATTACATCCCTCTCAATCCAAGCCTCTCTCGATTCAGTGCAGGTACTGTTTGCAATCTGATATCGCCAAGGGGCCAGGCTTCCCAAAACAAAGGCTTTGTTCACTCTCATCTGCTGTGCACCATTTGGTTAAATATTTAAGCAGAGTGCTTGTTCAAAGTCCTGTCACAGAACAAATGGTTGATTGCCTGCCTGCATTTTATATTCCTAAAAACAGTTTGTATTATTTAATGGAGAACCATTTTAGCAGTACCGAAAAAGAAGAAAAGAGAGCAGTTAAATGATCCCTTGTAGAAAGAGAGTGATCACGACTTCTTCTCAGTGTCCATGTTGTTCACTTAGTACTGTGATGAATTGTGTGTTTAGTGCTACGGGAGATGCAGGTTTTATGGTCTGGTGTAATAAATGAACGGGTTTTGGCTGCATACTAACCCCAGTAAAGATGCTCCTCAGAATGCAGCTGCAAATCCCACCTGCACTCTAGCAGGCAGCACAGAGGTGACAAAGAGAGGTGAAAGAGTATAGGAAGGTATTAGCGTACAGGTTTCTGGAGACAGGGGCCCATTCAATTACTGTCAAAGTGACTTGGCCTTTTCCTAGCACCAGCATAACCAGCCTGAGCTGGTTCAGTATGACCAACTCTGAACTGCCTCGAGCCAGCGCTGGGAATGGCAGAATTCCTAACACAATATTGGTTTTCCTGTGTCTGAGCTTCCAAGAGAGCTCAGCTTCCTTGCAAAGGGCTGCAAATTATATTCCTGCAACTAAGCTCCATAAAACTCCTAGAGACAGCCGCCGGAGGTAGCAGCAGCATTCTTTGAGGAGCTGGATGTTCAGTTTGACAGGAGGCACAGTTAACTAGCTTGGCATTCTCTCCATCCATGCTGCAAGCAGACTTTGAGGAATCACATCAGCCTAGGAGAAGCTTTAAACTCTGATTTGCATTATAAGTGCCCCATTTGAAATACATATTGAAATGGTTGTGCCCAGTCCATTGAGCGATATTGAGCAGGCAGTCAATCTGTCTCGACCCAATGAACCCAAGTTGTTTTAGTTGCAGATGGAAGCTCAGATAGTTAGCACTAATAGACAGAGGCTGATCTGTTTCAGAGTAGACTAATGGAGCAGTCCGCCCTGGTATAAAAGCCTCTTAACCCTGCGCTCCCTTGCTCATCGTCTCTCTTCGTCCGAGTGTGTAATGAGCCAGAGACACTCTGGAGACACTATTACTGACAGCACAGGAGCATTCAGACAAGGCCAGGCAGTAATGCCTGCAGATTGTGTAGGATCTGTTCAAGGGCATCTGCTTTAAAGACACGCTCAGCAGCTTTCCAACACAACTGTTTGTTCACATATTACTGTTGCAAATTATTTTTCCTCGGGATTACTGTTAGCTCTTTTCTCATGACATAATATAACACAGCAACTTCATATCTCTAAAATGAAGAGAGAGAGAAGCAAGATTTTGCCCGTGTTTTAAAATGAAAGTTTTTTAATGAAAGTTTTGAGATAGTTTGCAATGTTCTTTTGTTATGTGACTGTAATTTCTCACAAAGCAGGGTAACAAAAGTCCAGTTCCATGCAATGCGTTGCAGTCATTGTTCTGTTGGTGCTTTTCAAGAAAACTCAGATTTTCGCATTTAAAGCCCATTATTGTGGTGCATTTAGAGTTCTTTAAGTGCTAGGCTTATTGTTGCCGGAATCAATCTATAAATCCGTTTCTAATGCATTAAAAGGAAGGCAATCGATTTATACTGCATTTGCTGTCTAAAACAGATTTGTGTTTGATTAAATCAGACTGTAATGGAGTGCTGTTTACCAGATTGCTAAATGAACAGCAAGGAAGAAAAAATACTCATGCTACAGAAACAGAAAGGGGCCTGTAAAAAATCTTTAACGACCCTTGTTTAAAATGAGTTTTCTTTTTCTTAGCACTGGGATGGACACATTTGCATATTAAGTCAGTAAACCACTTTCAACAGTGAGGTTAGAAGAAAAAATAATTCCCAACAGTGTGTTAATTAAAAGACTGTTTAACTCAGAGCATATTGCACTCAGGAACAATAAGAATACAAAGATCAGTAAGAGAAAACAATGTGAAAGTCACACATGTTAAAGGGGGATTGTCAATTTGTGCCACATCATGTTTGCAGTCACAGCCTAATCAAATACTAATAACCAAATGATCTCGTCTGAGAGGCTGCTGTTGCCAAACGACTGACAGGTGGCACACAATTGGATTACAGTGGTGTTTCCAGGAGGGTTGCCATCATTAATGAACATGGAGCTGGTTCCCAGTGCAGAAGGAGGATTAGCAGAGTGTCACGTCTGCTGCGTTTCGCAGATTCTCACGTACTCTTTTTATTCGGTCTTCTCACGTACTCTTTTTATTCGGTCTTATTTATTTTCTGTTCACTCTGCACACACTCTTAACTCAGGGGAGACGTTAGGAGGACAGAGATGTTATAAACTCCTAGTGGTTTATGTTCGAGCACTGGACGAGCTGCAAGTATGTCCATTTAACCTTTATTTAATCGGAAAGAAAGACACTCAAGACTCATTCATTTTAAGTTTTACGAATCAGAGCAATGCTCTTTCGGTTTATTAAAATGCTTTTAATATTGGAAGGGTAGGTTGATCAGACCACCAAATTCCAATACACGCGGTCTACAAGCACCCACTTCTATATTTCAGTTTCATTCAATATAACACTCTCCTAAAACCAAAACATAATTTCAAAACCTTATAGCAATACAACCAATATATGTAAGATATAACAATGTTAGTAATATGCCTACCTCCTATTATAAGGAAAAGTAGCTTGAACAAAGGAATCAGTCTGGTGGAGATCTGCAAGTGATGGACCACTTCACCCTGTCAAACAAAGGTCTTGATTGTGGTATCCCTTTGCGAAAGGTGTGAGTTTTTATAGGATTCGTCTCCATTGAAATACATGGAGAGACTTTATCAAGTCCAATTCTTATCTCTTTGGCACACAACAGCCTAAAAATTTAGAGCCTTGTGTCAGCAATTTTTCAAGATACGACACCTGGTCTACACATCCAATCATGATCTCACCAGCTCATTTCTCGACCCCTCCTCTATCTAAAAAACTAGGTGAAACAAAGAAAATAATATTATTTTGAATATATGAGTGTTGTTTGAAATATATACAACCTATTAGTTATGATTATATTGATTATATGTATTAATGTCTAATAATATATTGCCTCATGCCATTCTATTCTTCAAATTAGTTTTCCTTCTCTCTTTACAGGCGTGCGCTTAACAGATATTTTAGGGAACTTCCATCTTATGTTTTTCTAATATAGAGTTTCTCCATGGATAATCTATTTGTTTTTTATTTAAGTGTAAGATTGTAATGTCTCTGTCCTATGAGTTTCCTAACAGCACGAACTCAGCTGAACTGCGGATGACCCCCTATTTTTTCAGCTGCACACAAACCAGCTAAAACCGGCTCGCTAGCTGTGCACTTAGCTTTCCAATTTCCAGCGATAATCAAGGTTTTTTCCAACTTTTCTATGGTGAGAAGACACTCTAACCTTGACGCTGTTTGATAAGAGAACTCCGCTCTTCATGCCAACTATCCCTTCACTTTCTGGCACGACTTTAAGACAGGCTCACAGCAAGTTATACAGTTTTTAATTTCTTAAAACCCATCTTCTATTCTTTTTCTTAAAATTACTTTTTTATGTTTCAATATCATAGTAAGCACATCAGGTATTTCATTCCATTCATCTTCCCCATTCCCCAACTTCTCAATTTAGGAATAGAAGAGATGAACTAAGAGAAACCTCATAGTTGTTTAAATGTGAACTTTTCCTGATGAGAAACTGTTTTATGTATATTATTATAACAGGCTGTGTTAAGCATATGGTCTTACACGCACAAATAGTTTATAGTAAAAAGCAAGCATATTAAACCTTATTTCAACATTTAACAACATTTTCTTAGGCTAAAAAAGGTGCTGTAGAAACTTAGCATTCAATTCTGGGAATCAAGCCCATCTTGATAAGAAACCGCCTAAAAACTGGCCACTGCCCAAAAGATGGCTATGTATCAAATTATACCAGTTTCTTACTGCATTATTTTATACCAGTTTCTTACTGCATCATTTCATACCTAAAGAACGCATGATTTTCACAATTATTGATTAGAGCAGCATCAAACATTACATTTGATTACACACTTACATAATTTTCCTAACTAAAGATTATACAAACAATACAAAGGATTATAACACATATTATTGCATTAATACATTTCATTTTAAATGCTCCAATGCATGTCCGGGGTTTCAGCTCACTCCCAGCATGACTCCACTTCGGTCTCAGGTTCCTCTCAGGTTGGCTCAGCGAACACGACAATAGGCTCTTGAATCTATCGTCTCGCATCACAGGTGTGAGTCGCCATGGCCTTGACTTCGTACCTACAAGACACTTGTACACGCTTAGTAGGGACACTTACTCACATTCTAATTTTCCCAGATGAGCCCATTTTACTAAGTGACCTTTTCACAACTCATGCATTCAATCCTCTTAATATCTTTTTGGGTTTACATTTAAATGAGAGAAAGAAACGCCTACAGAATCATTGCATTCAAACAAGATTCTACAGCGTTTAGCCAAATGACTGCATGCCAGACAAAGTCTGGGCCCAGTCACTGATGACTTGCTTTGGCACATATTACGTGCACAATTCAAGAGGATTATGTTTTAATTTATGTGTCAGGGTTACATCTGCACTATGTACAATAGTTCTGGATCTGTACACATTGTTACTATACATTTATTTCTGCTCAAATAGAGACACTTTAGAAGGGATGCTATTCATCCAGAATACAGTAGGGGGCCAAAACTCACTGTTTTTCATATCAGCAGGCACCTAACTTGTAGTTTGTTTATCATCATCAGTTGGCAGACACAATACAACTGAATCTGAATCAGTCGATGAACCATGAGCCTTAGGTACTGAGATTCTCTATACAAAAGGATTCAATGTTTTACTGACCAGCCTAGCTGATTCAGCATTATTTGCGACGAGAGAGAGAGAACCAGACACCACCCTCATTCCCATCGTCGCTTCCCAGTATGCGTTCCATTCTGATATGAAATCACTGCTATCTCTCTACCCTGAGCAGTTCACTTTGCCTGCATTCATGCAGGGCTAAGTGCAGGGAACACACTGGGAAATGTCATTAGCGTTTTCAATTTTGTTTGGACAGATTAGGCATTCAGTGCTGCTTCCCAATCCTCATCCCAAGTTGTTCTCTGAATCCCTCAAGCGTACTTGCTGTCCGGATAAGGCACTGTCATTCCTCCCATGCTTTACTCTTGACTTTGGAAGGGTCTTCTGAGATAAACCCACACTTGTCCAGCTACCTCAAAAACCAACACACTGCATTCGCCAATTACCTTATAAAGCCTATAGAAACTATACTTCACCACCTCATGCATAATGCCTTGCAGTTTGCAGTTGGACATGCTTTTAACATGCTCTGATGACACTTCATACTGAAGACAGTTCACAAAGTATTTATTTAGGAGAGGAGATACTGAAAGAAACTAATAATAATCACGTGACGGGTGTTTCACCTAGAAGTGTTTGTTAATGTCTGTGTTGTGTGCGTGGTTACAAAAGGGTGATTCTAATTAATCAAAGCCTTTGCTGTGATAGAACTGCACAGTGTCAACTCCTTCCAATAAAGCCTTGGAGAATTACTGAATCTTTGAATGGTGTAGCATTGTAAGAGCTCTGGCAGATACTGGGAGAGTGGGAGCCTGCATTGAACAAACCCATTTAAAAACATTGCAAAGTGTAATGAGGCAGAGTGAAAGCATGGTAAAGTTATGGTAAATCACCAAATCATATATAAAAGAAACATGGCAAACCATGGGAAGATGCATAGTATATTATGGAAAGCATGGGAAAACTGCAAAATGACTGTGGTAAACTTTTATAAGGGAAGTTATACACCAATGTGTGCATACTGAAGTCTGACTGCTTTTTTGGAAACCCACCAGCTGTCCCCTTATTAATGTAGCATTGCTTGTTGCTGTAATTAGCTTATATATTCTATGCAGCAGACAAGCCTTTGAGAGTCAAGTCAGCTTGACAAAAAATAAGAAGCTGTTAATCTTTGGAAGAACAAATGGCCGCTCCTTCTTTCCATCTTACACACAAGACTGCAGACTCGAGATCAGTAAACAATGACCACTAGCACCCTGACCCAAAATCTCTTTAAAATTCAAAGACAGCACGGCTGCTGCACCGACAGTAATGTTACTCTGTTTCAGTTTATTCATGTACTCCCCGACAATCATCTCATTAGACATGTTGAAGTAAACAGTGAGTCACTCACACACTGTGCTCATTGTGCCATCTGGAGACTCACCCATGGAGATTGACTCTGGAGACTCACCCATGGAGGAGATTGACTCTGGAGACTCACCCATGGAGATTGACTCTGGAGACTCACCCATGGAGGTTGACTCTGGAGACTCACCCACAGAGATTGACTCTGGAGACTCACCCACAGAGATTGACTCTGGAGACTCACCTACAGAGGAGATTGACTCTGGAGACTCACCCACGGAGGTTGACTCTGAAGACTCACCCACGGAGATTGACTCTGGAGACTCACCCATGGAGATTGACTCTGGAGACTCACCCACGGAGGAGATTGACTCTGGAGGCTCACCCATGGAGGTTGACTCTGGAGACTCACCCATGGAGATTGACTCTGGAGACTCACCCATGGAGATTGACTCTGGAGACTCACCATGAGATTGACTCTGGAGACTCACCCACGGAGGAGATTGACTCTGGAGACTCACCCACGGAGGAGATTGACTCTGGAGACTCACCCACGGAGGTTGACTCTGGAGACTCACCCACGGAGGTTGACTCTGGAGACTCACCTATGGAGATTGACTCTGGAGACTCACTCATAGAGATTGACTCTGACTCACCCATGGAGGAGATTGACAGTGCCAGGCTTGATCAACATGCTGTACATGCACTGTTGCACCCGGCCATCTGCTCAGGAGAGCAGCAAGGTTATCAGGAGCAAGAGCTTCACTGATCTCCTGATTGGACCCATTCATCACACATGGGGCTGAACATTCCCAGAGGTTTTGTTTTTCACAAGCTGAAAGAAGAGATTTCTACGAGTACAAGCAAGTTCGGACACTGATAATGACTCCTCTATAAATAGGGTAGTACTAAGTGAATAGGTTCACAGTGTTGGTTTTCAGCACTGCATGGAAATTCTCAGACAGAATCGTCACAGGGTAATTCTCTTACAAGATACCAGTGCTCCGATATAGAGCATTCTAGTTCAACACTTTTTAAAAATACTTTTAAAACAATTCACTAAGACCATGAGAAAGCAGCCACATGCTCATGTAAGCATTAAACCATGATCTGGAAACCAGAGAAACCTGCACAGTTCTCATTGCAGAGTGTCTCTCTTGCTCTCTGCAATTTTAGTGTTATTGTACCTGCATGTAAATCATGCACAATAATGTGCAGCACAGTGGAGATGGACATCCTCCCAGCCAATCAGGGAATGCTCTTTCTGGCCTCACTAATTACACTGAAGATCACTTGCTCCTGAAAACTGTTGCCAGGCAACAGAAGCCTAATGCAAGATGAATGAGTGTGCCTGAAAGCAATTGGAGAAGATAAACCCAATTTATTATTCACCTGAAAGCCTCTTCAAATGTCTCCAGCTACAAGTGACAGGAGCAGAAGAAACTGGAAAGCCACATTGTTCCGAGTGGTGATGAGAATTTGAATGCATGTATTACAGCACGGCTTTCAGGCTTTACCACAACCACCTTCGTCTCTAGGCCACTCTGTAGCAGATTGCATTGCAATATTGCAATTGCCTGCAGCTGCAGTAGCAAACATTGTCCTTGTTAATCAGCTGGCTTACAAAGAGCTTCTGAACATTTACCGTACATTACATCATAGTTAAACACGCACACTGGAGGAAAGAAGAGAAAGTTGGGTTATTACTGCCACGACACGACTGCACCCTACTGCACACTAATACATATTCTAGGAGTCAGACTGTAGTCAGCTGCAATGCATTAGACAATAAGATATGAGCCACTTCATTATTAAAGCCAGACTTACTTTACTTCAATTAGGCTCTGCATGAAGTAAAAGGCCATTAACAATGCATGTAAAGACTTTGTGCCACTTAGACAGTAAACTACTCGGTGCATACATTACTGCGCTAGAAAAGGGGCGCTCTCTATCTTCTGAACTGACCCTTTTAACTCCATTTGTGTCTCTGCCAAATTTGAAACGGTGGGTTAGATTCATCCATAACTTGGCTGTACCTGGGGATTGTGAATGCTGACTAAGGAAACTAAATGATGTATTTGTGTGTGAAGAAGTGCACACAAGAAGGATTTAAACACAATTGAACAGGTATCCTTTATTGATTCCAATAATCATAGTCACACTTTTACAGCTTAATCATTATCATTAATGAGGCCCCTAGTTATTAGCAGAAATGAAGCAGTAATTAGTTACCTATCCCTAGGAGGGCACCGAACGCAGACGTGTGTTCTTGAATGCCCTCTCAAAGTACTGTCGTGAGTGTGAAGCTAAACCTTGCTTTTGCAGCTTAGTTTATCTTTGTATCAGTAATGTTCCAATGCAGGTCAAGTTGTCCCCTAACCCTTGCAGCTGTGTGGAGCAGTGTACTCAATAATACTGGCTTCAGTCCCTTCCTTGCCCATACATAGATTCTAACTACAAACATGTTGCTTTGTGTAAAAGCGGCGGGTCTGGTGATCGGGTGCCTGATCTACCCGGACGGCTGGGACTCTGACGAGGTGAGGCGCATGTGCGGGGACAAGACTGACAAGTACACCCTGGGAGCCTGCACTGTGCGCTGGGCTTACATCCTGACCATCATCGCCATCCTGGATGCACTCATCCTCTCCTTCCTGGCCTTTGTGCTGGGAAACCGGCAGGACAACCTCCTGCCAGAGGACTTCAAGGTGGAGAATAAAGGTAATCACAGCACGGGTTTCTCTAAAGAGGCAAGGTGGCATCATGACCACAGCATAAAACAGCCAGGGTCAGAATCCTTAACAGCAGTGCATCATACAACTCTGCAGTATTGTGATCACATCAGTATTTAACAAAGCAGCTACTAGACCGCTAACCAGTGTTACAGAACAGGAATTGAACATGGGCTGCAGTCCAACTTCAAGAGACCTTTTTGGATTAAAAATACATTTAAAAAACGAAGAAATCTACAAAATGTAAGCAGTCATGAGATCTCTAACCAGCCAGATCTTAAATTATAAACCTCTGCGTTCTGTATCTCAAAGGAAACATTCGAAACCCTTTGGGCACATCTGGGAATTACAGACTGCGAGCACTTATTTAATCATTGCTACTGGAGACAGATTCCCCTCTATTCACAGCGTTGCCCAGGTTCGTTTGTTCGCATGTAAAGCCGCACATTTCTAAATGGGAATTCAGAATGATGGAGGGTCATGTATATACTGAAAAGTTGTGTTTGATTTTTTTTTTTATAAGGATTAAAAATGAGTTTAAATGTTTTACTAGCTCTCAATATATAGACCACTGTCAAATATATGCATATCAAACATGCAAGCCAACTGCAGTGTTATACGGTAGGGTCTTTATTCCAAGTTTAACAACATGGGGACAAAAATACGAGAACATCTTTATTTAAAAACCAAGCTCCCCTCCCCTTGACTAGCTTCAGTTCTGCCTTTATTCCAGCATAAAGCTGGTTAGACTCCCATCTAGTGGAAAAGTGCATCACTACACTGAAACACTAGTGCAGTCAATGGCGTCACCTGACTCATTCTTCGGTATGTGGTGCACACATTACTCTCTGCAAGGTCAAGGAAGTTATTTTTATTTATTTATTTATTTAAAACGCATTTTAGGGTTTGTACTGTCCTAGTTGGTAAAGTATGGTAGTTTCTTAATTAAAAATCACATTTTTTAATTTTTTTTTTTTATTAATAACAACCAACCTGTCAGTTAAGCATACTGTAAGAATCTCTAATATTTGGGGATTTATTTTTCTATTGCAGAAGGCGATCATGCTTAGAATCCAGTTGCTATGGTAAGTACAGTAATATGTATTTTTTTTACAAAGACTAGTCAAAGTTTAAAATGTCTCTCTTCCTCAAACGAGGGCTTGCGACATCCAGATGTGTGTGGAAGTTGAAAGGCTGTCAAACAAAAGCTGCAATGAATAGTGTAGTGCAGGCATTGGCATAGGGCTATGCACTGAAAATACAATGTTACAAAGCTCTGCAATAAAAACACTGTTTAGAGAGGGCTGGGGAACTGCATTCCCACCTTCACCTGCTGATTTGATTTCAGGATTACCAGTGAATTGGGTCCGAATGTCTTCCAGCAGGCTGCTCTTCCACCACAGACCCGCTTCACTGGCCCAGGGGCCGAGCTGGTGATCCTTGCTTCATTATAAACCGGGAGGCGAGCCTGTCCCGTCCCAAACGGAATATTGTGAACGAGTCAGACAAGTTTGAGAAAAAAATGTAGGTCTGTCACCTGCTCATTTGAAATGACCTTAATATCAATTGCAGAAAGAATGTAAAAATATGTGTGTGTGTGTGTGTTTATTTGTTATGTACAAAGGGTGTTTCAAGCTCAACAGCACCACCTGGTGTTCTGTGGCAGGATTGAAATGGTGTTTGACTTGGTTACAGCACACCACATTGTATTTCATGGTAAGTAAAAGTGATTGCTCTTTATGAAGATTACAGGTGTGCATACTGGGTCTAAAATGTGGATAAACACTGAAGTAGAATTATATCGTTTACAACTTGAGAAATCAGTGTAACAGTTGTCAGGGGGTAAGTTATGTGCAAGTCATCTCATTCCAGTTTTGATCAAGTTCCTTGAATTGTAAATATTTAACTTACCTGCTAAATCAAAAGTATTATTAAAATGACAGGCTTACAGGCATAAACTGGTATACCCTTGTGAATATGCAGAAGGAACACAGCAGGCTTATTTTTTCCATTGCCCCGCCAGTTCTGGAGACGAGGTAGGGTTCAGGCTCAGGCCCGAGCTCAGTGTTAAAGCAGCAGTGATCAGCAGTATTTCAGGCAAGTGCAACAGGATCTGGATCAGCATCAGCTATGAAGGGCCCCTTTTAATTTACCATTGAAATACAACATTCCAGCATTCTATTCCAGCTCATTTCAATTGTTGTTTTGCTCAAGTTAAAACAGCTTGAATGTGACATTGATAACTTTACACTCCTGCTGCTGCTTTCAGATTGAGACAGGTAGATCCTGCTTTATTATAAAGATGAACATATTTGCCAGGGCCACTGCATGTTTGATGAATAATCATTAAGAGATTTATGGTGTATGCAGGTTATATATCTCTTCACAGCATCAGTCTGATCAGAACTGGAAAAAGGATCTGCCCCTGCAGCTGGGAGAGAGAAGCTTCCATATCAGGGCTTCTCAAACTCTGTCCTGGGGACCCCCTGTGGTTGTTGGTTTTTATTCCAACCAAGCTCTCAATTACTCAACTAGACCCTTAATTGAACTGATAATTTGCATAATTAGACCTTTTTACTTGTTTCCAGCTTGTAAACAGTTGCAGTTCAAGTTACTTATCAAATGTTATAGCTAACTTGATGTATGCAATTGTTCAAGAGCTGAAAAAAGAGTAAAAAGGTCTAATTAAGCAAATTATCAGTTTAATTAAGGGCATAATTAAGTAACTGAGAGCTCAGTTGGAACAAAAAACACCGCGACAGGGAGTCCCCCAGGACAGAGTTTGAGAAGCCCTGCCATACATTCACAGCCATGTTGTTTCGTTACTGTTAAGATTTAGATAAGATTTTACCAGAGCTAAGTCAAATTTGGTTTTCATGGACGCATTTACATTTGCAGTACGAGTGTTGAAAACGGGACCACATGTTGAAATTTGTGACAAACGTTGTTTCGCTACTATCCACACACACTACTGTCACAGTTGTCGTTTTCCACCAAATCAACAGTACGAAGGTCACTCTTTAAATCAGGACTGAAAGGATGTGTTGCAGTAAGAATACCTCTGTTAAGGGGAACAAGACTAAAAGGCTAAAATATGCACAACAACAAAGAAATTGGACTAGGGAACAATGGTCAAAGGTACTTTGGACTGTTGATGGATGGACAACGACACCTGTGCCTTCTGCCAGCTCTGTATTAGTTCAGTGTTTGTCTTCTTTCTATTCCTTAAGGCCATTATCTTCAAGTATTGCTCATCTTTGTTAGACAGCTTTTTGGGTCTTCCAGTCCTGGGTTTGTCAATTACAGATTATGTTTCTCTGTAGTTGTTGATTATGCTTCGGCTACCACACCTTGAAAATCGAGTGATGCAAGTTATTTCACTCAGTGCATTTCCTTCTTTATGCGAGTCAAGTTTGTTATCATAGTAGAAGGCTTTGAGTAAAGTGTTGATGCTCATAATGCAGAGTAGAAAAATGCAACATCCAAGACTTTTGCACAGCAGTGTGCTTATGTATGTATATATTATATACACACACACATATATATATATATATACACACACATATATATACACACACATATATATACACACACATATATATACACACACATATATATACACACACATACATATATATATATATACACACATATATATATATATATATATATATATATATATATATATATATATATATATATATATATATATATATATATATATATACACACATATATATGTAAATAAAGCACAATATGTATTTATGTCAAATAAGTTTTGCTTGTACTATTTGTGGAGGTTTTTCATTAAACTATGCCATGTTGTATACAGTTCAGAAATACACGGATGTTAAAAAGCATAATAAAAGCATGTTCCAATTTTATTGAAATTAAACTTGTAGAATTTTGACTGTTATTTTGCATCTTTTCCTGCATCATGCGTGACTTGTGTCTGATCACTCAAGTGAAGAATTTGGATCACTTCATATGGGGTGACCCAGGGGAAAAAAAAAAAAAAAGAAGGTTCATTATCACCAGCATCGCCATTGCCAGATCACTGTTCAAACTGCTAAAAACTCACTGACATGTACGGTAAGGGACTGAATGCCCTTCCTTGTTAATCCAGCATCCTTTACCAGTACTGTACACCAACACTAACACTGTGCTGCATGCTCACAGAACAAGCTTCCACGGCCCGTCTCCCAGGTCACACTGAACATTTGATCTTTTATAAACAAACAGAAAGGTGAGGCTCAGGAACTCCGAACATGGAATAAGCACTCCCAAATATCAGACTATTGGGCTCTTCATCTGGTCAACCGAAATGTGCGTTCTTAATGTCTTCACCAAGCAGGCTCCGTTTGTGTCTTGAGAACTGAAGCATGCCTAATTCTCGCAAGGTCATTGACACAAAGAACGGTAACCTTCAATGGCAGAGCATGCATTTCCGTAACAGAAAAACAAGCACACAATGCTCACTGCTAAACCAAGATAACCAAATCAAAATGAATTCTCTGCTCATTAACAATTAATGAATCTCTTACATCACCACATTATTACACTAAATTAGACAGGAATTACATTTTCCTGCTCCAGTGTAATCCCAGATTTTGTTCTTTATAAAGATTTAAAACTAACCCATTACATATTATAACAAAAAATAAATATTTAAAGATAGTTTAACATTCATGCAAACATGGTTTAGAAGGAGGACCACCGGAGATGAAAACGGTTCTGTGAAGAGGCCGAGGATAAAGGGCCGACAGTTGAAGAGTAAACAAAAGCCTGGACCATAACACAGCCAATTGTTTCAAAATTCTCTTTATTGGGAACTAAGGAAAAGTCAACTCATTTCAGTTAGTTTAGCAGTCATGGTCAAGAGCATGAAAAGAAAACTGCTGAAGACAACAGTGCTGAAAAGGGTCCTTTAAAAAAAACAACAAACAGAAAAGTGCTCTCTTACAGCTGGGCTATTGAGAGTTCAAGCAATAACTACAACAGCGTTCCAGTCTCTTCTCTTTCCTTCTTGTTTTAAAGCTACAAGAGAAGCATGGTCAGTATGAAAACAAATGTTAAAAAGCAGACTACACAGAGAAAAGCTTCCATGTTATTTAAAACTTCCTAAGCACTACTCCACTAATTTCTTAGCTAACACACACCAATATCTGGAATTCTTTACTGTACATAACCAATATACAGAACAAGGCCAACTCTTTGGTACGAGTATAAAGTCTTCATTCCCCCCTCAGCAACATCTTAACATCTGTTTCTACAGTGGTATGTAGAAGTTCTTAGTCAAAGTGTATACTCGCACGCAGGGAAGAAATATGTTTGCATGAAACAGTTAGAAACACTACTGCAGAATGTAACGTTCAACATACAGGCAAGAGATCTCTGCTAGAGATGTCACAATATGCATTACAGCAAAATCCAACTAAGAAAACACCCTTTCTTGCCATCCTGCTGATCCCACAACAGATACCCCCCCCCCATACAAAAGAACGAGGCACCTTGAACAGCAGCCATAAAAGGGCTCAGACCCCAGATTTTCAGAATAGAAAAAAAAAAAACTGCCATGCATTCCTCAGAGTTATAGGAGGAGCAGTGCAGATTTAGTAGTTCACTTTTTTTTCTCTCTCGTCTTAGTTTGGCTGTATTAACAAAAATGCTTTGAAAAGAACAAGCACTTTCATTTAAAAAAAAAAAAAACGCAGTACCCCTCACCCTAATCCTCAAATGATCCGTCACAAGTTAGTTAAAACGCATCTCACAGGACTTCAGTACAAAACAGGACTTGCACTCTCCAGTACTATCAAGTAAAAACCATACAAAAAGCAAAATCAGCAAGAATGGAGTATTCATCATATTGTGTCATCTCTAGCCCACCCTCCCCTCGCCCCAGACGCACACACAGAGCGGGGAGCTGCGGCAGGGCTGTGTCCGGAGCGGTGCTGCAGGTTGTTAGGAGTTGATCCAGGGGTGTCGGAGGCACTCTGCTGCCGTGGCCCTCTTCTCCGGGATCAGCTCCAGCATCGGCAGCAGGAAGTCCGCAAAGGTCTGCGCTTCGTCCCGCAACCACTCGTACTTCTCAACCAGGACCTCCAGCAGGCCCCAGGGCTTCAGCTTGGTGATGTGCCTCAGATCACCTGGACAGCAAGCCAAAACGTTAGGACCAGCAAGGAGTTCTCCGAGCTCCTCAGACACAAATTATACAGAAATAATAAGTGACAGAGCTGCCACTAATGATAAACTGTGCTGGATAGTTCTCATTCGATAATTCCCTACCTAAGTCAAGGTTAGGCCATCTAAGACCTACATCTCCCTGTACTAGGACCCCTTCACTAACTCACGTTTTTATAACGCTAGTGAGATGGAGAAATAAGGAGGGAGCGCTGTACTGAAATTACTCTATACTGTTATGCAGATAGTGTGGGAACTGAATAATACATCTGTATAAGCAACTTCTACATTTAATATAAAATATGTATTTAAAACTTGCAGTTTTTTTTTTTTTTTTTTTTTTTTTTTTTTGAAGGCAATGTAGATCTTTGTAGAAAAGCAACACTGTTTAGCTACCACTGCACCATACAAAGCAGCGAGAGCAATTCTACTGAATTCAGAACTTTCGCACAGCTGCAGACAAATCTAACTTCAGCATGACAGATTTGAAACCTTGCTTGTGTACTTGCTTACAACTGTACCTGTCTATCTCTTGCACTTCGCTCTTACACTGTCGAGGGAAGAACAACAGAAACTCCTGTCGGCTACAATCCTTTACCTTTCTTGGTGAAAAACTCCTTGGAGTACTTTCCTCCCGTTATGAGCTTGCGAGGTATTTTCCCCAGCAGTTCAATCATCAATGCAATGTGATCTGCGTGTTTAAAAGGTTTCCAAAAAGAGGATGGGAGGAGGAGGAGGGAAAAACATGCAACCATTTTATCAACAAATCCATGTGCAATAACCAGCAATGGGGCACAGACAAGCAGGTTGAAACAGAGCAGTGGTTGTGTAAAACTACAGAAGCTTGCTGGACATGCAAGTAACACGTCTACCGTGCTGGACATTTCTTTAGTTGCAGGTTGATTTTAGAATTGGAGTAATCGTGATTTATTGCTCATAATTTAAATGGAATTAAAAAAAAGAAGTCGGCTGGCAGAAGACCACGAGCCTGTTAACTAGTCCAAGAAAATCAACTTCAGATTTGAAATCAGTCAACAGCAAGCACTCAAAGTAGTTATGACACAAGACTCTTGTTTTGCACTGCTTGTGTTTGTGGTCCCACAGCTGCACAAAGGGAAGAGGGTTGTACCTCTGCGACTGAAGTATTCCTGTGAGTATTTCCCACAGAGAGCATAGTGGCGTGGGATTTTGCCAAGGAGCTCTACAATGAGAGCAAGGTGGTCTAAAGGAAAAGAGGGAGAAAGAGACATGGCCAGGGTATCAAGGTAAGAAAATGGGAGAATGCAAGATGACAATTTAAGTGAGGAGAAAATAAGAGAAAAAAGGGAGAAAAGAATAGTTTGACTAATGTGATATCCAAGCAAAAATACACAATTCTTAAACAAAATCAATTATTAATTTTTACATTTTGTGGGCATCAAAAGGCATAGTCCAGCATGCCAAATGCATGGGTAGCACATTGCTGTTCATGCAAGGACAAGAGAGACAGACGGTGCAGTTGGGGAGCTACAATGCATGGGTCCATGAAAAATGAAAAGCTGTCTCACTTGTTGTACAGACACCATCAAGTGTATACAGTCAGGCTTCTAAATAAAATCTACAGAAATGTGACATGAGATTACTTTATCAAGATCAACACGATGCCATTGGCAGACGCACCTGAATTATAGACCTCCAGTAAACACTGGGGTGGTGAGTGCGAGCGATGAGCCACGGATACAGATAATAATTGGGCACACTAAACTGGGGAGAAAACCAGGGTAAAAAACTGGAGACGACTAAATTAAAAATAAATTTAAAAAAATGGTGCAACTAGTGAAAATGGACGGGCTGGTAAAGGTCAAAATACCTTAGATGGTCATTGGGCTGCCCATCCAGAATTCAAATTTATAATTTATTTTAAAAGAGAAGAGGAATCCTTTGCTGGTGAAATTGAGCTCCTCACTGAAGTGGGGCTTGGCAGTGGGAGGCTTGGCAGTCAAACAGCTATGGTGAGATCTGCAGCTTCATGAGAAGAACGAGGGAGGAGTCTGCCCCACTCCCTCTCACTGCACCATTCCTGAAAGCACTGACTGCTACCTCAACACAGCTAGCTTATTGACCTGACCTTGACCCTTCTGGAGGCCACACACTGACGCAGCACCACACCTTGACCCTAGCAAAGGAGGAAGGGTAAAAAGGAGAATTTGCAATGGCTTTTAGTACTTCTTCACTCCCCCACCCATCACCGTGGAGCAGAAGTTCATAGAGCTTTGGGTCCCTGACTTGTGTCAAGCGCACACTTTTCAGATTGTTGCTGTACAATCCAATGGGGATGAGAATTTTAAACATCTAAAAATGTACAAATTCTAAAGAAGTAGTTAAATGCTGAATAATATGCTACATGTATAACCGGTCACTTGACAAAAACTTCACCAAAATGCATATTTTTTTTTATATATTAATTTTATTAAATTTATTATCACATACAGTCAGTCTGTCACATATCCTACTGCTGTGGTGCCAGAGCAAGGGCTATTATAAAAAGGAAGGGGTTTGGCAATTGCCTCCAAGCAGCTTTTCTAATTGGTGCAACAGAAAGACTGACATTGGAGTGGGTTTCATTCTCGGTTGATCTGATGCTTCATTGGTGCACTCTGTGTTCATGCTGCAGTAGGCGTGGTATGGTATCCAGTCCACGGGGTAAGAGTAAATGACAAGCGTTTTTTCTGACGTTTGTTTAGAGATGCCAGTTTATTAAATAACAAAGAAGCGAAGCCACGTTTGGAAGTATTTGAAGGAACCAGCACTGTGGTATGTACATAATTACGCCAAACAAAATTGCTGTACCACTAAAATGTAAGTTCAATGCTTCACCATTTGAAATGAAAACATTCAGAAATTACTGTGGTTGGAGCAAACATCCATAATAAACAAATACTCTAGATGGCATCTGACATTTATTAAGCACTTACATCCATGTGAATACGTATAGCATAATTTTAAAAAGGAGGGTTTTTTTTTTTCAATATTAATTTCAGGAGAACGCATAAGTGTAAATAAATTACGAAGGCTTTAATTAACCAGTACACTTTTTTGTAAATAAAAAAAAAGGTTTAATTTTGTTTAGTTTATTCACATTGTGCCCACACAATTTATTACTATGCAGGACAGCCGCTATAAGATAGTTATCTTTATTAAAAATGTGCATGGATTAATGTATCAGTTATTCAACTCGTGACAGCCCTAATTTCATTTTATACTTGGGTGTGTACTAATTTTTAATTTTTTTTTTTTTAACTTTGTAGTTAAGTCTTTGCGATGTTAAAATGTTATTTGCTTATATTTTGGGGTTTCTTTGCTTGGAAAACAGTAACCGGGGGTGTCAGTATACATCAGAATGTAATATCAAAGCGAGTGCACGCAGACATGGATGAAAAGCACACACCTGCATAGCATTTAAACCTTCATAAAAATTTGCCAAAAGCACATCCCTACAGTCTAAGGCAGGCGAGTTCAAGTGTTTGTGTTGGAGGCAGTCAATTCCTCTGCAACGGCGTGCCACGCTCTGCTGGACAGAGAAACAGGAGGAGTAGAGAGGCAGCAGACTCAAGAGAACGGGCTACATCCAAAACACATACTCTGAAGTTTAAGGATTTGTGTCTTTTGGAAACAACTTTCACAGTGGCTGAATGGAGGAGGGAAACCGGTACTAAAGATAATGAAAGCAAGCACTCCTTCAAATCCAAGTACAAAAATAAGTGAGATAGTTAGATTTCTCATCTAAAATAAAGAAATTATCAAAGTGCAATGGAGGCATGTGTTTTGGTGGGGTGAAGCATTTAGTAGGAAACACAGGATTACAGGGGCAGTGAAGAGTTTTGCCAAACTGTTCTTTTTACCAAGGGGGACAAGTGAATCTGTTTGGTGGTACAGTACACAAGTAGTGAGATGGGGGAAATACACACAGGAATGGTAGTGCAGGCATGTAAAACATCAGGTGATAGGACTCAGACATTGTAATGAAGAACAGTGCAGAAATACAAGCATTGGTGTTGCAATGAAATATTTAAAGCCAACACAGCGGTAATGAACTTGGGTCACCTAATCCCATCTGTTAATATTTAAACAGATATTTAAATTGCATTTCAAGGTGAAGTCATTGATAGCTTTTTTTTTTTTTTTTTTTAGTAATAAAACCTACAAGCTTTGCGCAACACTGATTTGCAAATCATTATTACTTATCCAACCAGAGATGGGAATAAGACTCCTATTGCACAGCAGTTTCACCCATTCCAGGTTCTACTACTAGTTAGATTACTAGTTATTAGACACTGTGTGCAAGTAACAAGTTGAGGTGTGTTGTATATATTAATAAGCTACTAACAACCAAACGAGCAAGATGGGCCGAATGGCCTCCTCTCGTTTGTAAACTTTCTTATGTTCTTATAAACGCATCGTAAAACCAGGAATGGATCAAACTGCTATGCAATGGGAGTTTTATTTCCACCCGTTTAAAACCAATAATATTTTCACTGAACGGTATGCAATATAACCAACCAAGTTCACAACCAGTTCAGTTAAATGAAAGGACTAAAACACAACTGTCACACAGTCACTCCCAAACTGATCAGTTCATTCATTGAATCATACCTCAGCAATACATCATGTGGACCTGTTGTGTCAGCTTAAGTTGAAAATGGTATCATTTAAACAGAAAAGCGCTTATCAAATTATTACAATTATTGCCAATAATTGTGTATGTTTATTGCATTTGTCCAGACAGGCTCTATACTTAACCAGAGCGGGGAGGTTTTCAGCAGTGTGAGCTCATTAAGTGTACTCTGAGAGTCCCCTCACATCAGTACTGATGGAGCACAAAATACATTTCAGAACTTTGTTTTGCAGACAACGCACTTACCTCTATAAATGCCAATATGTCGTTTTTTAAATCCAAGATTTGACCAATGCAATTTTGCAATGTGCCATCACCCTAAGGTAATGCAACATTTTTTAAATAGCGTGAATGTAAATGATCTGTAGGCCAGCACTAAAATCAAGAGAACATTATTTCCTGTTTTTGAACAGCTAAAATACAAAAGCCTACACGCATTCTTCGACATCTACTGTGAAGCTGTTTTAAAATAGCCAATTCAGCACAGCAACAGGGAATTTGAGGAAATCTCTGTGTACACAGCATATTCTTATGCACAGTGCCACTTCTGTTCTTGACGCTGGTAAACAAATTTCACAAGATTGTTGTCTTAATATATCATGTTAAAAATATCCTTGCAAAAAAATTCCATAACATTCTTCCTGACCTAAACCTAAAACAGCTAGCTTGAAGTACTATTGATTGTTCCAAGGGCGAGAAAAATGTGTATCCCTCCCTACAGTTAAAAACTACCTTTGGGTGAAGTGTAAAGAAACTGGACTGCCAAGGTGAGGTTTCTGATAAAGCAGAAAGGGAAATCCATGGAGGAATGCAGTAACAGACATCGTGTGAAGTGCAGCCTGACTGAGCCACACTCCTGCTTTAAGAAAGGAGGACTACAGCAAAGCCTGGTAGCAGCTTATTCCGAGTCATGTCCGTCAAACAAACCAACCAACCAATAGGGCAAGCAGAGAAAGAACTGAGGAAAAGAAAATACCTTCGTCTCGCGAGTAATCTTCACCAGAGTGGGGCTCGAACAAGTAATCTCCTGTCACCAGCTCAAATGCCTGCAAAGGAAAACCATTTTTTTTTTTTTTTTTTTTTTTTTTTTTAAAACATCCAAAACAACCTCTAAAATCACGGTGGTGGAGTAGCAAGAGACCCGATAAGTCTAAACTGTTTATTATGGCTGTAATTCTACACTTAACAGATTCAACGTTTAAATAGCTGTTAACGGTTCAGTAATTAAAAAAAAAAAAAAGTACACTGGAGTATGTCGTACTGTATTCATTTCATGTACAGTATCAAAGTACAGTGGTGTACAATGTATAATTTGCAGTGAGGGTGTGAAATTACTTATTGCAACTACTATCACCCCATATACTCAAAACAGACATACACACTTATTAGCTTCTGTACCGTTATCTGTTCCTCTGTGATTTTGAACTTTTTAATTTCCAACATTTTTTGTTTTTAAAATCAGAAAATTGTGAATGCCACAGAGCAGCCCTGTATTGAACACAGAATTGAACAGACATCGACACGCGGCTATTTTTAACATGTCTCAGTACGGACGATTTAGCTGGAGCGTGTCCTGCAGCAATACACTTGCAAACCCAATCAAAATGTAAAGTCTTAGGTGGATATTCTCTATGGGTTACTCAGTCCCCTGTGGGCAGAAGCATTAATTATTATGGACTAGTCCCCAACGAGGTACACAATTTTTTACCCCGGTTTTCTCCCCAATTTAATGTGCCCAATTATTATCTGTATCCTCGGCTCACCGCTCCCAACACCCCCACTGACTCAGGGAACGGAGGCTGGAGCACGCGTCCTCTGAAATGTGCTCCTGCCAATCTGTCATTTTTCACACTGCGGCTCTACAGCGAGGCCACCAGACAACACAGATCTGGAGGCTCCTCTGCAGAACCACAGGCGCCCTATCGGCTACAGGTGGCACACAATGTATTTTATTAAAGATCCCACACATATTAAATTCCAGCACAGGCCAATAACAACATGCAAGCCAGACTAAAACAGACACCACAACGTTTTAACCTCCCACAGCCCCCCCCTGAAAAAGATGTAGCAACATTTCCCTGGATCCATACTGCTTTAGATAAACACATGGATAAGCTTTGATTTCTTACCATGCAGGCGGTACTCCAGATATCAGCAGGAGTGCCGTAGCTCGCGCCGATTAACACCTCCAACGATCGGTACTGTCTCGTCTGGATGTCTTCTGTAAAGTGTTTGTGCTACAAAGTGACAAAACTCATCATCATCATCATCATCTCAGCAACGCTAATGCAGGCTCTCAAACAAAGTGACAAGAATCATCATCATCATCATCATCTCAGCAACGCTAAAGCAGGCTCTCAAACAAAGTGACAAGAATCATCATCATCTCAGCAACGCTAACGCAGGCTCCCAAACAAAGTGACAAGAATCATCATCATCATCATCATCATCTCAGCAATGCTAATGCAGGGTCTCACACAAAGTGACAAGAATCATCATCATCATCATCATCATCATCTCAGCAACGCTAACGCAGGCTCTCAAACAAAGTGACAAGAATCATCATCATCTCAGAAACGCCAACGCAGGCTCCCAAACAAAGTGACAAGAATCATCATCATCATCATCATCTCAGCAACGCTAAAGCAGGCTCTCAAACAAAGTGACAAGAATCATCATCATCTCAGCAACACTAACGTAGGTTCTCAAATTGCGTTGATTACCCCAATCAGGAGTACTTCAACAGCATAACCCTAAAAACACTCCAGTCACATTGTGATGTTTGACAACTGAAATGCACTTACAACCCAGCAAGCGTTCCCCAGGTCAGCAATCTTTACTTGTATCTTGTCTGCGTTCAGGGGCTCCAGTGGATTCACAAGAAAGCTGCCTGCATCAAGTTTTGCTGTGAGAAAAAATATAAATAAAAAATTCAACCCAACTTTCAGAAAAATGGGATGCATTTCAATATTCAAAAAGTGATGATAATAATAATAATAATAATAACAATAATAGCAACTAGATTACATACTTTAAGTTCTACACATTTATCAAGGACTGGCTAGAGTGAAAAAAAAAATAAAATAAGGGGGAGTAGCAGTATGAACTGACTGTTCTTTATATTATCTGCTTCTCCGGTCTCTTTTTCCACGTTGCTCTGCATATGGTTCATCTCTTCATTGTCATTGACCTCTTGCCCTTCAATCTGCAAATCACATGAAACTGACTCCAGCCTGCCATTATTTAAAGGTCCATATAAATCTGTAACATTGCCATCCCGGACGGGCTCTTGTGCGTTCTGCAGCATGCCATTACATTTGAGGTGCAGCTCGTTCCCCCCCTGGCAGCGGTCTCTGGGAATACAGTCATTAGCGTTGTGTTG
This sequence comes from Polyodon spathula, assembly GCF_017654505.1. Lineage (NCBI taxonomy): Eukaryota > Metazoa > Chordata > Actinopteri > Acipenseriformes > Polyodontidae > Polyodon > Polyodon spathula. Next base: position 9,665,591 of record NC_054558.1, read on the forward strand.
GTCTTCCTTCTCCTCCTCCTTTTCCTTCTTCATCATGATCTCCTCGTTGCTACATTCAGATAGCTCATCCATAGCGACATGTCCATTACAGTTCACCTCCCCTGGAGACTTCTTGCAGTCATCATCTGGTGTGCGTGTGTGTTCCCTCATTTCATTTTGTTCATTGTCATCTTTATAGCAGGAAAAAAAAAAAACACATTTTGGGAGGTTTATTTATTTAAAACTGTTTTTCCACCGCATGTTTCTCGTTTATGTCTTGGAAACTACTGAGAGCAACTTGCTTACACATTGGTTTAAAAAATAATAAATGACCTGTTGGCTAATGAGAGCATGTGTGTGTGGGTGTGAAGAGAATATTTTAATTCAAGTTTGACATTAATATAACATTTTATTTTATGTTGCGCCTTTCATAGTGGACCGCCATCATAAAGCGCTTGATTTAACATCTCATTCGCAGGATGGAGCACAAGGAGGTTAAGTGACTTGCTCAGGGTCATATAGCAAGTCAGTCAGTGGCAGAGGTGAGATCTGAACTGGTGACCTTCTGGGTACAAGCCCCGGAATTTAACCACTGGAGCACACTGTCTCCATATTATAATTTTGTTAAAACATCCATTCCCCTCCACTTGGTTTCTTTAAGCATCACTACAGAGAGGATGAGCGCTCATCATACCCACATGAAAGTGTGCAGTACAGTCCCTCCCGCTCTCACCTGCGATTAACTCGTCGGCCATGTCCTGCAGCGATGCCTCCTTGAGCTGGACGCAGGGCTGATTGTCCTCCTCGCCCTCCTGCTCGTTGTCCTGCCCCCCCTCCTCCTCTTCCTCCTCTTTCCCTCGTTCCAGCTCCTCGATCTCCAGGATCCTCTTCTCCAGAAGCTCCGCCTGACGCTTCTGTTTCTTCTTCAGCTTCTTCTTCTTGTTCTTGGACATCTTCACAATCTAGCAAAACAACATCAGAGTGGGAGCAGTTCAAACTCGCTGCACAGACCCACTTCCCTGCTTTTTACAGAAGGTCAAACTGAGAACCTCGTAGTGAACTGCTTAGAGATAGTAAATAAGAGTACTAAGAAAATTACATCTTTGTTCAGATACCGAATCCCAGGTCACCCATACATCACAGTTAAGAATATGAAAGGTATTCAGGAATAACCCTTACTGAGAGAAAGAAGGGAATACTTACTTGCTTCGGCTGCGGGGCAGTGCTCACTGCAAAACAAGAAACGAAAAGTGAACGTTCTCTGCAGGAAACGAGGAATCCGGGTTTACACATTGCAGTTTGGTATTTCACTGATTCCGTGCAGACTAAAATGATCTTTCTGTTTTCAAAGTTATCTTGCTGGCATGCATTGTCTGAGTCATCGAAATGCTTTAAAATCCATTCTTACCTGTTTATTTTTACATGTAAAATCTATAGATAAACTGGTAGATGTAGGTTGCATGGTGTGATTGCAGCCAGAGCACTGGAGTGAGTTTGAACTAAAGTGCTATAATAGATTGGGCTCCAGAAAGCAGCAGCAGCCACTTCACTAAAAGCACTGTGTTTGAAATATCAGCGTACTCCCAACCAGAAGGAAGGGGGGGGATAGGGATGGGACAACAAGCATCTAGAACAATGTTTTATATTATATATAGAGAGATAGAGATATATAATTTGTATTGTATTGCAGCAACATTGCTGACAAGTGTTGGTGAGATGTGATCTGATCTCATTAACAAGCCAGCATTTATTTTTCTGGTCACACGTGCAGATTTTGAATCCCGATTAGCAGGTGTAGCAGACTGCATTCATGTGCAAGGTACAGCAAGTACAGCTACCACACATATAGCTGTTGTGGTTTACCTGCAGTGAAACCAATATAGCAATCTTCCCAACAATGTAATTCACACGCCCTTGCAGTACCCAGGCAGGGTTCCTTCTCCCACACTGTCCCAAATATTTTCCCATGTGTTCAACTGCCTACTCAATTTCAATCAACTCCAGTTGTCTCTGTTTGTAATTAGCATGCTTTCCTCAGTCTCATTAAATGCTGCCAGCAAGATTCACAGGTTTGTGGCGCATCTAAAATTCTTCCATACTGTTACACTAATCGGTGCAACCTGGCTTCCTCTCAGATTCTTCCCAGCATCACACAGGTAAGTCGCACAGGACAGATCAGCAGATGGGAGGCAATTCATTGCAGCCTCCTTGCTTGTGGCAGACTTTAGGAGGTGGCGTATATTACTTGTAAAACAAGCAAACATTTTTAAATTGAATGAAATATGCAATGAAGATGACATTACCTGCAGACCCGGATGGAGGGGGTGCCCCTGCTTTCTGCCACTCTGTCGCCTCGGCAGCTAGACGCCGGACATAAGGCTCATTGACACACAGAAGGATATTCTCTGGCTTTATATCAGTGTGGATGATCTTGCACTTGGAATGTAAGTAATCCAGGCCTTGAAGAACCTTAAATTAAAATAATATATTATTAGGGGTGGGCACCAATATGGGAAACACTAGGCAAACACTGCATATGGCGTAGTCCCATAAAAGACAGTAGCAAGTAATCTGATGAACCAAACACTTTATTAAATGAAAGCAAGTAAATTGAAGGCGTGTAAGGCAGCCATTTTATCCAACACCAACTCTGACGCAATCCTGCGTTCCTATATGTAAAATATCCTATAGATGGTGCTATACTCATTTTTAGGTACAAGGTTAAGACCAGGGATCCTAGTTTTCCGCAATAAAAATAACGAAATTCTTCCACGTTATTTCGCAATTAAAATAAAAAGCTGAAATGGAGTCCTGTCCATCCCTCGTCCCTCTACAAGCAGCACTCGGATACACGACACTCAGATACACGCCAGTCGTGTTTTACCCTCCTTGTATCAAGAGTAAAACAATCCCCATTATACATACGTAACAAATTAATGCACTTGCCCGTCACACGGGGTTTCAGACTTCGTCTCCTTTTTTTATGATACAAAGCCCATCTCTTCAATGTTACAACTGACTTGTTTAACAGCATCAGCCCGCAGTTTTTTGTTTTTGTTTCTGGGATGGCAAATCAGCGTGTCTATTGTGCACTGCAGTTACACAGCACTTCCTCCAAAAAACTAAGCGAACGAGACAAGGCACGGTAATGTAAAAGTTAATCATTAAACAGTTTCAGATACTGTAATGCATTTCTTTTTTAAACTGTGATCTTTAGTTTCACTCGCAAGTGAACTGTGACATTATGGCTTTATCAAGCACTATATTCTGTAATTTTGAATACTGACTGGATACGGTTTTAGTTCTGTAATTTTTTTAGTCTTTTGCTAAATTGCATTGTGTTTACGTTTTATACAGTTCTGTGCATGGGTGACATTTTGATTTCATTTTGCTGTTGGGTCTTTAACAGGAAATTTTACATGCTGCTACAATAAGTACCCGATTTATATGTACTGTATTACAGTCCACGTGTTCAGTCGTCTCTTTTGGCAAGTGATATTTTCAGAAGTGTATCGTTCTGAATTAAAATTCTACTTCTGTTAAAAAAAAATAGTACTGTACCAACAAAACCAACTACAGTACATCTAAATGGAAGCCTACTTATTTTAAAAAACAGTCCTTTCAGCTTTGTATGACACTATCTTTGTGTTCCCTGAAAAAACAGGACACGTTTGTTTTTTACTGCTGTTATTCCCAACTCGTGTGCTATCAAACTTCAATGAAAGAATCAACGTCTCCCTGTACAGTTCCTCAAAACGCAAGTCATATTTTTTCTTTGTAACAAATGTGTGTGCGCACGCAGGGCAGGGGGTTGTGTGTGTGGTAGGAGGCAGGTTACAACGCGCTAACCTAAATCAGATGAAATAATCAGGTGGTGTAGCGTCATCTGAAACACACTCTAAAGGAACAGACTCACCTGTTTAATGATGCTCTTTACACAGGGAATGGGGAGACCCTGGTAGTTGGATTTGATGATCCACTTGAGAAGATGATGTCCCAGAACCTCGAACACCATGCAGACGTCTAGGAATCAGGTCAAGGACGACGACGAGAACAGGATTTGCAGATCACAAATCCAACAGCCACTCACACTTCCAGTCATACAGCCAGACACACTTTTTGAGAAGGTCATTATAAATTTTAGCTCTGCAAATTCCTACAAGTATGATAATTATTGCAAATGTACTGCCGCCTTCCCTCCTGCGAGAAGAGATTGGATAAGCCCAGACGGGTACAAATATTTCAGAGCAGGGAGGCGTTGTCATACAATGCCATAGAACAGAAAGCAAAAAAAAAACAAAATAAAATTGTTTACCTTAACACAAACTAGTGCTATAGGTATTTTGTAACTAACACAATTCATTTGTATTATCTTATAGCAGAACTTATCAGAAAAAAACATTATTTACTTCTGAAAATTAACAGAACAACCTAAATTGTACATGTTAAAACCAATTCATTTGATTGTTCAACTGCTTTCATTTAAAGCCAACTGAATTGACTAACAGTGACTTCAATTTAAGTAACGCGTTGTCACTGTGAGAAGCAAATTAACAGAATACTACCAATTGCAATTTTGATCAATGTGCTGGAATTTATTTCGAAAAGCAGGAATGGTCCCGACCCTGCTGCCAACCTCACACAATAAAAACCCGTCAAGGATACGGGTTCCATTGACTCCGGAAATTTTAAAGTCGTCCAAAAGCTGAACCACCATCTCTCTGTTGGGATCATTAGGGTCTGTGTTTCGAACCTGCCAAGAAAAGAAAAAAAAAATACAATAAAAATAATTGAAATGTTAGATAACTTCTTGTTTTCACAGGGAACGCAATTCAAAAAGATAACTAAAAACAGCTATTAACAGTTTGGAATACCACAGCAAAACAAATCCCGATTTAAATCTTAAAAATCAGAAACAACTGTGCCTGAAAAACCTCTCATACAAAGAAATAACATGTTTGTTATGCATTCATCACAGTGGCTTCAAAAGGGACCAGTGTGTGAATGAAGTTATGGATGACCTACTTTTAGTGCTGCAAAAGAAATACAGTGATAGATTTACTGAAATTAGGTTTTGCTACAACTGCCAAAGAAATAAACTACCATTCAAAAGTTTGCATTTGTGATTTGGTACCTCTAAACAGCTGAAGACACAGCTGCATGACAGTTCCAATTCAATACAAGCCATTATGTCCACTTCATGCCATTACTCACCGAACTGAGCAACTTGATCTCATCCAGGGCGGTCTCTGTGTAGTGCTCTGCACTCTTCACAACCTTCATAGCGACAAACCTCTTCCCCCTGTGTCAGAAACACAAAGCAACCTGTGAGCTCTCCTCCTTCCCAGCCAACACTGCCCTACGTGAAGGGACTCCAATCCATCCTTCTGACAGCAATCCGTTCTAGCGTGTATATTCATCGGGGCAGCAGCTGTCCTCCTGTCACTGGATTTCAATGAACGTTGTGATTATAGTGGGGCCTCCATATTCATTTAAACTGATGCAAGGAATTAGATGAGACTGAAGTCAACGCCTTTCAAAATATGTGCTACGGAGCTTTGAAATCCGATTTAAGCAAGTTACAAATATGAAATATAAATAGAATAGCCGAGATGACACTGAAGAGACAGTAAAGCAATGCATTAAAAGTGAATTCACCATAGGTTACAGTACATAGAGGACACTATATTGTGCACTGTATAAATACAAACAAGCATTTGACTGTACTGGTGGGTCAGAAACTTTGCCCAGGTTTGCACTTACTGAATGTCCCAGGCTAACCACACCGTAGAAAAATGGCCCCATCCCAGCTTCCGGATAACATGGTAGCGTCCGTTAAACAGGTCTCCGATTTTAACATGATGATATCCGCCTGAAATTGAAACAGTGTGCGTGTTAAACAAACAAGCCATGATAAAACACATGTAAATGACACAAACCGATGAATTCAATATTAGGGGTGTAAAGTGGATAAAAAAAAAGAGCCTACCAAATAAATAAACAACAAGTGAATGCATCAGTTTAGTATTCCTCTAAAGCAGGGCTGCCCAAAGTTTACAGAGTAGAGGGACGCATAGCAAGGCTACTATGGGACAGTGGGACGCAATGTGACCAAATTGCATGGATTGCAAATTTCAAGCACATTTTTCAAGTGCATTTGTTTGTGTTGCTAGCCATTTCAATATTTCAGCTTAATAAATTACAAACAAATACATTTAAACCATTTCTCAGCATTTACTCCTATCATAACTTGTAAAAACTTTAACCCGTGGCATTAGCATGTATTCCTGTTGGCAGTGACAATAGCACTCAATTCAATCAATCAGTTAACAAGTGTGACGCATATCTGATCATTTCATTGTAGCCCATTCCAACCCTTGTTCATTTTTTCAGGGGAAACAAAAAAGATAATGTTAAAAATACAATTCTGAAAGAAGTGTATTTATATGTACAGTAATTGGTTTTATTGGTACAGTACTATATTTTCTATATTACAAGTGGACTGTAATACGAGGGGGCAGCTAATTTGCAAGACAGAATGTGGTAATGGACCTGATTGTGGACTGGAGAAAGGGAAGAGAGAACTCTGTAAATAATGTGTGTTTGTAAATTGTGTTCCTCTTGTTCAGATCTGTTAGCGTTCTCTGTGCATTTTGGTGCTTGTGTAACTTAGAGCTGAGCCTGGCATGGGAGAGGACGTGTTGGACTAATGCGTAACGAAGGGGAAGGGACTTGGGCGGGGAGGGGGAGCAGGACCTGTCGGCAGGAGAATTGAGAGTTGAGAGAAGCAGGGTTGCCAGATTGGGCGGGTTCATGCCCAATTGGGCTTTATTTTTTTTGATTGTGCCTAATTTTTGGGCTAGTTTTGGGCATCTGTGTGGGCATTACATTGATATATTTTGCATAGTTTTAAAAAGTGTTAACAATATTTTAAAGCAAAACACTAAGCTATATGATACACAGACCTTAGTGTTTACATCAATGTTGCCAAACACTGTTGCTAAAAACTAACAATAATATTTGGGGCTATGACGTACATTGCATTGTGGGCAACATATATTTCAGGCTCGCCTTGTAACAGAAGATATATACCGATACAAAATATATAGTGAAGTGTGGAAGTCTGATTGTTAATTAATCATAGATGGTGTTCTCTCGGAAGTACTTTCTTAAAGATGAGTTGAAATAGAATGGAAATAAAATTGCTGTCAAACACATGCTCCACATTCGATTAGGACTGCAAAGAAACAACCGAACTCCAGCCTCATTTACAGCAGGCCACTTGGAAGTGGTGGCAACGTTAGCAGCAGCATGTACAACACGGCTATGCAAACCATTGCAAGGGGACTGCACAGGTACATAGTTTAATGGAAGTTTAAAGAACATTTCAGTTCATGAAGGGAGCGTTCCTTAATTTTAAGAAAATATGCTGTTGGATATATATCTTCCTCATTAGTGGCCTAACTTGGGTTTCAAAAGTGGGCGGGACAGTTTCTGTAGCTTATGCATGCAAAAAGATTATTCTATCTGAAATAATGAAAGTGAGGGGGACATGTCCCCTATGTAAATTATGCCTATACTCCCTCACACAGACCTGTAATCAGAATTCAGGTAGCAAGGTTTATTGATGTATAGTATAAATTATAATATGGAAAGCCATTGTATTTAATTAAAAATAGCTGTGTAGCTTTACTTCGCTTAACCCTGGTTACAAAACGTTTTTTTCTTTCTTTGAAGACCCTTGCTTACGCAGTTCCAAATGCACTAACCACTCTGCTACCGGCAGCTACACAAAGTGCGTGTTTGTGCACTGCTGGGTTCTGATCCTTCTAATACCTGAAGATAAAAATGTAGCATGCATTATATAGATACCATAACACCAAGAGAGACAGAAGAGAAAAATGTGAAGCAATTTCTAAAATTAAAAGACATGAAGCAGTAGTTAAGTAAATTTGAATACAGAAAAGGTCAGCCACACAGGACCAATTAAGTTTCTAAAAATATTCATGGAACCAACCAGTCCTTACATTTATTTTTAGTCTTCCAAGATTCTGAGTAAACATACTTTCGCTGTTTCTCATTAATTATCAAAAATGTTCAATTACTACTACTATGAATGATTTTTTAAAAATTAGGTTAGCTAATTTTACCAATTTTTATTTTAAGTGCTTCGATAGGCATTAATGGATTAAGACATTCTGTGTTCAATATGCATTATGTTGTAAAATATAAAAATATGCAGAGTTAAATCAGTAAACAGTCTTTAACAAAACGACGGTTGATATAGCTAAAGGAGGAACTTAAGCTGCTGACAACAGGATTCAATTGAAGTCAAAGAAAAGACTGGTATGTACCAAAATACTAAAACAAAAACAGCGCTTCATTTATAATCGAAACAGCAAACTTTTTCAAAAAGAAAAAGAGCAAAACTTGAAAAAAAAAAAAAAGGATTCCGGTTTTTTTAACATGGAAATCTGGTGACCCTAGTTTTGATGGCAATGAGAGACCGTGCAATCAAAGAGAGTCAACGCATAAACTTACAGCTGCTGAAAGTTTGCAATAAAATGACAACTAGCAGTAAGTTGCGGTATTACTCATTTACACTGTGGGAGAAAAAAAGTGTAAATTAATGATTGATTTGATAACCGCTTCATCGTTCGGCCTTCATCACCAACATTGCTTGTAAGCTCAAAACTGATTGGACTGTTGCCATTCACGGTGTCCATGGAAACTGTCAAATTCATGCAGTATGTCACTTTGCTTGCTTTGTCATCATTACCTGAGGAATGTATTTTGGTCCAGTCTGTTTTGCTTACTAACCCCTGCACACCAGGCTGCTCTAATGTCAGTGCCTCAGCACCAACGACGCAATCTCTCTTCCGGGAGGCCTCATGGCAATAAGACAACATGGGACAATCAAAATCAGTTTTTCTGAGTCTTGTCATTTAACAAGGCTAGGCACTAGGAACAAAAAACAAATAATGGTATCCCTACATCCCAATTTTGACAACACACTTAGTCTGGACTACTTCCATAAACTAGCTGACAGTGCTGAAAATAGGGCCTTTCAGGCATTTTGTCACACAGACCATGGCTCAGACAAAGTGCTGTAGCTCCTCAATGGTAGAAGACATTTTAAATCTAGTTTTTAAAAATATTATACATTTTGTTATGATTTTTTGGGGGGCACAGTTTATAGATGAAAAAAAATTCCACTCCATAAAAAAAAGACTATCTCACTGGAATCGGCTACGCAAGGCCTTTCTGTGGATATATTGGGTTTTAACTTCCGATTTAAGTTTGCCAAACTACAAGCGCTAAAACACAAAGTGGTCATATTCATGCCCGTATATGGTCATTCTGTTTAGGCAGGAAAGGGTTAAACCAGGAGGTCTGTTTAAGTGATCTGGAATGGACACGGTTTCTGAAGGGGGGGGGTGTTATGTTATTTTTTTTATTGCTTCCTCTTTGCGAGTTCAGCACAATCAGCAAGTGGCGAAGTGTAAACAGTGGTTTGGTTTGCTGCACATCTCTCTCTAACGGCGGAAGCCCATGTTCGCTACGCGTGATGAACACAAAGAGCCGGTCACCTTTGCAGTAGTCATTGGGGTCCTCCTGCTCCTCGTCGTCCGATCCCAGGATCTCCTCCTCCTGCTCCAGGGCCTCTGACTCTGATGTGTGAGCTGCGCCTCTGTGTTGAGGCTCTGGCCTGCGAACAAAACAGATCAGACATTGGTAGGATCACCCAATATATAATGCTATTGACTCTGTCACATGCCACATACGCCAGGTCCTGTAAACCGAGCACCCACGCATCCCCCCCCAGCAGCTTTTAGAAGATACATGCTGAGATTATCATCTGAAATTGTAATGCTGTAACCCTTGTTTACATATGCCCATAGCAGTGCTTGCACTGGTTTTCTAGTTACTACACACACACACACGTTAGAACAGTCCCACAGATGTTGACTTGGCACCTTGCACTTCTGGTGGCCAGGACTAACCAATGAATGAATGTCTTTCGACAGGCAGGAGGATGAAGAGTTCTAAAATAGGCCTTTGACACAAAGCCCTACCCAGAATAATGAAAAGAAATCTCCTATTTTGCAGATCTAACTAAAGTCAGAAGAGAATAAAATAGTGCTCAGACAAATATGCAAACAAATATTTTGACATGCCATGTGCGACAATAAAAAAAAAAAAAAAAAAAAAAAAAAAAAAAAAGAGCTCTGTATAACATGCAGTTAACTTCTGCGATTATTGCGTATTCTTTTAACGCATGTTAATATCAATATTATTTCTTGACATTTACTTTCAAATTTATTGTTTTATTAATACAACAGGCTTTTATCAGCATCTAGTTTGTTTGCGCGCTGCACCGACTGCTTCCTAACTTTCCCTGGAAACAGAGGGACGGGGAAGTCTGTGCAAAAAAAAAAAAAAAAAAAAAGGTCAGGCCGTGATATGCAATGTAACAAAAGAGTCATACTGAACGTAGCATCGCCTGTTTCATACAGAATATTCATCTGGCTCGGAATTTTAGGGACCACCAGGAGATTAGCATTTTCCAACCTCGGAATGACCAGGGACATAAGGGATTTTAAAGAGAAGAAGATTCACGACCATGCAAGGCCTTATAAGTAATAAAAACTTAAATAATACAAATCATAATAGCACCATTAATAAAACAAAACTAAATGACATGAATGCAGTAATTATATCAATTAAACATGCAATTAAAACCAAGATGAACTAAGAAATTTTAAATAGCAAGATTAATCACGATTACTTCATTATTATTTTTAATACTATTGTAAGAGATCTAATGGTTTTATGTATAAATATGTATATATATATATATATATATATATATATATATATATATATATATATATATATATATATATGTATATATATATATAAAGTATGCATATGCACTCAAAGAGCCAGCTGCCCAACATTTCGATATGTTGTACATACCTTTCTCAAGGGATAAATATATAAAACAAACACAGGTTCAACACAGCAGCTCTTGAGCCTCTACTTAAAAGTTTTAGACGGCAAAATGTAAACAAACTAGATTATGTGCACGCATGCATATTGGTCTCTATGGAAAGCCACCTGGGACCAGGGTGTCCTCGGCTCACCACTCACCAGCGACCCCTGTTCTATGGAAAAAGTCTGGCCGGGCGCCTGTAGGCTTGCCTGTTAGCTGCCCGGGAGCTGCGTTGTCCTCCACGCTGTAGGCTGCGCGGCTGCATGGTGAATCCGCAGCTTGTAAAGAAGCGGTCCGCTGGAGGACAGCGTGTGTTCGTCTTCGCCGCTCCCGAGTCAGCACAGGGGTAGTAGTGGTGAACCGAGCATAAATAAATAATAATTGGCCATTTCAAATTGGGAGAAAATAAAAAAATAATTGGCAACGACTAAAATTTTTATTTTTTTTTTTAAAATCAGTTTTCATTTGCTTGTTCAGCTGCAAAAAGGCACAAGTAAACCTCATGTTTATTACTTTATGAAAACGTGTCGATGGCAGGTGTTTACTGTGCAGAAACGGCAATGGCAAGGAATGAAAAAAAAAGAAAGAAATAAAACGTGTCAACGTTATGTACTATCTATTTCAGAAATAAACAACATTTAACTTGAACAGCTACTTGGCATCCTTTGTTTTGTAGTTAATTCACTGGGGTAAAGCAAGTCCTACACAACTTATTATTTACTTCTGGGATGTTTTTCTATTTTAATTTGTTACATATTGTAAGGTCTTGCTGTAAATAAAAAGGCACACACCCACCCTGATGCTAAGATGTCTGTTTCTGCCTGCTTTCAGGGCAATATAATGGCTTTTATTACTTTTTGAAAAACGAACTTACATCCGAAAGGATATTTAAATTACGAGAGAATAGCCGAACATGAAAAAAAAAAAATCACGCTTTTGTCCCAGCACTAGGTAAAACTGAATAAAAAAGGGACACATTTAAATACTTAATATTGGTATGCATCTGGAAGTTATCACTGTGCATCTGAAACATCCAGGGATCAGTCTGAAATAGGACAAGAAAACAAGTGTGGAAAGAGTTCAGAGAAGAAGTTATGAGGAACACCCAGAGAGGCTACTTGGATGAATCATAAATATAAATCCCTTTTTGAAGTATTGTCGTCGTGCGTTAAAAATAACTGGCTTTATATAGGACACAGGAAGACATGGCCAAATCTGAGCAAAAAGTAAAAGTAGGCTGTGCTGTCCTGATCTTACCCAATATCAACTTGCCAAAAGCTTTTCTCTCTAGTATGTAAAGACACTCCAAGCTTTTGCAATTAAAATATAAAACTTTTAATGATATTGATCTCCGAGTCATTGTTGCTTGACTTTGCCTTTCTAATTTGGAAGCCGAGGGTGGAATGCACTGAATAGCAGACAAATCTTTTTTATTTATTTTTTTTAAATCACTTCAAAATAAAATGCTGAGGTGACTCATGACTTGAGACCTGACTAATCACTGCAGTAGTATTGAGTATTTTGAAAAACAAGCCGTCATTTGACAAGTGTATAAATTCTACTATAAAATAAAAGCATACCAAAAAAAAAAAAATTAAAAATAATGCATCTACTCAATATGAGAATAGTGAACAAAAATGACCCAATTAGACTATCAATTTGCTTCAGAATAGTATTGATCTATAAAAATGAAAAGTACAACAATGTGATGTTTTCTGGGCTCAAGTGGTTTGCTTTGCATTAACTAGCACTCCTTTCTGTAAACAGGTGATATTTGGAAGACTGCATTGCTACTTTTTACTTTCCTAGTGCTTCCATTTATGGTACAGTTAACCATATAGCCACTCAAGCGATACACTGAGCATAAATCTATTCCTACAGAATGTAACCCACAGAAAAGTGGATACCCCGATATCAGAAACCAGTTGTTAGACTTGGTCAGTACTGGGACCTCTATTTATATTTAAAAACAAAACAAAACACACACACACACGCTAGGAGATGCAATCTTCTTAAAACCAGCCAGCTCCTTGGCAAGCTGTTGGGAGCTGTGCTGCTGGAGTCGCCATCCTTCAAACAGCACGTTAACAGGCACTTCTCTGGCAATGTTTTACATAAGAGTGAGGGGGGGGGGGCGGGAGTAACCTCAGTTTCCAGCCGACTTTTTGTTACATAGGATAGCAAATTATTTCAATGTATTAAAGGTGTACATTAAATGTCTGTAGACATATTCTGTTTAAACCTCCCGGATACAGACATTCCATCAGGCAATTTCTAGAACTCTCCTCAAACTATACGCAGCAAAACAAAACACATGGAACCATTTTTCCAAGACACATTTAAGAGAGTAGCCGTGGTGTTGGCTTGCTATCTTAACTCTCTGCAAACCTTTCCAGAATGAGTAAATAAAATGTTAAGTAGTGTTCCTCATGCAATTACATGCAGCTACACTTCCTACATGCTTTCAGACTCTGCCCATGTTAGACAAGCATCCACTCAGCCCCGAAGCATACCTGACTGGAATAAAAAACACATCTATAAAATCTGCAGCCCCTCTGTTTCCAAGTCTAAAAAACAGCACGGAACCCACACAAAATCCACAGCAACATGTACATGAAAACAAAGGAATAGAAAGATGGACAGCAAAACAGGATTTAGCAACAGAAACAGCAATTTAAAAAACACCCACAGATAAACAAAGTACACACGCAGCCATCTGAATTCATTCTGTCTCGCTGCAGCCAGATGCTTAACATGTTGCTTTGAATTGAAATGTTCCCTGTCAAGCAGCATCCATGTTTCACACTACATGCAATTTTCCCCAATTACAAATCAAGCCGCTGATTCTCTCCCCCAAGCAAGCATTCAGCAATCTGCATTTACACTGCCCTAATTATTGTGACTGTATTACAATATTACATAACAAGCAAACATAATCTGTACTCGTCTTGAATTTGCTTTACTTACCAGAAAAAAATATATATTTTAAAAAAACTGACTCTCCTATTGATTATTTCTGTTGATGGCCTTTTCTGATGCCACTTAGATGTTTTAAATCCAAAGATTAGGATTGAAATCGCAGCAGCAGCAATAACTGAACAAGCACCACGTTATTAAAGCACAGCTGCTCTTTACATTACCTGCTTGAAGCGCGGATACCCATTTGAAATGGTAGCCCTGAAGACAGCCCGCAGGTTTTGGACAAAGCCATCTCAATGTGTTTGGGATGCCAAGCCCCAGAAAGCTCTGCAGGCAGCAGAGTATCCAGCTTTCCAACCGACAGCAGTGTCGTCAACACAAGAGCTTCCCACCTACTGGAGTGCTGGCTGCAGAAGCTCAGCTCAGCACTGCACTGCAATGCAGGTGATGCAAGGGAATTCAGTTTCACAGCTATTTACACTACTGGAGTTCAAGCCTCCGCAACAGGTTTCTACGGTAATACACCAGAATTCTAGTTAAAACTGCAGTACTCACAAGCATGTTCCATTTGTGACGTGTGTGTCCGTTTTACATACATTACCACTGTTTGACCTCATAAGATTAAAAAATAAAAATTCACCTTGCTCATGAATTGTTTTAATTACACTTCACACTTAATATTCCTAAAGTATCTTAAGATGTATTGGTTTTAACAGATCAGTTGCTGTTGTCTGTATAATAAATCTTACCAAGCCAAAAGCAATTTGTATAATAATGTAATTATACAGTAACACCGACGCGGACAAAGCAATCACAGTCCCATAGGAAAAGGGACACGTGATCTTTTTGCTGTTTCAAATTAAAAAAAAAAAAAGAGTAAAACCTGCCACTTAACCATGTGACTTTCCAGGCCACAGACTGTTCCCTTCTTCAGACAATCTGCTATGTTACCTTAAAATATGCTCCAAGATTACGCCCCCTAAAAGTGTTAAAAACGAGAACAGTGAGGCTTAGCTTTTTTTACTTAATATACCATATGAGGTTAGTTAGAAAACATTCAAAATTTCCCTGGTGCCTGAATTAAATCGACGTTTATGGCTCCCCCAATGATATACATATAATGGCTATTAATCCCGGCTAGGTTAATTTCAAAGAATACACCATGTTGTAATGTTTTTCTTCTTCATCATCACTGGTTGTGTGCACAGATCTGAACTGTTACAGTTTCCTGGAATGCAAGTGAAGTACTACAATAAAAACAGCATATAAATGTATCAGTAATACAGCAGTAGTTCTGTATGCCATATCCAAAGAAACAAAGTCTTGCACTGGGGCTCCCATTAGCACACCTGTACCCACCTAAAAATAGATCTCTAAGGGATGCAGAGAACAGCCTTCAGCAGGAAAAATGCTCAGCTATTTTTAGAAAATGTACTTAAAATGCAAACTTGCTGGTTTTTATTCCAGAGACCCCTGCTATTGTTGCAATTTCCCTTGCCACATGAAATGAAATCTTAGCTACATCTCAGCCTCTTTAAATTGACACATTAATGGCACATTAATGAAGAAATGAAATGAAGCTGGTCCTTTGCCTAGATGAAGCGTATCCTAGGAAACGGGTCAGCTGCTGAATCTTTGTTTCGGAGGTCTCTTCTCCAGTGACGTACATCATGCAGAAATACATCAAAGCGAGTATGCTACAGTGCTTACACCAATCTGTGGAGATTTATTTATTTATTTTTTTTAAACAAAGGGACTCAGTTTTAATGTAACCTTCACAATACCATTCATTCTCTGCTAACAACCTAGCCCATACACTTGTATACTTAACAATTAACATTCGTGACACACAACATAAAACAAAACAAAAGCCACAGTGGAAGTGGAAACCTGGAATTCTACAGTAATGCCTAAACCTCAGGGCGACTGTGTAACGTGTGGATGTGGGTGGAGCGAATTAATGTTGGTGATAGGGTTAGTGATTGCGAGTGCTATGCTGTGTACAATTGAACGATATAGGCACAGCAGTTTTTTGTGTTGTTTGTTTAAACAGTTTATTTTGACCACTACACCCATTTGTTTTGTTTGTTAGGGTTTTTGTTTTTAATTAAAAGTGCGTAACTGCGCTTAAAACCAGCAGCTCGTGTCTCTCCCGGACAGAAACAGTCTTGCCAGTGACGCTACCCTGTCACACGTGGGGTCAGTGTGGGATAGTGCCCCTGGAGACAGAGGCAGAGCTGCCGGTTTATTAAAGGGATTAGAGAAAAAGGGAAAATTGACCACAGCAAGGAAAACAGGGACAAGCAGCGGCACCAGTTGGGGCAGAAGGGGCTCCTACGTGTGAGGAATATGGGGACTTTGGACACGTCTACAGGAGGCCTCCTCATGACATGAGGTGGAGTCCTGTGAGGAATGGCTTTGCTTGAAGGCTCTCCAAAAGTTGGATCCCCCCTCCTTCCCAGTGCTGTGGGATGGCGATAGCAACACCTATCTCAGCTCTCAAGGCCTCAGGTTGGTGCCTCACCTATTGGGGTTGGATCATTTCTAGGAAGAGCAGCTGCCAGCCTTAGTGCCGAAGAAAAGGAGGGGTAGTCATTCCCGAAAGTCAGCAGGGAAGCTGTCTCCAGCAGCCAAGAAAGGGGGGGGGTGGGGGGGGGGGCCAAGAAAGGGGGGCCCCCCCCTGTCTCCAGCGGCCAAGAAAGGAGGGGGGCTGTCTCCAGCCAAGAAAGGAGGGGGGCTGTCTCCAGAGCCCAAGAAAGGAGGGGGGCTGTCTCCAGAGCCCAAGAAAGGAGGGGGGCTGTCTCCAGCTGCATGACCCGAGGGGCCAGCATTGCTACTGTCGGAAGGGCCCTGGGTCACTGCCAGCACTTGCACTGCCAGTGTGCCCCGCACCGCTGCCAGCAGTGCTACTGCCAAAGGAGGAGGCGAGGGGACCACCACCCCTACCTTCTGATCCGGTGCTAATGGGGTCAGAGCCCTTAATCAGGGCTCCCAGAAACCCGCCATTTGTGTCTGGATTTTTGGTCGCCACATCACCAGGCACAGTTGGTTGCCTGGTCTGCTTTGCTCCCCCTGATGGGCCAGACATCACTCCATGGTCAACTAGGCTCGCACCTCTGCCGGCTGCTTCACCTGTCCGGTTGCCAACCTGCGCTCCCAAAGCCCAGCCCCGCCCTGCCCTGTCCACGTCGCTTGGGTCCCCAAGGAGACACCAGGGTCGGGACCAACCCACCCACAAGAATCCACACTGGGAAACATGGAAATGAGGGGCAGGGTGTGTGTATGCTGTGCACAAGAAGACGTATGTGGCTGTGCAAGAGAGGAGGTCCTGTGTAACTAATCTAAAACCCTGATCTGCCGAGTCGTAATCAGCAGAAAGATCAGTAGAAACTTTTTCATAACACAGAATAGGCATTTGCTGTGAACTAGATCTGGACAACTGGCTCCACAGGACATGGCAATGTACAGAGAACTTAAACATTATAAAGATCACAGCTGAGCTGTAGCAAGAGCTGGTGAAGATATCATTGACCCATAATGTGATGCAGTCCAAGACTGGATACACTGGCAACACCTTATGAATTAGTTCTATACCTGTAACTACTGTGCAATCAGAAATACCAACGCATCAGCAAAGGTTCTTAAACCCTGAATCAATCAATCCACCACTTAGGCAGCTAAAGAGCATGCTCTTAAATTTAGTCAGATCTGTAGTAAACTAACCTCATGTAGTTACACTCATAGTCTTCATCAGCATTTGCCATTAAGATTAATTTGGTAAAAGCAAAAAACTGAAATCTGCAGCCTTGTGGGCATTACAAAGGCAGAAATGTATACAAATCTCATCAAATAATAACACTTGAGTATTACTGAAAACATGATTCAGGGAAAACAATACCACTCTTCAATGAAAACCTAAAAATAAGCAAGGAAAAGGAAGATGCCAATTAAAATGAAAATACATCTGAGAATGACAACAGGCACAGGGCTGCATGCAGCACTGGTTAATACACTGATGCAAGTTTAAATACAGCTCTCTCACCCTGAAGAAAAATTAAATTAAAACATCTCATTTATACCTACTTGTACCTTAAGCCACTGGCAAGTTTAACCACTGCTGAGTTTAAGGACACTATCCAATCCAAGAGCCACATGCTGACAATCTGCACAGCATCAGACTGGCAGAGGACTTAAAAATAAATAAATAAAGGATAAACAAAACAACAGAAGTCTTCCACCACTGCCAAAAACAGACATTCAGGTGCAGAACTACAGACGGTCTGCAGCTCAACTTGCACTTGTCAGCAAAAAATAAAAATGTTTGAATCAACTGTTTGGTTATAGTGCACATCTGTGTGTGTGTGTGTGTGCTGTGTGTGTGTGTGCCTAAGGCGGAAAAGCTTTAGATTCTCACTAGCCTGCCGCTTTCCGTTCAGTCAGATGTTCTCCGGTTCTGACCACTGGGCCTTGGAGCAAAGCACGCTATCTTCCATTTTGCTTCCTCTGCGATGGCAGGCTTATATAACAGTCCCACAGGAGCATGACTCAGTCAAGCAGATAAAAATCATGAGCAATAGCAACAGAAATTTCAGTAGGAATAGTGCTGGTTTGGTCCTGCCCCCCCCCCCCCCCCCCCCCCCCCCCCACCCCCCCCCACCCCCCCCACCCCCCCCCCCCCCCCCCCCACCCCCCCCCCCCCCCCACCCACCCCCCCCCCCACCCCCCCACCCCCCCCCCCCCACCACCCCCCCCACCCCCCCACCCCCCACCACCCCCCACCACCCCCCCACCCCCCCCCCCCCACCCCCACCACCCCCCCACCACCACCACCACCAAAAACTGGGATCAGATAAGACAGACAGAAGTAAATTCAGGCTATTAGACATGCTTACTTGCAGCAATGCAGCAGATCTAGTTAAGGGTTGCTCATGTTGTACTAGTTTCAATCTTCTTAAAAAAAAAGAAAAAAACCTGCTCACAATGCAGCTACCATAAGCAAGCTTGGTCCTGACTTCGCAGAATGTCTTTGCTTCTAATCTCCTGAGAAAAAAAATTACTTCATGGACATATGTTTTTCAATAAACAGCTGCCGTGCTTTTTTTTTTTTTTTTTTAAACTATACCTCTCCTTGATTTGAGCAGGTCACAGTAAAGAAAAAACTTGGAAGGCTTGAAAGATCAATTGAACCAGCTGTATTAAGTAGCAAGTCAATACAAGTTATTAATAAGACCATAAGATGATTGGCTTATAATGGACATTTAGAGCAGCAGCTTGGAAATAAAACGCCTGTCTCTCCAAGTTATTATAAATGGCATGTTTGTCAATAGTCAAAGACACGTGTGCTGATCAGCTCAGAGGCTGGACGACACCAAGGTCCGCAGCACAAACCGCTCGAATGCAGGTTTAACTGTGAGAGCGCAATTCATTCTTCCAACTCGGACATAAAAAAATCACTAAGATTTGTAACTACAAAATGCTACAGTGCATATCTTTAGGGCAGCTAATACTTAACCCAATTACAGAGCTATCTGTGGCACACGCATTCAAAAGACAGTACTTCATCTAACGTAATTAAATTTGCAGCGTCAGTGCGATACCTCGAAAATATGCGCTGAGCCAATAAAGAACTCTGTAGAACACACGTGTGGTTGTGCAGGAGTTCAAAGTAACACTGCAGTTAAAATGGAAGGCTCTTTCTTAATGCAACCCCATTACCATTAAAGATTGTACAGTATTTATCGATATTACTCATGACTTCAAGCTAGTGTTGAATTTTACCTCCTGAAAATACACTGTACTCTCTGTGTTAAAGTTACTCCCAGACCCAAAACCTCATCTGGAGTGCTGCATGTAAATATGATTCTCATAACTGTGCTGAACATTCGGTTTTCTGAACTGTTGTAATAATTCTTAGGTTTTCCTGCTTATTTTAATGCCAGCAATGAGCCAAGTGATGTTTATAAACATTATGACATGTTTGAAGTGTCTTCAGATGCTTTACTTACTATTACAGTAACAAGAGTTAACTGCAACATTATATGTCATGTTCAAATGCCATATTTAATTATTAATACGTTGATAAAAACTGGTACAAATTGAATTGGCCATTTTTTAAAATAAGGAATTTGGTATTCCCAAAAATGGAACAATTAGTAGTCCTAGCCCATAGGGTCAGAGAATGCTTCAAAATCAGAGGCACAGCCACAATAAATGCCTTGTTTAAATTTAAAGTAAATTGTAAAATTGTTGATGCTTGTGTTGGAATATTGTTTCAAAATTGTATAATGCAACAACAATATATTGAAAGGGTTAATGTGTGGCTGAAGGTTTCTCACTGATAATTTACCCTCTCAGTCAAAATGGCAAGTTTCTCAGTATCCAAAAAGCTTAGAGGGAAAGCTGGTCAGGACAGTATGCACAATGCCAACATAACATATGCATATGAAGATTACTCACACCTGTTTTTCTCCCAATTTGTGAACTGTGGTATTGCTTGGCATGTCAAAAATACGGGGTTCTGATCAGCATTTCCGATCTGTCCAAGCTGGTACTGTTTGTTAGAAATGCTGAAATTATAAACGCTTCTCTTGGAATGCCTCAGGAAGCTTGGATCACTTTTTCTCAGCTGTAAGTTACGCTGCTGTTTGTGTACTCTGGTAGTCATGTCTTTTGTTAGTGATTTTAATACATGCATCACTATACTGTACTCCAATTTAAGACGCAGGATATTTTTGGAAGCAAAAAATTGTTCAGAAAGTACATCTTAAATTCAAAGGAATACGGTAGTTTTTGCATGTTATTTTTCATTTTATGCATGTCAGGTAATAATTTGTTGTGTGTTATAAATTTTAAAGCACAGAAATCCCTTTGAGGTTTCTCTTTTTTGTTACCTGCCGAAATACTTGTCTGTAATTGTATGCATCACTTCTTACAGGGAATAGGAAAGCTTAATTTCAATTAAACAAACAAGTCACGCAAGTGCAGGAGAGCGTGTCCCCTCATCTCTAACCACTATCACTGCTGTTAATCACAAATTCTGAGAGCACAGAAAGACGCCAGACAAACTGGAACAGCCTTATCAAGCCACAGAGCACTGAAAGACGCCAGACAAACTGGAACAGCCTTATCAAGCCACAGAGCACTGAAAGACGCCAGACAAACTGGAACAGCCTTATCAAGCCACAGAGCACTGAAAGACGCCAGACAAACTGGAACAGCCTTATCAAACCACAGAGCACTGAAAGACGCCAGACAAACTGGAACAGCCTTATCAAGCCACAGAGCACTGAAAGACGCCAGACAAACTGGAACAGCCTTATCAAGCCACAGAGCACTGAAAGACGCCAGACAAACTGGAACAGCCTTATCAAGCCACAGAGCACTGAAAGACGCCAGACAAACTGGAACAGCCTTATCAAACCACAGAGCACTGAAAGACGCCAGACAAACTGGAACTGCCTTATCAAGCCACAGAGCACTGAAAGACGCCAGACAAACTGGAACAGCCTTATCAAGCCACAGAGCACTGAAAGACGCCAGACAAACTGGAACAGCCTTATCAAGCCACAGAGCACTGAAAGACGCCAGACAAACTGGAACAGCCTTATCAAGCCACAGAGCACTGAAAGACGCCAGACAAACTGGAACAGCCTTATCAAGCCATACGGTAAAATGAATTATGGGTTTAAAAAAATAAAAATAAAAAAATCACCAGGAAATTAAACATTTAAAAAGTTTCAATTACCTGGATTCCCAAGAGCAGATTTTAAAATAGACCAGGATTAATGCAAAGACGGAACGAGAGTGAAGGAGTAAGATAGAATAATACGGTAAAAGGACTTTTGCTTTACTTGCTGGGAACACAGACAGACAAAGAAAGAATGCAAGCTTTTGTTTGGTTTGACTTTCTTTCCCCCTCCAGAGGTAAAAAAGCTGTGTCTTTACACGATAAGAACGCAGCTAAATAGCGTTTGGCAGGTTTGCCTAATTTTAGTTAAAGGGGGGGAGGGGGGGACGGGACGTGACAGAGGCTGAATTGGCTGTTTCAGGAACAAACTGTAGCACAGTAAATAGTGAACAATTCTGATTGATTGCTTATCTTCATTCTACAGTATTTCCTGTCAAGGGCACTTCGAAAAACTACTCTATCACTGCATACAAAACAGGTCTGACGTCAGGCATGTATGTCTGTGTTTAATGACATCTGCATCATTAAAATATAAAATGATTTCACCTAAACAAGTAAAGAGGGTTTATTTATTTATTATATATATTTATTTATTTTGTTTTTTTAAAGTGGAATGTTCCCATCAGAAGAAAGGCAGCAAAACACAAACAGGTGACTCCCCCTCCCTTCCCTCTTTAATTCTGTTCTGCTTGCTTTTTAAAGGTTTAGTTCTAACCAGCTGCTGCTGCAGTATCAGACTCATGTATTTGGGATCATATCTGAAGTTGCAAGATGAGATGGCGCCTCCTTTGAGAATTGCAATATAGCAGCACAACACAGGTTGCAGAAGGTTAAACAAAACAAAAACACAGGAACACTTTGAATTAGACTGGACTAAGTAAGCATGCCCGTGGGTCACTGCAGCTTCAGTTTCTTTTCAGTTGGTAAACCCTTACCCAGGCCACATTTCATTTGTAGGCATGCAGCTGGCACACGATACCCTTAAACTGCAATGCACAGGGGTCAGACACAGCATTCACAATGTAATGCCCTAAATATTGTCAATAGGTGCAAAACAGGTTGCCACAAATCAATTTTCAGCATTCCTATTATTATTCAGTCTGAAACCCAATCGAGTCCCCCTGTTGTGAGGGGAGCTGAATTATGCATAGCAGGGAATCTGACAAAATAAATGTCAGTACCAGAACTTTTAAAAATGTCACAGGTCAACACTTTTACTCTATACATCCAGGTTGAGCGAAATATTTATCAGCTGGCTTTGCGTGTTATGTATGTGTGCACCACAATACATGTAGATGGTGTATGCAAGTAGCTGATGTGTTTTATCAGTAGCATTCATGACACGAGAAATAGTTAGGAGTACTGTACTGTACAAACTATACAACAGGTCCTGCATTCCCAGCAGACTACAGCTCTCGTTACTGTCCTTAAATTACAGTACCCTGGTCAATCCAGAAATAAAGTATTTATTTTCACTACTAAAACGGGTACAGTTGTACTTCTAAATCATAAGGATTAGTAGTGCGACACGCGCCTTCCTAAACTGTCAACTCTGCTGCGTAACAGGTACAAGACACACACATTGCATAGCGATGGAAAAGCCAAACAACTGTTATTTCTATAAATAGGCACGATTTTCATGCCGCGCTGTGCAGCCTGTACTGTAGCACAGCTGTATTGGTCAGAAATATATGAATTTTGAAAGGCAGTTTCCATGTGGGAGCGGCCTAGCGCCACCACATTCATCCCCGGGCTCAATTACACACAATGCGGCACCAAGCCCGGTGGAAGGAAGGAAGGAAAGAAAGAAAGAAAAAGAATGAAAGATTAAATCCCACTTACTTCTTACTGGCTTTTTTGTTTTTGGTCCGCTTCTTTCTGGCCTGCAGTGCTAAAACTGGATCCGAATAAAAACAAAAAGAATCGGAAAATATTAATTTGTAAGACAATGTCGCGCCTCTGGTTAAACTTTCGTGCTCAAAAGAACCTTTGTGTCCCAAACGAGCAGAATTAATATACGAGGCTTCTTTGCTTTATATAAAAATGTGCACTACTTTTAGTTTTAATTTTTTATTTGCATTTACTTGGGATGTCTTAGCAGCATGTACAGTACTACAGTGGTCTTACCCGGTACTAACAATGATAATAAACTCTTGACGTGGTAACTTCATTAACCAGGCACACAGGGACAAGAGGCTTTTGTCTACAACCAAGGAGATCATGAAGACATTCTCGCCTTGTAAAATGTAGTAACAGTAAGTCAGGGGAAATCTGAAAACAGCAAGTTTCTTGAAATCTCTTAATATAAATGCATGCTTATTAGTAGGGACAATAACAACAAAAGGTAATAATTCATACACACTTTTAAAGCACAGATTCGTCACACGCGGAATGCACACCCCAGGCGTGTCTATATGGTTGTGATTATTTTAATTTAAATGTAATTACTTATCAGAATGTGCCTGCTCACCTTTTCTATCCATGTTTAACCGGTACCTTCGGGCTGCTGCTCAGCGCTGGGTGCCTTGCGCCTGCGCTCTTAATCAAACGTCCACAAACACAATTTACAACTAACCACGCCCACGCGATTTTAGCACGCCTCTATCCACGCCTTCATGTGTCTCATCGCCCCCCCCATTTTATCATTCGTAAGCAGACTGTTATGTAGCAGGTAACGGTATGTAAGTACAGGTATACAAACACGTTAGCTATAGTATATTTGAATGCAAAACATAAAGGGTATTTCAGATTGTACAGCACATTAGGTCGTTTCAACCAATCGGAGCATAGCTAGCCATTCATGTAATTATCACCTCACCATGCAGTCACGCTGTTTAACCGCGTCATGCAGTCACGCTACAGCCGGACCGAACCCGAATTCGACGCAATGTGTGCGCCATGGTTCAGTTCGCAGCAGTACTCGGTTTCGTTACTAAAGTAACGTGGCTCCGCAGAAGGAACTGTAAAGAACCATCCAAAGCTTTGCACAAGTGATAAAAACATGCAAGTGTAACAAACTGGTTTTATCCGTCTGCCCCTGGATTCACACAAGGTCACAGTGTAGGAGCCTGCCTCTTGAAGGAAAGTGCCACCTTTCTTAATGGGGGGTCTGGACTAGACTAGACTAGATTGGACTATACTAGACTGGAATAGACTAGACTAGACTAGATTGGACTGGACTGGACTGAACTGGACTGGAAAGGGCAGCAGCAGCACTGTCTGAAGAAAAATAATTGGATAAACTGTGGGCTGCACTGGTCCCTGAGTGTGTGTGCTTTGCTGCAGAAGGATCGGGAATGGCAGTGATACATCTCAACGCAATTTGACTTGGCGGCTGTAACCATTTAGGCATGTGTTAACTGCAGGTGATACCAATTGCATGCTGAGACAAGGGCATGCTTTCTAGAGTGGGCGCACCAAGGGAGAGTTGGATCAACATGGGCAAGGCTGTGCTGGAGCTGTGAGGTACCTGAGGAACTCACACTCATAACTGGGGCTGGATCAGTGCATGCAGGACGGGGAGAGTGGAACGACCTGGGCAAGGCTGTGCTGGAGCTGTGAGGTACCTGAGGAACTCATGCCCATAACCGGAGCTGGATCAGTGCATGCAGGACGGGGAGAGTGGAACGACCTGGGCAAGGCTGTGCTGGAGCTGTGAGGTTACAGAGGAACTCATGCCCATAACCGGAGCTGGATCAGTGCGTGCAGGACGGGGAGAGTGGAACGACCTGGGCAAGGCTGTACTGGAGCTGTAAGGTACCTGAGAAACTCACGCTTATAACCGGGGCTGGATCAGTGCGTGCAGAACGGGGAGAGCCATGAAAAAACATGCCAGTATATTACCAGGGCTGTAGCCAGCGTTTAAATTTCTGGGGGGTTTTTTGGATGAGAAATTGAAATGGACACAGCAGATAGACAAAATAGTTGTTAGATGTAAAGGAAGGATGAGTTTGTTAAGGAGTATATCAGGGAATGTATGGGGAGCAAGTGTGGAAACTTTGCTAACGATTTATAGAGCATTGATTAGGCCTATACTGGATTATGGATGCAATGTATGAGCAGGATTTGGGAAAATTGGATGTGGTACAAGCTAGGGCTCTTAGAGTATGTAGTGGAGCACTATGTTAATCTCTGGTTCTAGCACTGCAAGTAGATACTGGGGAAATGTCACTTTATTTAAGAAGGAAAATGGTGAGAATTTGGCACTGGGTGAAGGCAATGAATGGAGGAGATGGAAATCCTGTACAAAGTATTTCTGAGCCTTGTTGGGAGTAATGATTTCCATTTCCATTAAAACTTCATGCTCATTTGAACTCGGCTCTCACCAAGATAAGCACCAACTATGATGTAGCTTTACAGTAAACTAATGTGATCCATTTGAGTCTCCATCCATTTGCGTTTCCTTCCATCTGATGATGTAGCTATCCTTCTGCCTGATGTTGATGGCTGAACTGTAATGTTGGCTTCAGGGATCAGTTTATTTTGCTTACCCAGTGCATCAGCACACACAACGGCTGCGATGCTGGCTCCGGGGATCAACCACAGTGCGGTCTCCCCAGTGCATCAGCATGACAACCATCTGGATTGAGCTAAGTAGGGTACATCTCTGGTGTCCACAAGTGGGTACCTTCCATCCTCGGTGTTTCGTTGACTAGCCCACGACACCTCAGTAGGGCTCAACAGTGATTCTGGCGTCCCAGCATCACCCCCTCCATCCCTCACTCAGCTCAACCCAGCTTACTTACCTGTACATCAGCATTTCTTTCTTTCTATTGTGCTTGATCTCCCCAGCCAGAATCTCAAGCACAGAAGCTGCTGCTCCTCTCTGCTGCTTCAGATAAGTTATTGGTAATGAAGAGAAAATGTGTGTGATTAAACTATTGGGGTAAGAATTCAAAAAGATACTGAGGATCAGGAAACACTGAGATATTGTCTAGGAAGGGTGAGATTAAAAAGAGCATATTCTAATATGAGTCCATGGTGTCTTAGAACTGATTGATTGATTCTTATTGAAAGAAAAAGAGAAAGGGACGGACAGGGGTGGATTTTGTAAAGGGCATTGAGAGGGGTAAATAATGAGTGGGAAAATTATTGTAAGTTGTTTACAGGTCGGTCAAACAATACAGGTAATGACAGCTTATTATATACCAGAATTTGAGGTGGGAAAGCATTTTCTTAATACAGATGATGTGTCAATTATGACAGCAGAATTGATAGGGATTATTTTGGCATTGCAATGGATTGTAGATGTCAAGGTGCAAAGAGCAGTCATCTTTTCAGATTCCTTATCGGGATTACAGGCGATTAAAGATGGAGGGGAGGGTGATAGAATAGATTTAGTGCACGAAATAATGTATTTATTATCAGAATGATGCTGTTTATGTTTATATGTAGTTTCAGTATGGGTTCCGGCTCATATAGGAATAGATGTGAATGACAGGCTGGATAAGTTAGCTAAAACAGCAGTGAAGAGAGAGGAAGCGGACATGGATGGGCTGTGGTTCAAGTGAATATTATAGAATTATTGAGAAACAGTTTATTAACGCATGGCAGAATAAATGGGATAAAGAAAAACGGGAAGGACGTTTTCTAAGGCTCAGAGTAAGGTTACAATAAGGGAAGGTGGTAAGGGTGGAATAGGAAGGAGGAAGCAGCATTAACAAGGCTTCTTATAGGGTATTTAGCATTAAAGGAACACCTGTATAGAATTGGAGCGCATGAGAATGGGTTACATGTGGAATGTAGTGTAAAGGAAACAGTGGAGCATCTGATGGTTGAATGTGTTGGATATAGGAAGGTGAAATTCCAATTTTTTTTTTTAAACGGTATAGGTGATGGAAGAAAAATAGAAAAAGGTATTATTGGATGTATTGTAAAATATATCAGGAAAACTGGAAGATTCAAGAATATTTCACATGCAGCGCAGTGGCGTAGCCACGGGTGGGTCTGGGTGGGCCACGGTTCACCCAGTTTGCATGCAGGTAGGCCCACCTAAATCTACGTCTATGTGAATGCCAAGTTTAAGTACATTTATAAAAAAAAATAATAATAAACTTCATTTGTGTGCTCCGAAGGCAGGTGTTTAAATTTAGGTCAAATAGGCTAATTTTTAAATTCTCAGGCTTTAGTCAATCAAATCAATGTAGTAATTGTGATTCAATATTTGGGATGGATCTTCCTCTCACATAATGAATCATGTGGAGGTCACGTTTGATTGACAGCTTGCGAGGCAGTTGGCGCGGATTTATTCAAAATAGAAGTTTATTTTAATGTGCATTTTTAAAGTAAGTTACTAGCAGTGCGGGGGTCAACATGGCAAAATATATATGCACACAATTTTAAGAGTTTAGTTTAGTAGAAAGGCTCGAGTGAACAGGATTAATACAGCTGACCGAATGCTGACAAATAGCTTACAATTGTTTGAAGAGATATGTGCGATTTTCTGGTGTCATGACTATATAACTGCAAGCCCCGACGCTTTATCCTGTTGCAAGGAAGGTGGCGCGGAGACGGGAGGATACTTACTAGGCAATGGTAAGTAATTGACTTACTTTCATTGTATTTAGTAATTACTCATTGGTTTGGTGACGCTGCCTGTATGACTTTGTAAAGTACATTCACTACGAGTATATGTAAGTACATGTATTTATGTCTAACATTTGAAATGGTTGACATGGGAAATACAGTAGTTGGGAGTGATCCATATAGACAGTTTTCCGTCTGTATGCGGGCATTGTCAAAAAAAAAGTTGCTTTCAGCTTCTTGTAATTTACCGTGAAAAAATAGGCATTTTATTTTCCTTCGAGTATTTCACATTGTGAATTCATACATTTATAAGCGCCGCGCATTTGGTTACTATGCAACGTCAAACAAACACCGATTTCGTGATTGGTGTTCGGGTCACATTACTGTACAATGACGTAGCGAATCAGTGATATGTATGATTTTACAATTTATTGATAATTTGAAGGTATCTATGGTTTTAAAACCTCATAATTATTTCTACGTAGTAAAGCAATACAAAACGTGTGTTTTGTCTTCATGTTTTGCAGTTAACTTTTCTCTCGTGTATAAGATTTATGGAAATTGCTTCATTAGCGTATCAACATAAGTTTCAAAGTTTTACAAAACTTGAAAAATGTTGCTGAATGTGTCACTCAAGGCTGTTTAAAAAAAAATCTATTTTTGTCTGCTTGTTACGTTTTTTTGCAGCCAACGCAATGTCTTTGTTTAGCTGTACCTGAGAAAGTGCAGTAAAAACGAAAGCAGCCGTATTTAGCTGCAAACGAGGTATTCTCAACACAGCTAAGATTTTAGTTTTGGTTTGAAGGCAGCAGGAGCTTAGCCTGACTTGTAATTTTTGCTTGTCATACGCCGTTATGCATGGCGAGTTACAGAGGTAACACGTTATTACAATATAGCTATGAGATTACAGTACAACTAAGAAAGCTGTGTTCGCAGCTTTTTTAATAGCCAAATCTGAATAGTAGGTGGCGACATTATGTTTCGACAGAAACTTGGTGGACAACATTAACACATCCGAAGAAGTGAGGTGGGGGCTATACAGAGACAGACCTGTCAACTCTCCTGTATTCACCGTGAGTAAATCCCTTATTTTGGGCCCTTCTCCCGGTACAGATTTAATCCTGTATTTTGGTCAAAAGCCTACTGTTAAACACCCTCATGTCAGCAAACCTTTAATGTTTGCAAAGGTCATTGAGGTTACAATCCCCGCCTGTACATGGCAGGGTTTAGGACCCAGGGGAGCCCTGTGGCAGGCATGCATTCAGTGCGCAAGGCAAGTTCACATACTTAGCTAGTCACCTGCACCCCCTGCTGTTGATTCGCCTTTAATGGGACTACCGCAAGATATATTTTCACAATTGAACTTCTGTATTTTCACTTTGTTGTTTTTGACACATGTACTTAAGGTACATGTGTCAAAAACTTATGGAAGCGACTTATGGAAGCGTCCTTGTGCCAATTAAAAAACAAAACAAAAACTAGCGCAAGGACGCTTCCGTAAGGACCACTTGTGCAGTAAACACACATTCTGACTGTGCTCCATCTTTAAAGAACATTATTAAATATTTAAATATGGACACAAAGTAAACTGACCTTCGAATGATCCAAACATAATTTGATAGATTTGATTGAATGCTCAATACACTCATTTAATTAATTATACATAAAATAATAAATGGAATTAAACTCAATAATTAAAATGGGAAGTTAAAATCTTAAATAAATTGATTACAGTTCAAATTTCCAACCGATTTCTGTTTAATCTATTCTAAATCAATAGCGAGCACTGTATTTCAAGTTAAGCACTGTACCTTCTGTTCTGGTCATTCTATTCCACAGGGACTTCTCCTGTCATGGCAAATTTGACACGCTAAAGAGATGCTCTGCACTGTTTCTTAAATCAAGCGGCCTCGAATAAATTGTGTACTTTAATGCCTGCTTAGCCTAGCTATCAGAAAATTGTAAAAATAGACAATTGACTTGTGGATGTTAACATCAGAACTCGAGTTGCCATTATCATACCTTCAATCTTGCGCAAGCAACACTTGTACCTCGATTCCTGCATGAGATAAATGTGCTTCTTCATTTGCGCTGCTTCTTTTTATTATTCCCTGGTGTTTGTTTACTACCTTTCACATAGCTGAGCCTTTGTCAGACAGTCCATTTTGTTCCGCAGGTACTTCTCTGCCAAATTTAAACTCAAAGTATAATCTTCTAAATGGGTTGTAATATAATTTTAAAAGTATTATTATTATTATTATTTATTATTATTATTATTATTATTATTATTATTATTATTAATTATAATAATATAATAATAATAATAATAATAATAATAATAATAATAATAATAATAAACGTACTGATTGAAAATTAGAGGACTAACAGCTGCATGCATCAATTGCAGCTAATCAGCTCATATTGGCACCTGAACCTATTTATAAACTCATTCTGCACTAAGGAACACCAAACTCAGCTACTGCCTGGTTTTTCTTTTCTATTCTTTAGAGTGAAAAAAAACGTTCACGGTTTTGGATTTAATGACGCCATGTTGTCCTAGATTTGGGTAATTGATCTTTTCTTTACTTTAGAAACGTTAATTTTATTGTGTGTATGTCTCACTTTTTTGTCTATTTTTTTTCCCAATGCAGAATAACATTGCTATTGCCAGCGTTAGCAACTGAAGTTTGGACGCAGAACCCCCCCCCTCTAGGTATGATAATGGTAGCTTCAGCAGAAATGTCCTTTTTTAGCTTCTTATTCGTCGGTTGTATTTTTCAAGTATCGTTGTCTTCTGTGAGAACAGAATGTCAAGGTAGTGTTATGATAATGATATGGATAAGTCTTTTGTGGGGAAAATATTCCCATAGAAGTGATTGGTGAGTGAGCATTTTTTCTTTTGAATGGAAAGCTTTTGATGTACAAAGCCTGTTGATTTGTAATTGAATGACCTAAATTTAGAGTACTCCTGCACTGTATGGCATCAATCAGGCTTCATTTTTGCAAAATGCAGGGTAGAAAAGGCTCTTGCGTTGGCTTTGAAAGCATGTTGCTGATCACACTAAACATATGCTGCTACAACCTTTGTTAGATTTGTTGACTGCAAGTTCCCAGGAATAGGAACCATTTACTCTAAACTTACTGTTCTGCACAGGTGTCTATTTCTACTAATATAAATCGTTCTTACCAAATTGCAAGCAGTGGGGGTGTTAACTTTGTTATCTCTCTACCTTGCTTGATGACATGTACAGTTTCTTAAAAAGCCAAGAAAATGTCTCTTTCCATAAACAGTAAGGGGGCGCTTGTGTCCCTCTCCCCAAGACTGGCCAAACAGTGTGGATATAGCTTAACCGTTGACTTCTTGGGAAATGCCAAGTTCCTTACTTCTGTGCTCAGCTGCTTTGCTCGGAACACAGGAAATCCATTTTTCTTGTAAACTTGTTTCTAATGGTGACATGTTGTGATTAACTTTAGCCTTTGTTTCCAGAATGATGAGACCTACAAGCTGACAGTACAAATCAGTGTCTTCTCAAACAGTGCTATGACTTCAGCTTCCTTCTATGTTCAGAGCATGACATGCCCATATTCTACAGGAGCAGAG